>NC_134372.1:31702815-32033815 GCF_035582795.1 Mycteria americana
AGTTGTGAATTATGAATCATAAGGGAGCATTTGCAAATTCAAATCAAGTGTCTAAATTCTAATCTTATGTTTGCAAAACTGGAAGCCATTAAAAAAAATCCAAGCTTTACTCAAAAATTGTTAGGAAAAAAATAAACAAAAATCTTCATGTCTGTTTTTAAATAAAGACAAAGATGAGAAAGGTACTTTAAACGAAAAATGACATTGTTTAATGACTCTTCAACTACACCTTTTTCCCCCGAACACTGCATTTAAATGGTTTTTAAATAATGAAGAGCCTGCAAAGCCTGTCAGACAACAAGTCTTTTAATGGAAAACTTCCACCCTTCCCAACTACAGAAACATTGGCAAGTCCTCTGCAAAATGTGCATTAGCACTACAGCATGCCTAGACAAAATGTATATACTTCCATGTAAATACAGTAATACTTTTATACAAAACCAACTTAAAATGATCTTCCCAAAGAAAGCAGAGTAGTAAAATCAGCATAAAGCAGAAGCAAGTCTGTATATGATAAATAACACAATAAAGACAGTGATCTCAACTACAATGAAACATTTTACAGGATAGAAAACATGCACATGTGTTAACCTGAAATAGGTATTTGACAGATTTTTATTTCTTGGCTCTTCGTCAGGAAGCTAATCATACCAATTTTTAAACCTACTTAGAGAACGACTGATAAGCCAGCTGCAGTAAACACAGATATATTTTGTGCGAGTTTTAGTAGAAACAAAGATAGGGCTTAAATACAAAAAGTACCATAATGTATTCAGAAGCACGTGACAAATCTAGACTAGCATGCAGGTGTGCTTATGTACATACACACAAGGAAACATAAAAGAGCTTCAGGGATTTAAGATATTTATATCACTAGTCAACTCATACCGCCCATCACTCACCTTCACAGCTATAACTGTACACAGCAACCGTTGACCTTTCAACTAGATTCTCGTCATGGTGCCAGCTCACTGCCATGCTCCCCATTCCAAAATAAGGTTCTTGTTTCAAGTACAGCATTTGTAGTGGATCCATATAATTTAATAAAGTCAAGTTATAAGATGTTCTGTTCTTTAGACTTATGTAATCATCCTCTGGTACACAACAACTGCTTTGATCTTTTGAAACAGACCCTTTTGCCGTCAGAGAAGTAGCAAAATTTTGTTCCCTATCTATTACAGTAGTATCTTTAATTTCTTTGGTCTCAAACAGATTTTGTCTTTGTAATGCCTTGACTGCTTCAATATGCAAGTAGTCATTAAGTCTGATTAATGCTTTACAAGCATCATGTATTTGAGGACTGCAATAGTTTATATCATAACCCTCAGTAGGCCAAGGAACTGTAAATAATCTTGTGTTCAAGTACTTGTAAGTGCATCCTGGGTTTCCAATTAATATACGAGACACTGGAGTAACAAAATCTTTTCCTTTGATCCTTACAAGATCTTGAAAGAAACAATCATGTTTTCGCAAGGTCAGAAAGCCTTCTTGTACCATTTGATGGAGCTCTTCAGGTACTGTATCAGATTTTCTGAAAATCAGCTTGGAATATTTGGTCTTCCACTAAAGGAGGGAAAAAAAAAACAAAACCAACAAAAACAGAAAAAGAATTATTCTTTTTACAGGAACCAAAGTATTTCATATATTCAAGAATGGACAAGGCTAAGTTGACAAGTTATCAAGCATGAGTCTAGAATGTGGTGAAGAAATAGATGCCAGTATTTGTTACTTTATTTTCATATTCCAATATATCACACAAACTGTGGATATGTACCAGTGGCCTGTAACCAGAAAGTATCACCAGGGCAAATCTCTAAAAAAATAAATAAATCTGAGGCTTCTGGCAGAAATCAATAGAATGTATAAAGGAATGAATGAATCTGTAGATAATGCTACCTTTAAGGATGTAAACAATGGAATATTGAGCAGTAACAAAGCGACTCTTCTTTTTGTGATGGTTGCAAAGACCGTTCTGTCTCCTTCTGATGTACAGAATTCTAGAGGGCCACATGATAAACTGAAATAGTTTTATATAACAACAATTTTTAGGGCAAAAGTAACAAAATGAAAATGTAAATTTTCAAAAAAGGCCAACATCCTGCTGCACTGCACCTCTATCTTCAAAATAGTCCTTGACATACTGGTTCTTTCTATTTTCACGTTCCTCAATGCATGCCAATTAGCTCTCCTGTTTTACATAAAATTCCCCCTTTTAGATAAAAAGAAATTCCCAAACTTATTTTCCTCCCCATCTCCCCACCACACCAGGTCTGGTATCAGCTGGAGTTCAGAATCCAGTAGTTTGTGGAGGTGACAACTCCCAGCAAGGTATGACGCTGCTAATCAGCAGTATCTTGCTTTGTATGCAAAATACTGCTTCCCACTCCAGGAAGGCTTGGATAATTTTATTTTGTTAATCTGGTTTTCTAAGAAAGTGAGTATCATGTAATCACAGCTTTTATTGGTTGCCTGTAAATCTGCTTTAACTACTGCTGAGACTGTTTGGCAAACTGGACAAAGGCTAGAGAATAAGTGCTTAAATAGACTAAGTTCCTGTGTATTTCATTAAAATTAACAGATAAATAAAATGAAGAGATGCAACAGATGCAAACTAGTGCCCTCAGTAAGGGAAAGGCTGTAATGTGCGCCTATCAAGTGTCAATTAGCATTTCCTTTTGTCCAGAAGTTAGTCACTAGTCTGGGGAAAAGGTAGATACTGATGGTGTTGTGGGGAAAAAAATTAAGGTAAACTGAAATCAGAAGCCATTAGGCAATGGGGCAAGAGCACATGAATGCACAAAACTGATCTATCAAAACTTTCACTAACGTAATAGCTTATGTTCAAAGTGCTTTCAGAAAACAAAAGCCATTGGCACAAAAGCATCACACTGACCTACAATCCATCTGTGGGCTCCTTCTGGTACAACTCAAAACCTCTTTACTAGGACTATCTACTTCCAAGTCAGATTTGAACCTGCCTTTCAGGAAATTAATTTTAAAATCCAGAAAAGGTGCCTTTAAAAAATACCAACCAGGCAGTATGTCAGCATGCACATTTTCTACTGCAAGAAAACAGTTAGACTTTTGCATCATAACATGTTGTTATCCTACAACACTGAAGAGGTGGCTTTATAGGATCATTTGTTTCTACTAAAAAGGAGAATATAAGAGGAAGTCTATTTTAAACATAATGATTACACATAATAAATCACGGTTTATCTATAAACCTTGCCACCATTTCTTGTGAATTCTTACAGTGAAGCTAACTCCCTTTCTTTACACATTCTTATGGTTTCCAAAAACTAGCTTCCTAGAGAGAGGAGAAAAACCCGTAACAGTATCTACAGATAATAATTTCTGACAACTGTATTTACATGCTAATACTTTAAATATCAAAGCTTGAAAATAGTTCCAGATACCTATTTGAAAGTCCCTCTACAATCCCCAGCACAGAACACTGGATCCCAGCTTTCATTAAAAGAACTGAATATAAACTTGACAAACGCAATTCACCTGAGCTTGCCAAAAGCCTGAAACAATTCCTTTAGAGGTCCTGAACTGTCCCCTTTGTTTCAATCAGTGCTTTGTATCTGTAGCCTTTGAACAGGACAGTGAAAAAATCCTTATAAAGAATAACTACTGAAATCAGTAACTGCAAATTCTAAGGATTTACAGCTATAGGCTACAGTCAGATGTGTGGGTATAGGTTGATGGGAATCGTAAGTATTCTTTCACAATGATACTTAATAATGACAGAATATGTTGTGACATATAAAGAATATTACTGCATGATTTGTTTCATTATGCAAATGATATGTATAAAAGAAAGAGCACTCACAGTTCTGTAGCAGTGTCCCAGCATTTCTTTAAATAATTCTGTATATGGACATACTCAGGTCAGATTAACCAACTGCCATGTTACATATGATATTATGGCATATTTAAAAAGTCATTATTACTACATATTCTTAAACCATTTAATATACTGAATTTCTGACTTGCATTGCACACATGAAATTCCAAACAATTATTACAAACAGAAGCAGGGAAATAACAATATGGTGCAAAGCAACTCAATGCCTGAAAACATGCATCAGAAAGGAAGCAAACAGATTCTACAAAGATAACAACACTGTATTCCCCTCCCGAACTACAGAGATAACGTCTTCCACATTTTATTGCCAGCCAAGTCAGAGGCATGATACTTTTGGATTGTGTTTTAAGATTACATGCTTAAGAAATATTTTATCATTAAGTTTTACACGGTATACCTAGGATTCTACCTTAAAAAAACCCCACGCTGATATCTCAGAAGAAATCAGGAAGTGGAAACACATTTCCGACACATCACTTGAGAACAGTTTGGTCTTCTTTAAATCTCCAACCCATCATTGTGCTATGTCCTACATAAGGAAAGCATTAAGGGATCAGAACACAGGGTGAATGCTGGGTTCACACTGGACACCTTGTTGTTTTGGGGGCATGGGGAAGGGGGAGTAATGATGTACTCTTGTGCTGTAACTCTGACAGTAAGTATTAAAGGTCAATTCACTGTTCACTCTGAAAGAAGTAAGTATGTTACGGGCAACTACAGGACAAAAAAAAAAGGCACATTTGATGCTCAATTCTTCATATGCATATTACACACGTGATTTTAAATATACACATGCTTTCACTTCTACTGGTGGTACTCAACACAGAGAATCACCCTACAGGATGACTCAAGTGATAGAATAAAGTTAGAAATCAGCAATAAGGACCCTTAATAAGCAAATTGCCACTTAAATCATTACATGATAGTTTGTACTTCAGATATTTGTGAATTGCCTTGTTAACAGACTTTTTCTTGTTCATAACTGGCTTTAAACATTACCTTGTTTCAGCCTATGGTTTGGAGCCCATTTCTAAAATCCTTCATCAGGCAAGACACATTGAAAGAGGATGTCAGTGTTTGCCTGTAATGGAATTTCTTAGTTTTGTTCAGACTGTACATTTCTGTACCTGATAGGATACTGTATTTTTTTACTTGCATCCTACCTAACCTTTCCAACATATTCAAAGAATACTACTTTATAAGGGGTGGATCCTTAAAGGAGTAAGGCAGGTCTCTCCAGAAAAGACAGACTATAAAACTAAACTCTATGTGATATTTTGCCATATTATTTTGCCAATTGTTGTCTTCAAGCTCTCACCCGTCTTTTCCTCTCCATCTGTAGTACATTTAACCATCATGGAACTTGTTATATCTACAGCTGTGATTAAAGTAACATTTCATAACCATCATAAGAATTTAAAAGGCACTGGCAATGCTTATGATTATCACATATACTTAAAAATACCTAGCATGCACACAAACACTACACAAAAGGTCTAATTCTATATGATGCAAAAAGAATGTATCTAAACTCTATTAAGGCTTGACCAGGTCTGATTTCATTGCTTATCTTGTTCCCATTGTCTTCTGTATTTATGCGTTACTGATACAGAGCAAATGAGATGCCACTTGGGCAACGTTGGCTCCATCTTCTTTTCACATCAGCTCTGCAAGACTATGGTTTTACAAAGACAGAAAAAAGAAAAGGCTGCTGGGCATAGCAGTTCTTGGCAGCAACAGATATAAAAGAAGAGAACAAACAGGAGGGGATGTAACAGGACTAGGAAGGAGAAAACATTAAGCTGCCTGAGTCTTAAAAGGGGCAGGAACTTCTTCTTGAACATTAGTTTAAGACTGAAAAGAATGTGTTTGGGGTTGTTTTTTTTGTAAAGAAAAAAAAATCATCATTCTGTTAAGCTCTTCTACACTTTTCCAGCTCTTCTACACTTTTCCTTGCCCTTACCCACAGAAGTGTTTTTATTGTTAACAGCAAGTTATGTGTTTTCATATTATTATCCTTACAGCTGTTAAAGATACCAATCGAGAGCTTACTTCCACTATGTTCAGCACAGTAAGAATACAGAGAAAACCATGCTTTCCCTAAGCATCCTACAACTTAAATTAACAAGAAAGGTGAGGGAAGTATACAGATTGCTCAATATCACATTGTAATCCCGTGGCAAAACTGGAGTTTGACTTCATGCTTCTGAGTTGCAGTCCAGTAGCTGACCCATAAATACATCTTTCCTCTTCTATAGTGTGGTGTGTGCTAAACTTTTCTTGGCCTTGGAATCCTGCAAAGGAGAAATTCATCCTTGCAAGAAAAGACTCAGACGTATTTTTATGCTACCATATACATCTTTGAGCCATATGTCAATACAAAAAAGGTGACATGCCTGTAATGTAAGCACACTTGCTGTAGCTGTTCAAACTACAAGATTCTTTCTTATGCTTTTCATCTTACCATGTTCCGATTTGATCTGATTGAACCTACAATTCTTGCCATATGTTTTGTAGCTGACCTAAAAAGATCCAAGATAGATGCAGAATATTTTATTAATTTCATGATACTCTTCCATACACTCATTTGGTTTATTACTCCTGTGGCTACTGGGCCTGTTTTTACTTTTATTTGGTTTCATTTAAGGCATGCATTCCAGTTTCCACAGTTCATTTTGTAAGCAAAGTCTTAAGGATTACTTATTGTTTGAAAATAGAATCAAGCCAAAAATTTTGAAATGTCTATGTTAATATTTTCCCTATTTTGCCGAACCTGAGCTCTAAAGAATAGTTCTCTTCACAAGTCAGGAAAAAAAAAAAAAGCAAAACCCAAAAAACCTTAAAACAATGGTGACATGTATTTTATTTTAACAAAGCATAAGAAACTGTGATTAATTGTTACACGTGTTACCTGGTACTCAGGTACTGATACTCAGGGCAAAATCCTAAAAATAAATGAAGTTCACAAATTTTTCATTCTTGAATATCCCAATTCTAGAGGTCTTATTTTGTACCACCTGAAAGTCCATTATCAGCCATCAGGATACCTTTTTCACATCGGATTTCACAGCGTCTCTTTGAAAAAAAATTTATTTGTTGTTCAGTGCAAACAGCCATTTTAGTTTAAAACAAGTACAGTTAAAAGAAATACATTACCAATTGATGGAAATCAGCATCAGCTGGTGTCACATACGGAAGTCTATTCTCTCCAAGTTCTTCAAGAAGTTTTTTTTTCTGTTTTGGAGGGGTAAAATTGAAACAGAAAATTAGACTAAAGACCAAGATAAAAACAGCCAAGTATAAAACTAGTTGTATTAAAAAGACACAAACGTGCAGTTATTTCTCTTACTACATTCAATTCTGGAAAATTAAATAAGGAAAAATGGATACAAAAAATCAGTGGAGCTTTTCCACTTACAAAGCAGTAATTCAGGTTAAGTAGTTTCAGAGCACATGAGTATTTTTCCTCCTAAATTCTTTTTTTGATAATCAGTCCTTATTACACTGATGAAAATCCATCTTGGTCTAATGTTCTCCAGAACTATGCCTACTTTGTACCTTGATACTAATTTCTTATTTCTTTTTCATTTTATTTTCTACTTCAGTTTGTGGATCCAATGGGTACAAAGCTCATATTCCATTAAATGGCACAATAATATACTTTATTAAAACAATGGGCCTCAGCTAAAGATTTAGGAAGTGCAAGAGAAGCCTGAAACATGCCATCAGGTTTTTGGAATCAAACAATCCCAATCCATGACAAGTCCATCCACATTTATCTACCCGCAGTCTAATTCAACACTAACTCAAGTACAGATTAACAACAGTGTAAAAATTGTTACAGTGGAAGTATTGGCCTAGAAAATTAATACAGTTTCCTTTATTTCTTCTATCTTTTAGCTTGCAAGGATGGTTTCTTTACAAACTTTGATCAGTAACAAATATTTACTAATAAAAATGCAATTCAAAGATCATAAAACTACATCTGCCATAATGCTTGAATATGTCAGATAACAGGATTCAAATTCTCATTTTTATTGTAATATTTTCAACTACTTAAACACTATCACAAGAAATAATTGAAGTTGCAGCTCACTCAATACTTTTATGTTGTAAGAGCAAGACCAGATGGAAATGGAATACAGTTTTTAAAAGAATGAGAAGGGTGTACTACAAAGGAAAACACAGATAAGTTAAAAAAGGGTATCACTAACACTTTCATCGAACCAAGTTATAAGGGAACAACTACATATTTCATCACCTAGATGTCACTGCAAATTGCTTATTCCATAGACAAGAGAATTCATTGTTAAAAAAAAAAAATCTTTTTTTTTCTTGTAAATTCCTCTTTTCATAATCTTTTTGAGTTGCACATACAGGTCAAAACACATCTTCCCTATTCTGGCAATCTTATTTAAAAAATGAAGAAAGAAATATTACACACAGTAACTAACTCCTGGCTTATAGCAAACACATAAACAAGGAAAGCTGAACTACGAAGAGTGTTATTGTGTATTTTATTCTGTGACAGTGAATTTCATTTATTCACATTTAAGCATCAAAGAAGATGACTGAGGCTTAAAATCATGAGGAAGTGCAGAAGATTTTAAGGTTTATAGCTAACGGAGCAGTCAAACTAAAATAAGAGCAGGTAGCTCTCACTCATCTCCACACTCACACTCTGCTGATCACTGACTTTTAACTAGACTGAGAAGAGCAGCACTGAAATTTATGAACTAGCAATGTAATTTCTCTAGGTCTCTAGTTTTCTTTGGGGACAGGTTGTTGGTATGTTGACATGAAGTCATTGGTGAAACCAAGCATAAAGTAACTTCAGATTAAGTTTGCAAAAAATGACTGCTAATTTGCTGTATATTCTAAAACATTAACACTTCTCTACTACAAAAAGCTTGCTACAGTTTTATTACATGAAATCACTGAAAACATTAGATTGGCTTTGTTATCTGTAAGATAAACCATATTAAACTGCAGAAAAAAAAATCATATATTTCGACATGGACTCACATCTGGGGGAAAAAAAAAAAAGAGGTGGGAAGAAGAGAGATTCTGACAATTTCTTTGTCAAGTACCTGCCTCTTGCCAAAAAGCACACAACGTTGAAATGCACTCTTGTATATAGGTATTATTAGTTCACATTTGATTGTCAGATCTGGCTAAGTGCCGCTCTTCAGCTTGATGTACACACTAATACACAGAGCTGCTCATCTCTTATGCAAGAAGCTGTCACACGGATGTCAAAAACATCAAGCTGCTCACAAATACCTCAAAAAAGTAAAAAAAGAGAAAAACTGAAGATCTGGCTATACCAGCTGGCTGATGTGTAAGTCTAAGCACTGGTACATAAGCATTGCTCATAGGATCTTCCAACACATAAACTCCTAAATAAAAAAAAAAACCACCTGCCTTTACTTGAAGGTATCAGACATCTTAAAAAGCATTTTTCTAAATCTGATTTTTACATTTTAAAAATTATTAACAGTGTAACAGTTTATTCAGGTACCAGTATTATGTTTCTTACACTTTAACACCAATGTGATTTTTATATATACATTAGTGATACCAATACGTGAAAGAATCTTATATGCACCATCCCTATAATGTAATCATACACTCTGCACTGCTCAAGAAACCTTGTAAGTGTTGTACCTGGGCCTTCAGAAAGGAGAAAATGTCCTATTTTGTAGGCTGCTGTGAGCGTTAATGGATCTATTACACCTGACACTGATAACTGGAATGAATATCAGAAGCACCAATGCCCAATTTCAGAGTGTGCAATGAACTTCCTGCAGATATTAAGAATCTCTGCTCATTTACTAGTAATAAACAGGTTTATTAATGAGATGGGTGGCTGTAAAATTCAGCAAGCGGAATAGTAATAATTGGAATCTCTCAATCACTATACATACCATTTCCCCCCCCCCCCTAAGTTTCTTCATGGCAATAGAAGTAATGCGTTGTATATTACAGAGCAGGAGAACTAATAGAAATACAGCTAATATACATCAAAGTCGCAGGCCAAAATGCAGTTATGTTACACACCCATGGTTTGTTATTGTCAGATTAAGTGGTATAAGGGAAAGATGGCACTTAATGACATTTTCTGGCCAGGAAGCATGACAGTGTTAAAATTTTTGCAGCTGACATATTTCCCTGAAGGGTGTCAATACCATTCTCAAAAGGTTTCATTTCTCTCTTAATTGTAAGACAAAAGTTCAATATCTAGGCTATAAAGGCTTGTGAAGGCCTTTGTGTTTCAAACATAGAATTCCCACTTAGTTTCATCATCAAACAAGTCAGAAGACAATAGCCATTTTCCAATTTACAGATCATTGCCTTGGCTGAAACCATGTATTATAAAAACTAATTTTATTGAAATCACATTGAAATATTATTGAAATTAGTTCTGACAACAAATTTAAGGCTGCAATATTGCAACAACTTCTAACACATAAAAACACTGAAAACATTAAGAAGCAAAAGTTTGGGGTTTTCCCCCAGTACTTAGCATAAAACATACTGAAGAATTTATTGAAGAAATTGTATTTGTTCACACAAGGAGACTTAAGTCAATGCAAGTAGTATTCACCTCTAAAAAGATAACTGTGCTGCCCTGCATTCCTCCTGAATTCGGGGAAAACATCAGCTTCACTACACCAAGTAACTTCCTGACACAGCTCGTGTGTGAGCCAACAAGGGAAGGTGTCCCGCTGGACCTGGTGTTTGTGAACAGAGAAGGACTTGTGGGTGATGTGACGGTTGGAGGCTGTCTTGGGCATAGCGATCACAAAATGATAGGTTTCAATTCTTGGAACAGTAAGGAGGGGGGCCAGCAGAACTGCTACCCTGGACTTCTGGAGGGCAGGCTTTGGCCTGTTTAGGAGACTGGTTGACAAAGTACCTTGGGAGGCAGTTCTGAGGGGCAAAGGAGTTCAGGAAGGCTGGACATTCTTCAAGAAGGAAATCTTCAAGGCACAGGAGCAGGTCATCCCCATGTGCTGAAAGACAAGCCAGCAAGGAAGAAGACTGGCCTGGCTGAACAGAGAGCTTTGGCTGGGACTCAGGAAAAAAAGGAGAGTTTATGACCTTTGGAAGAAGGGGCAGGCAACTCAGGAGGACTACAAGGATGTCATGAGGTTATGCAAGGAGAAAGTTAGCAAGGCCAAAGCCCAGGTAGAACTTAATCTGGCTACAGCTGTAAAAGACAATAAGAAATGTTTCTATAAATACATTAGCAACAAAAGGAGGGCTAAGGAGAATCTCCATCCTTTAATGAATGTGAGGGAAAACACAGTGACCAAGGATGAGGATGAGGATGAGGTACTTAATGCCTTCTTTGCCTCAGTCTTTAATAGTAAGACCAGTTGTTCTCGGGGTATCCAGCCCCCTAAACTGGAAGACAGGGAGGGGGAGCAGAATGAAGCCCCCATAATCCAAGGGGAAATGGTTAGTGACCTGCTACACCGCTTAGACACACACAAGTCTATGGGGCTGGATGGGATCCACCCAAGGGTACTGAGGGAGCTGGCGGAAGTGCTCACCAAGCCGCTTTCCATCATGTACCAGCAGTCCTGGCTAACTGGGGAGGTCCCAGTTGACTGGAGATCAGCAAATGTGATGGCCATCTACAAGAAGGGCCAGAAGGAGTATCTGGGGAACTACAGGCCTGTCTGGGGAACTACAAACTTGCAATCAGTGCCGGGGAAGCTGATGGAGCAGATCATCTTGAGTGCCATCACATGGTACATACAGGACAACCAGGTGATCAGGCCCAGTCAGCACAGGTTTATGAAAGGCAGGTCCTGCTTGACCAACCTGATCTTCTACGACAAGGTGACCTGCCTAGTGGATGAGGGAAAGGCTGTGGATGTCGTCTACCTAGACTTTAGTAAAGCCTTTGACACGGTTTCCCACAGCATTCTCCTGGAGAAACTGGCTGCTCATGGCTTGGACGGGTGTACTCTTTGTTGGGTAGAAAAACTGGCTGGATGGCCGGGCCCAAAGAGTGGTGGTGAATGGAGTTTACTCCAGTTGGCGGCTGGTCACAAGTGGTGTCCCCCAGGGGTCAGTTTTGGGGCCAGTCTTGTTTAATATCTTTATCAATGATCTGGACGAGGGGATCGAGTACACCCTCAGTAAGTTTGCAGACAACACCAACTTGGGCGCGAATGTTGATCTGCTTGAGGGTAGGAAGGCTCTACAGAGGGATCTGGACAGGCTGGATCCATGGGCCAAGGCCAATTGTATGAGATGCAACCAGGCTAAGTGCCAGGTCCTGCACTTGGGCCACAGCAACCCCATGCAATGCTACAGGCTTGGGGAAGAGTGGCTGGAAAGCTGCCCAGCGGAAAAGGACCTGAAGGTGTTGGTTGACAGCTGGCTGAATATAAGTCAGCAGCGTGCCCAGGTGGCCAAGAAGGCCATCAGCATCCTGGCTTGTATCAGAACTAGTGTGGCCAACAGGACTAGGGGAGTGATTGTGCCCCTGTACTTGGCACTGGTGAGGCCGCACCTCGAATACTGTGTTCAGTTTTGGGCCCCTCACTGCAAGAGAGACATTGAGGTGCTGGAGCATGTCCAGAGAAGGGCAACGAAGATGGTGAAGGGTCTGGAGCAGAAGTCTTATGAGGAGCGGCTGAGGGAACTGGGGTTGTTTATACTGGAGAAAAGGAGGCTCAGGGGAGACCTTATCGCTCTCTACAACTACCTGAAAGGAGGTTGTAGCGAGGTGGGGGTCAGTCTCTTCTCCCAGGTAACAAGTGATAGGACGAGAGGAAATGGCCTCAAGTTGCACCAGGGGACGTTTAGATTGGATATTAAGAAAAATTTCTTCACTGAAAGGGTTGTCAAGCATTGGAACAGGCTGCCCAGAGAGGTGGTGGACTCACCATCCCTGGAGGTATTTAAAAGACGTGTAGATATGATGGTTAGCGACATGGTTTAGTGGTGGACTTGGCAGGGCTACGTTAATGGTTGGACTCGATGATCTCAAAGGTCTTTTCCAACCTAAATGATTCTATGATTCTAAGTAACCGCTCTGAACCTGGAGCAGCATCCCATACGGGTGTAAGAAGTCAGTCACACAAGTCCAAGACATGGACAGATACAACAGTGCCTATGAAACACTTAAGGATGTTAGTTTTTACTTATACAACACGAACTCACTCTGATGAGCAGTTAAAAAGATATACTTTATTCAAACTAGTAGACTGCCAAAAAACATGACTGTTACTCACTATTCTGGAAAAGCCCACCTCATTATTCCCTAAAAAAGATTTTTTCAGAAAATACGGTATTTTGAAACTTCTAACAGGCACATTCCTGACCTCTGAGGGGATGCAATCCTTTTTTTCAGCCATTGATTACTTACTTTCACCTTACAATCACCATTATGCAGAATGAGGCAAAAGATGAATCATGCTATGGAAAAGATACATGAAAGAAGACAATTCAAACAAAAACTGAGTATCTCACTGTTGCATTTAACTTCCTATTTTCTTTTAAGAATTCTTAGGTATTTATTATTTACAAATATTTCATGTACACATCACACTAGGGAATAACCATTTTCAATACTCTGCAGATGGATGAAAACTGGCTGGACTCTTCGATCTACCTTTCAGGCAAGCTGGTGCAAACTGGTGCTTCCCTGATGCAGAGAAAACAGCACAAGCAGCAAAACAATTCTATGTACTCATATATACTCTTCCCTGCACAATAACTGAATTTTCTGATTCACTACCTGACTCATGTTACAGTGACCTAAAGTCTCACCTAATGTTGCCTTAGTTTCATCGGGTCAATGATTTTTTTTTTTTTTTTTTTTTTTTTGTAAATAAAGCAAAGATTGAAAATGCTCCTCATTTTTACTCCCCTCCACCCCTAGCAATCTTACAGCAAAGAGAGGTAAAGAAAGCTGAACATTTCACCTAGGCTGAATTTTACCTATCTCATGTCTAGATCTGACAAATAATCTTATTGGGGCTAAAGGAGCGAACAATATACTGCTAGAGGTGAACAATATACAGCTAGAGGTGAACAATATACAGCTAGAGGTGAGAGTGCAAAAGGAAGGCCTAGTAGCTTTGAAACATCGTCTCCACTCACAGCCTACAAAAGCCCTTCTGCTTTAACTCCTTTCATCAGAAGTTCTTAAAACATTGGCCAATTTTTTCACCCTAAAAAGTTTTGCCAACTGCCCGCTGCAGTTTTTACACTTTTAAGAATACTGACTCGGGACCAGAATTAGTAAGACACAGGCACTTAAGTCTTTTTGTTTTCAATGCAATCCAATGTGTTTGCAGAAATTTCTGGGGCAGCTCCTAAAAAAAAGGGCCTCTATTCAAAGCATAAGAAAGTATCATCTCCACCTCCAACACTGTTTTTCCCAATAGTTTTTTGTTTTCCAAAAGGTTATCAGGTTTAGCAAGGCACTCTGAGAATGCATATTGTCACGAAAGAAAGATCTGAATCACAAGTTCAGATGCAAACCTTTGGTTTTCCAAAAATCCCTCCTTCCTATTAGCTTTCTCCCCACATAAGAATGTACATTAGGGCCTGTGTTTCTCTTTCATCCTTTTTTCTTTTTTAAATCAACTATAATAAAATGTGGATTTCTTTCAAGTCATGCATGAAGAAAAGGGCTAGGGCTCTGAAGTGAGAGCTCAATGGCTTTATAAAGGACGAAGATTAAATACTTTATATAGTAAAAATTTTGTGACACAATACTAAGACCCCATCTAGAAAAAAGCCACCACTTTACAGGAACTTCCACAACCTTACCTCCTAACATTCTTTCACATGTTTTGAAAAAGTAAAAAATTTAAAAACAAAACCAAAAAACCACCACACACCGAATTTGGATAGTTTCTTAAGGCAGGAATGTGATTTTGAAGTTGACATTTGTTTAAACTACAAGGACTTCCAAGTGTTAGCTATTAAAACTTCATAGCAACCAAGATCATTCAAGTGGCTCACTAAAACCAGTTAGGTCAGAAATTAACCTAGAGTAATAAAAAATACATTCTAAATGCACTATTACAGCTTTTATTTCTCCATTATCGCATATATATTGGATTTCAGAATTTCTTTTTCTTCAAATTATTTCTGTAAACTCCACTCATTAAAAGATCTTAAGGGACTGACCAATTTTACAGCACCATTTACTCACATGAAAAAGTTATATTTCCAGGTTACCCTTCATTACACTCAAGTCTTACCAAATGCTTCGTCTGTGCCACATTCTTTCTATAATCCAGATTGTCAAAAATACTGGTAGACATACGACCATACTGTACCACACTTTGCATACTACAGCCCCCCCCCCCCCATACTATATGACAAAATCATTTTCATATGAAGGACAAAAATTTGCATTATTATTCTTCTATATAAACTCACATCAAAATTATCTATGACTCTCTAACAATATTTAATAGCCTATAAATCCATTTCCTAACTATACTACAATAAAATATGCTGGTTATTTAATATAACCATTGTGTATCTTGCTCTCCCACTGAACAAACCAGTCCAGTTACAGAAGTAGTAGGATGCAGTTCAAGTGATCTGGTCATGAAAAAAATTACACAACGAACAATCTACTGTAATGCAAAGACCTCAGGTCTAACACCTGTCTTTGTAACTGAGCAGCTGTCTAAAAGACTGTTTGATATTCTTTCCTGCAAAGGTACTGCTTGGCTTTGCTTACTAATTTCAACCTCTCTTACCCTTTCTCATAAATCAACAGGCCCAGATTTTGGTTCACACACAGACACGCCGACCAGTCATGCATATGCACAACATACTTGACTGATATAACTGAACTAAGAGTTAATTTATGCATTGAAGCAGGTTAGCAATGTGTGAAAAATGTCTTTGCTACCAGTATCCCCTCTCTCCCCACACCTTGACATGTTAAGGGCCCCTTAATTGTTGTTTTAACCTACAGGAACATTGTTCCTTTGGCCAGTGGCTGTTAACGGAACAGAACTGGCAATTTTCTTACCCAGCTGAGTGCAGATTTGTCACACATGGATTACCACTTTAAGTAATCATAATAAAAATTTGAAATGATAAATTGTTCAAATACAGCCACTTTTTGCTGACAAAATGCCCCTAAGCCTCCTCAGTATACCTGGCAACAAACTTCTACCATCACTGCAAGCATCTTGACACCATCATCCATTTCTTTTTCCCTCCATCATTTGTGCATCCTCTTCCAGCAGGTACCAGTTGGTAAATGGATCAGCTGTATTAGGTGAGAGGTAAGAACATTCAAACTTTGTTTGAAAATAATGATCAAGTTTCAATCAGATCTCCAGTTCTTCAGTTTTCTTCTTATACATACGGACACAGGAACATACATGTACCTAAGAAAAGTATCCACTGTTTTAAACATTTTAGATCAACGTGTTTGTGAATCACAAGAAATAGATAAGGACACTGGGCCATTTCTGCATGCCATTCTTTGCATAGTTTCACTGAGAAATAGCCAACAGTTGCTGAGAAACCAGATTTCTTAATCAAGCAGTTCTTAACCAGCTCACCTCCAAAGAATCAGCAGACAGAAACCTTAGCGACTGTCACCAAAATCGATTCAGCATGATGTAGTGAAAATACCCTTATACACCCAGTCCCAAGAAACCAAGGGGGTTTGACCAGTTGTGAAATACTAAGCGCCAATCCTTGAACAGAGAAAAGATTCAATACAGATTAAAACAGATAAAATAAAACCACGGATTATAACAAGGGTTAATGTTGAAACAAGGATACATTTGGCATTGCTGGCTGTAGACCTCTCATGTTCTAATGACACTAAGAAGCTATTGATGTTGCCTAACTTCTACTGAAGTATATTACCAGAATGTAGGGCGCTAGAGCTATATAGCCTTAGAAGGTGCATACTATGCTTATGAATGGGAAATATACTGACATGGTGCTGTTTCTCCTTGAATGGCCCAAGGAAACAGAAAGAACCATTAAGAATCACCACAACATTTTGGGAAGCATTGCATATCTGCAATGTGGAATTGTACAACCTTCACTCGGGTATAATACCAAATTAGTGTAGCAAATTAAGAGCAAACACACTGACCAACAACCAGCAAATGAATCAAGGACCTCCAGAATGAAAACCAGGGGCTGACACAGCTTGAGATGCAGATTCAGAACCTTTGCGACAGGCTTCTAACTTCTGTGGATGTAGACAGACAAAGAACTTTCAAAAACACACACACAAGCAGGTCACACTAACACAGTTTTCCAGAACCACCAGCAAGGTCAAAGATGCAATAAGTTTTCTTGCAGCTTTTCATCATTTCCAGAAAACACTGAGCCTTGCAGGATTTCTGGTCTATATATATTTTGATAGGTAATGGTTGAAGTATCCAATGTGTATTAAGGATACTTGGGGGTGGGGGGAGAGGATTTTAAGTGTTAAAACATCACCCAGAAGAAACAGCAGCCAAAAGTAAAGTGAAAATAAAATGGATACTTGAAAAAAATGTAGATATTTCCTTAAATACTTAAGTGTAGCATCAAGTGTGGTTTCCAAAGTCCCCTGGATAACACTGCTGAAGATAGCGTTAATGTAGAAAGAGCAGGTGCTAAGTGCAAATGCTTGTGCCGTGCAATCAGCTACAAGGAAGATCAATAAGGAGCTAGAGCATTAAATTTCACATACTGTAACTGTCATGCCCATTACATAGTATTTGAACATCTTTGTAAGCCATTATAAAATTGTTGACTCTTGATATTTTTACAGAACTAAAATTATTTTCCAGAGATTTTATTAGCACAAGAAGCACTATAAAAGTATAAAAGCACTCACAAACTTGGTGAAATTTGAAGACATTTACAGCCTTCCAAGACATCATATTTGATTATTTAACTGTATTCTTCACTCCGGAATGAAAAGACATGAAGAATTTCTTTTGTGTTAGTCACATTTCACCAGGTGCAGAGCTGATGTATTTTAAAGGAGGTATTTACAAGGTAATTCTTGAGAGTATATGCCACAATTAACAAAATCACTGCAGACAGAATACACAGAAGGAAGGGATATGCTAGGTCCCGTGAGGTTCAGCTGCAGAAGCAGCACCCTGCATCCTGCCTCTGCTCTTCAGTCTTTGCAATTTGTCCTTTTCAAGGACATGATAAACACAGATTTTCCTTCAAATGTTTCTCACACTAGAGGAGCCTTTGAGCAGAAGCTTTGTGCCATTTCCTCTCCTGTCCCCAAAATAATTTAAAGACAACCAACACTGATTTGTTATCATGGTTACAGCAAATTTGGTGTCATACAAATTGTCAGCGTATTTCCAAGACAGCACAACCACAGAGATGTTATTTTTGAAACTGCACAGGAGTACAATGTTAATACAGTTGCATCATTTTTTACAAATTATTTTCAAGGACATAAAAATTACAGATCACATTATGTACATAAATGTAACTTATGTATCAATATTTGCACAAGAGTATTCAGTGGCAAAAAGTGCAATTTGTAACATTTTATACATTTATAAGAGTAACCTGTGTAATAAATGCACAAACATTGTTTTGTATAAGATAATAATTTCCTATTTTTGCATAAACTATGCCATTGCTCAAATGATGATAACACCACTCACTTAGAAAACCTATAAAGTGCAGTTGTTGCCTCAACTTCATAATAAGACAACTATTAATGAAACACTGTTGAATTATGGCATGTAAGTGCAAGAAGGATATTGCTATATGGGGTTTGCTGACCCAAGAGGGGCTTTTTTGGTAACAAAAGTTAAAGAAAAAACCTCATAGTGAACAATGCAAACGTAGTGAAAAATTCAAACTTAGTTAATTTTTAGTTTGAAGGTTTTGGGTTTTTTTCACAGCCTCTGGAATAAGCCACATGGGGAACAGAAAACTAACATTTAACATTTAAGTTGGCAGACAAAGATTAGCAAAATTCAGGGTCTGAAAGGACGTTAGGCAAGTTCAGACCAGAAACAGGGAGCACAATTTAAAAGAAAGGATAATTAACCATTGGAGCAGATCACCACTGTGTGAGATGAGTTCACTCTCATGGGAATTCTTTTTTATATCAAGTTTGGATGTTTTTCTAAATGATACATTTTAGTTCAGTGGTTCCAAAACTGTTTAGACCAGCAGACTGCAATGAATCATCCATATTTCCTTAAGAAGTTCTGAACATACAGCCTAACCAAATAAACTGGAGGCAGTAGAGCCACACTGACTGAAAGTTTGATGCATCTTATTCCTCAGTTTGGTTTTGATTCATCACTTTGCCAGTCACCAGTGGTCAGTGAATCAGGATTACTTCTGTAAGAATATATTTTACTGAAGTTCTAAAGCTGGTGTTGGAAATTTTCTTCTGCCTCACAACTCATACAAACTTAGACAAGAGTTTGCCGGGATCCATATTTCATAGTACTTGGAACATTTACAGTACTATCATAAGGTTAAAGAACTACAGCTAAAGGAGGGACTATTCAATTTTCTTTCACATTTTATTCTTAAACTGACTTTGCATAATTTAAAGAATAAGCTTAGGGTATACTAAGAGGTAAAACACAAGAGAGCACTGATCTGCTCTGAAAGAAGTAGATCTGTTAAGCCATTTGCTTTGTGCCAAACCAAGGCAAATTTCATAATGCAAATCAACATTTTGCTTAAGAATACATTTGTTGAGCAAACTTAAGAACTGTTACTTTTTAAAATGATGATGTTTTAATAAAGCAATCCTAGCTCTTGCAAATGCTAATACATAATTTCCAGTGTTCATTTTTATTACTTGCATATACAGACCTTATTTCTTGTTAACTTTTCCCCTCACTTGCAATTTTGCAGAGGTGCAGTACTCAACTAAAATGGACATGCACAAAAATTATTTCTTAAGTCTTCTGTGTACATTTGTTTAGGGAAACTTTTGTCTGTCCTTTCTCCCCATACACTTATATTCCTAACTGGTCTAAGAGTCTAGACAGTCCTGCTGCTATCACTGTCTGTACTTTGTGAGTGTGAAGTAGTACAGTAGTGACAAGTCTTTTTAAAAATCATCTCTTCCCTTCTCCATGCTATTCTCAAACACAGGCTGGATTTCTGAAGGTGAAAAAGATAGAGGCTGGCAGAGAGAGGACCGTTCCAGATTTCACCACAACTCTCCTTTGTCCTATTTGCTCCCTTCTGCTGAAAAAAAGTCCTAGACTTATACTACTGCATATTCCTACTGCCAAATTTAATAACCAAACAATTCCTACAAAGAGTACTAACTCATTCTAGAATGGTTTGGATACGTCCTCTAAACAAAGAAGGAAGAGAGGCAGCCATACTGATCCGTAACAGATACTAAAGCTGTACCAGGTTGATAGGAAAATACAGACATGTTTAATCAGCTGTGTGGTAACATTCAAAATTGAATCCATGAAATGATCCAATAAAGAAAAAGCACCAAATAGTCTCTAACTGTATTTTTAAGTAAATATTTGTATGTGTTGTATAAGAACATCATCAACAAGCCCACAGGTAAATTAGTAAAAGGGAAGGAACAGGGATGGTGAGGAGAGGTAAAAACCCTTTATAAAAAGAGATAAGTACACACACAAAAAAAATCTTAATATGGAAGTACACCTTGACAAAGACAAGGATTGTTCTGAACTATCACAAAATTATTTTTAAAGTCATGCAGGCAAGTCTCTGTCCAAATGAAAATATTGTGGACACCTTAAAGTCCTAAACTCTCTTGCTTCCTTAGAGTATATGTCAAAGACAAGAATAAATAAATTTCATTTCCCTCAGAATGTCTACAAGAACTTGAGTCAACCATTCCATAATTTGATACAGTGGTTTTATATGTTGGGGTACTCTCAACCTGAAATTAAAAAAATCTAGGCCACCCTTTTTGACACATAGTATGCATGTCTGTGTTAAAACCATCTGAGTGACAGCAGGTCAGATGCATTAATAAGGGAGGCTGAGGGCAAGGAACTGACATTAAAAGAAAGCTGTCAGAGCCACCTTTGTTCTTATTTGCTGGCTTAACATGCTGTATTACTTCCCCTTCTACAATGGCATTGCTTCAGCGGTAACTAGAATTCAAGAAGGGCTAGGTGAAAAAAGAATGAACAATGTAGGATAAAAAAAAAAAAATATCGGAAGGGAGGATTTTAAAATTACATAATATCAGACAACTGCAAGAGCTTATGACCAACATTTAACACTACATATGCTGCAATTCCCATCTAAACTAGAAGTGACAAAGCTTTGATGGTCTCCATGCAGAGCTGAGCTTCCATATGACAAACGCCTCAAATCACTGTTATTTGAATTAATTCATTATATAGGAATTTCATTAGATTTTTACTTAGAGGTTTAACTAAAAAAGACTACCTTTACCTCATAATTTTGGGAAGCCTTAACTCTATCTGTCCTAGCCACTGCATTTGGAAAGAAACATGACAGGGATCCCTACCACAGCATTTATTCAAGGACCTTTTATTTCCATCACAACAATTTTCAACATACTCCCTCATTTCCAACTAATAAAGTGCAAAAAAAGCAAGAGATGTTTAACTTGGGCTTCCCACTTCTGTTTTCATACTAAGCAGCATAACTCTTTGAACATCATGACAGCATAAAGATCACCTTCAACATGCGTATGAGAATTGTTCCTCTCGAATAAAGTACAGCAATCTGTATCAAACTTCATCAAGCATTACAACAGGCTTCTAGATCGTGCCACTGTTAAAAGACAGTGTACTCTAATTTCTATTGCTCCTTGTTCTGTTTCTTTTGTTCTTTGAGTTGACAAGTTAACTGTCCTGTGCTTACAAGTTTCCAATAGCCTATTACAAAAAGGCTCAAATTTGTTTGCATTACACACCACAGGAATTAAAAAGGAGTTAATATATATCTATTCAAAACTATCGTGCAGAAAATAGCTGTGTTGTACAGGGCTTAGGCTGTGACCCGCTTAACTTTATTCACAGAATGCACAATCCATCACGTACAAAAACACAGAGGAAAATGTGAGGTGTTAGTAAGTACCACTGTTAGTGAGAAATTCTGCTAATTATTACACCAAATAAGCATAGTCAACAGGCTAGAGCTGTGAGAGGGCATGTTTCAGGGCATTAAATGGCTGCCTTGGATGGAGATGAATATATTACACTATGCCCTTTAACAATAAAACAATTTCCCTGACACTTACAAATCCAGGCAGCTCTAGTAGCGCAGATGAAGAGCTCAAGACTGTACTTGGCATACAACGATGTTTCAGTGCCACCTAGTGACGTGCACTTTAACTTTATTGTCTCTTAAGATTTATAGTACATGGAAAGTTCAAAAGCTAATTCGGCTCAAGTGTGGAGTCCGCACAGTACCGAAGAGAAGCCTCACTCTTTGCCAAGAAAAGACAGACAAAGAGAGGTCATGATGAGACAAACTCCTCCCCTTTCTTTGTAACTAAAACATATGCGTCCTTAAACAGCTGATAAAGCGTTACATACAGTTTTATTACAACCTGCTCTTACAGTCAAAAAAAAGAGAAAAGCCTTGCAGAAAAGGAGAAAACCTGGTATATTTTAAAGCCTATACTATACTTTAAAGCACAAGAAGGTTTACATAGCTTGGATATTTTATGAAATTGATTTTAGGAAAATATTCCATAGACTTAACCATTTTCAAAATTATTTTTTTCCCCTGTTTGAATGGACTTTATTTATTATTATTTTTATCTGGAGCGCTTTCACAGCTTAAGAAAGTGCTTTAGAAACCGTAAGCTGTGCACATTCATTCCTTGTTTGCATTTTGACACTTTGTGTACTTCTGCCACCGTATTTATTATTGCTTCAATGCAGGTCACAGCCATTTCACATCTCCATCATCCTGTTGCGCTTCTGCTGACTAGTACTGCAGTTGAATGCTTAGGTTGATGCAAACTAACTAAACTTTGCAGTGCAACCTAGCCCAAGAAAAGCTGTGAAGAGGCTGAAATATATTTTATGCTGAACATAAATGTGTGTATTGAATACCAGCACAATTGTCTACCAATGCAAAAAAATTAAAAACTTACATGCTTAGATCAAGTTAAAAGCATAGATTGCAAAAAAGATGCTAATACAATCCCTGACATTAGTCTCTGTATTTTTATTTCACAAGATTTTTACAGGAAAAGGCAAGTAAAAGTCTTTATGTTCACTAGCCATTTAGCACATAGACACCATTTATTTATGGACACTTTACATATAGATGAATAAATTAAAAATTCTGCATCTGAACCCCACATCTATCATCATGAAATGGACAGCAACATATTAATACTTTATAGCACTAATTTCAGTAGAAAAATCACTCTCAACAAAGCTGCTTCCTATTACAGGCATTAAACAGCCGCTTCAAGCGCCTCATGACTCTAAATTTCATGTTTTCAGCTTCATTAAGCTAAATGAAACTCATATATTTTAGGGTACATTTTTGAACTGCATACTACAGAACAAGGAAATAAAATCTGAAAAAATCTAAAATCCCCACAAGGCAGACTACAGGAGGACACTAAATGCCTGTTCTGATTGAAATATAACCTCTATCACAAAATTTAAAGAAAGATGCTTAGAGATTGCTTTTCAAATAATCTCTCCAAATTCTGAAGCAGCAAGGAGAAGCATGAGGGGGAAGAATGAAGAGGAGGAATAATGGCTTTTAAAACATTGCTCATGAAAACATTATACAGGCTGCAACAGAACTACACTTGCAGAAAGAGTTTATCTAACATAATTTCCCTACCCCACACTCAGTGAAATCAAAACATAAGATTTTAGCAAGGTTTTGCATGTGCTCAGGCCCTGACTATTACAGGGTCTAGACCTTGAAGATTATATGATGAACAAAGAATCTTCTTAATTTATGTACCTGCATAAAAAAAAACCCAAAACAACAAAACCCACTGAAATTATGTGCAATGAAAGAAGATTCTCAAGTTAAAATTCTCACCTTGATGGTTAGATGAAGACAACGCAACCTTGTGGATTAAACCTTCTATTGTATTAGGCGAATAGTTATGATGTGAAGTGCCTAGATACTACAGGACTGAAAAGCCCTTAGAAATCCAACTGGGAAAAGCTTCACTCAGTGAGTGGGCAGCACACTGTAACTAAGTTTGGAAACCTCTACTGCAAATATACTTTAGATGTTTTAATCTATACCCTGCCTTAGGACCTAAACTGCTGCCACAAGAATCAATATTGTCCCTACTTTAAATAGGAAATAAAAAAGGAAGATAATCTTGTTCCTCACATGTCATATAGAATTCTACTCATGGCTTCTCAAATTACACCTCCAGCTTCAGAGAAAGTATTTGTACTTCCTGAAGTACTTTCACTGCTATCACGTCTTGGAAAGCTTAAACGAGGAGACTGGAGGAAAGATGCGCTGATACAAAGCAAGGAACAATGGTATGACAGTTAAGGACCTGTAGAGTCCACAAGAGAAAGCAAGTAGTATTACCAGCAAAAAATAACTGTAACATCCTCTTTACCACAGCAATAATAAAAAAAAAAAAGTTCAAAGTTTGATGATCACTGAATTATATTATTATTGTCCAAGCTTTACAAGAATACATCATTTTATCTACCAGCAGCTGTATTAGAAAGAAAGAGGATTTAAACTAGAGTAACTCCTGATCAGCATGTTAGAAGTTTTCATCCAAAAAGATCCCAAACTACAAGTTGCCTCAAGGAATACATGTAGATCTTCTAGCCCCAAATAGGTATCTTTTCTTAAGGATCCTGAGATGCACAGCCCTCTGAAAACCAGGGGTATGCAACTTTACTAGATTCCAGATGCAATCTTAAAGTTGTGCTGCATAATTTCCAATTCTTGACATCCAAAAAGCAAACAAGGAATATGGGACAAATTCTGGACTGAGCCCACTCAGTCCAGTGAGTGGAATGAGCCCACTTGGCTGGAATGAGCCCACTTGGGCTTCTCTTTAGTTCAGTGCCCTTTCAAAACATCTCTGCTCACATTCGCTAGCATCAAGCTATCAACATTCTAGCTCTGTAGTCCACATCAATTTTACAGCCACAGAGGAATGCTTCTCAGAACAGCTATCACCTGCAAAACTTTTTACTTCAAAGTAAAACTCATCCAAGAAGAGAACATGCCACATTAAATTTCTGTCACATTCCTTTTGTAAAACGTATCATTCACACATTTGCAGGAATATGACATTTTCCCCCCTTGCAGTATACCAGCCCTTTCCTCGACAGGATTAAGATTCTTTCCTTAACAGCTGGAAAAATGTATTTGTCCTTATACCTCAAGAAAGGCTTGACTGACCAATGCTCAACTAGTCATATGCCTTAAACATTCCATGTTCATAATCATTCATGTTCTCAAGGATACTTACAGGATACTTACTCAAGGATAACTACTTACTAACGCTGAATGGCTACCCATGCTGAAGCCATCTCTAAGAAATTAATTGCTCAGCATCTTTCCAACAAAAGCAGTAAGCAGGGGAAGAATTCTAAGCAAAAAAGTAAAACAAAGTTTCCAGTTTCCGCTTCTGAGGAATTATCTTTGTCACAAAATATTAAAACAAAACAAAACAACAACCAACCTCAGTGATTGAGGTTTCAATATTCTCAATATTAATTTGTTTTAATTACGTGACACGACAGATCATTAAATGCAAACAGGTTCACCATAGTAATACAAGCTTCATAGAGTATTTTAAAAAAATTCAACTTACTGCCACCTTTGTTTTATTTCTTTCCTATAACTGAAAGCTATTTGGAATGCATTAAAAAGCATAAGAACCTCTAACAAAATTCATCTACTCTTCACTATAAAAATTAAGTTGTTATCCTATGCTTCTGATACAGTAATTTAATTTTAAAATTATGTGGAAAAATCAAGTGTGACCTATTTTAAAAAGTGCAGTGCAAGCAATAACAACTGTTTTACAAGCATAATTTGCAGGTTCCCCCAAAAAAACAAAACAAGGGCACATAAAAAAAGTATCATGCACTTCAAGGACTCTGGACATCAATAAAATGGATTTACTCCCATGAAACCGCTCAGCAGTGGAGAGGGCAGGAGGGAGAAGGATATTGGTTCTTGCTTTCACGAATCCTTTTGAGTATAGCCACAGTACAACTTTATTTTGGACACAATTCTCAAGACAGCTCCTGTGTTAGAAAATCCAATGTAAAACTAAGGTAAAGTAAAGCAGAGTGACTCTGAGCTTCTAGTAACATACAGGTCAATATGTACTTTTGGTTAATATTAAACACTTGATTATTATCCAATTACTAATTCTTATTCTTGAACTTAGTAATCATTTTTACATTATAGTAGGTATGGAGTGATATCAACACCAGGAGATTATAGCGATGAAGTCTTGAAAATCGTCTTGTATGACAGTAAAGATTCACAGATTTTAAAATGTCG
The DNA here is from genome assembly GCF_035582795.1 of Mycteria americana. Lineage (NCBI taxonomy): Eukaryota > Metazoa > Chordata > Aves > Ciconiiformes > Ciconiidae > Mycteria > Mycteria americana. The sequence continues at coordinate 31,729,163 of NC_134372.1, forward strand.
TATAAAACAGGTAGACTGAAATACAGTAGTTGTGAGTCCCAAACAACTACTTTTATAATATACATCTTACAGAGAAATGCTGCTAGTTATTAACAGGAAGTTGTCCTATAGAAAGGTATACTATATTACAGTGGGTTTTATCCACCTTACTGCAGAGACAGTCTCTTTTCTGCTGTCAAGATGCTTTTGCTATATGTAAATATTTAATGTTATTACCATCATTCACTCAGTGCTCATATTGTCTGATCAAGCATCTATTACTGTCTGCTAGATACACTTGAGGATAACATTTATTCATGTCTACTGCTCAGTCACATGCAGGCCCTATTTCTCAAAGGTTCTTCAAAGTTCAATAATTTATTAAACACTGTGCACAAAGGTCTGTATCATTTGCAAAAACACCTAACTGTAGAGTATGCAAAAATAGGATTTTACTTTTGCAAGTGTATGCACTGAATGCATGGAATAGGCATCAGCAGTTTATACAATACCAAGACTGTACTTTTACTCAGGGTTCTGTAAGCAATTTAAATTACACAGATAAAATTTATGTTACCAGAACTCCCAGGTAAGAAATACAAATTTTAATAGGAGTATACTGAGTGCATTTTAGCTAACATAATTCTCTGAAAACAAATCACAATAAACATCAGTGGTCAGGTTTACCCCTAGTTGTAGTTGCATGCATCACAACATTTTTGTATTTACCTAAATTCATAGTACTGTATGTAATAGATATATCACTTGGGTAATACAAGATTTTATCATCAATATTCTCACTTGATACACCTTCCAATAAAATACCTTAGAAATCAGATTTCCAAAACACTGAAGTCCTCTTAAGACAGACAAGACAAATTGCCAGAGTCCTCAAAAGGCTTGCCTAGGATTAAACAGGTCCCCAAATCAGTTTCTCAGTTTGTATGTAACTGAGAAATCTGGATATGAAATATTGTGCTTCATTTTATATATTTCATAATCTATAGCCTTAATTTCACCTGCATACAAAATGTCAAATGAGGACAATACAGGAGTGACTGGGTTTTCAAGGTGCTTAAGGCTGGTCTGTTTGTTCAATCTTTTAAGACTTAAGCAGAAGCACCTAAGCAGGGAGAGCTTATAAAAGTCTCATTCAAAAGAACAAACGAGAAGCCTTTAATAAGAAGATATTTGAAATATAATACTGTCATAATTTTTAAGAAGAATGTTGTTGAAATAAAAGAAAAATAATTAGCTATATTAGAAGCAGGACAGTCTCTCTAATGGTCTGAAACAAGTTTTTGTTTCAAATCTCAGTTTTAGTTTAGACAAAAAGGAATTTCTTTTTTTTTTTTTTTTTTTTTAGGAAACAGTAAGCATCACAAACAGACCATCCTAGAAAGTGCAAGACAGCACAATTATTCCTTCTATCCCAGTGGACCATCACCCTTTATGAACATATGACAAGATCCAGCTATTCATCAATGAGGCTAGAAGGAAATGAAAATGTTGAATTCAAAAGATCTGCCTTTCAGTTAACATCCTTAATGTAAATTAGGGTTAAATGTGAATAAAATTAATATTTAATCACTTGAAAAACTTCCATTCATTTCTTCTCTTTAAACACTAAAACTTAATTATAAAATAATGTAAAACAAGTGTAAATTTAAAAGAATCATTTTGAAGATTTGCATTAATAGTTCAAGACCTATTGACACTGAAGAAAAGAAGGGGAATCCCAACATTATGTTGCTTTAAAGTAATGTGTGATTCTATTCCTTGCCAACAGACAGCAGGAGCCCAAAGACACAGGGGAGTGCTGCGGTAGGGAAGAAAGGAGACAGCAGCATGGAATGGCATTGCAGGAGGACAGCATAGCAAGGCTGACCTAGGTTAAAAAGGCAGTCAAGTACGACTGCAGGAGGGGGGGAGCGTTGGGGAGAAGAAAGCCAATGTTCAAACTGCTAGAACAGGGTCTCAATATATTGCTTCACATATCACCACGAAATAAAAAGTTCATGTCATATAGCAGCACGATCCAATATTTAATTATGATGCAACATGATACACAGAAAATAATGCAAAATCAGGAAAAAAAAGCATCTGACATCAGCACAATACCTCTCCAAAGTCTTGCAGCTCTTACGTAATCTAACCTGCTGCCCCCTCAAACTTCCATTATGAAATCCCACACAAAGTGAATCCTACATGCCTTATGGTTTTGCACATAGTCATTACTGTTAAGCAGTCTACATTTACCATCAGTTACCATTCTGTCCTATGGGAAAGCTAACAATTATTCTCTAACACAGAACTTTTTACGTGGTAAAAAACCAACATATAAAAGCTCGTATTTTAATAATTTGTATCTCCATGAAAGGCTGTAAATAACTGAAGGGGCTCACTCCACCATTCTTCTCTATGCAAACCTTGAACTAAACCCAGGTTAGAAGTTGTTTCCACAAACAGTAATGAAATTCAGAATCTCTGAAGTGCTTCCCATTCCTTTCTGGAACATAACTGAAGCAATTTGTCACTAATATTAACATCATTCAACAAATAAATCCAGCAGCATTTTCTATCACTAAAGTGTACCACTCTAAAAAGTTCAGTTTTACTGAAGTGAACACACCACTAATAGACACCATTGCTCAATCTCACAAACTGTACTTGACATAATACGACTTTTCCTTCTAAAGGGAAAACTCAAAACCAATTGAGTACTTTGGTTAACCCTTCCAAATACGGGCAAGTTCAGTTGCACTGTCCAGCACATTTCTCCCTGGAACAAGCACAGGTGGTCATTTCATTTCTGCCCTCCTTAAGTCAAAGACAAGATAGACATAGATAAAGTTGTTTATGGCAAACGGCATCAAAATAAGAAAGAGGAAATTGAATATCTGAAAAATATTTTTTTCAGTACAAAGAACCCAACACTCCACTGAAACTATAGAGGTTTATTAGACTCGACCATCACAATGCTGGTATTTTGTTAAATCCCTTTTTCTAGATATTTAACTTCTGCTAATTGAACTTTACTAATGCCTAGCAAAAGAAAGCAGTCTTATTTTCTGTCAAATAATAGGCTTTCTTGCCCCTTTTCTGCAATCACTTTGTTTACATGGACTTTGTTGACTGTAGTCTACCACACAACACTTTAAAACCTGAATCCCAATCAGGGTTACCCTCATTAAAAATATGACCTTTCACCCTCTATGAAGCACTGCTAACATAAATCACATTTTGTTGTAGCCCAAAGGTGATAGAGATGAGAGTAGGATAAACAAGGTATAATACAAAAGCCAGTTGGGTCAGCCTTTCATTACAGCCCTTTCAAAAGCTATTAATCTCGCTTGTAGTCAGTAGGCTGAAAATAATTACTTCTTCTAACCTATGTTGTACTCAAAAGTAGCAATAAGGACAGGTCATGCAAGACACAAATAATTCTTGGTCCTCATAAAACCACTTCAATGGTATTAGGTGAACATCATGGCATGTTCAAATCTCACTGACAGAAGGACTCTCAACAATATCAATTGTACATTATGCTACGTCATATCAGCTGCGTTTGGCCATAATATACCACAAAGAATGGATAAGAATTAATCATGGGAAATTCAAAGCAACTACAAAATAGTTCTTTAGCTTTTAAAATGCAAATAGAAAATGCTATTCATCAAGTTCAGCTTAATTTATCTTTCAAATCAGGGTCCACATTTATAACAATATAAGAAGAAACGAACCTTACTTACCTTCAGTCTACTTCGTGTGTCTTGGTTGCCTTCCGACTTACAGGAATTAACGCTGACCTTTATCACATTAAAAGGAAAAAAAGACTCTTGTGTTGGTAGGGAACATGAGGATCCTGGGAATCACACATTACTAGACAGCAGCTCAGTAAAAAAATCAAACTTGTTAACTCAATGATAGTTGTAAGTACTGTCTGGAGAACAGATACTTACTTCAAAAGTACATGTTAAGAAAAGCTTGTTGACAATGACCAGGCTACTAACAAATTTGTGATGAACTGGATACAGAAAAAGTAGTATTTCCGCAACTAAAATAATATTCTACTGAGCATGTCATGTACAGATGTTTCTAGAATAAAATGAACTTAAATACTGCCTGAGAGTTCTGCCAACTAACAGCAACCTAGTGCTTATTCATCTGAACTAAATAGCTAAGTGATAACAAGGAGGGAAAAAAACAAACAAACAAAAAAAACCCCAAAACACAGAAGTTTTGGGTTGGGCAACACAAAAATTCTATGCCACATTTAATCACATCAGCATTTTACATATAACTGGGAGAGACCATGTGCCTAGTATATAGAACAACAGAGATTCCTATCTCACTTAGGGCCTCTAAGAGCTACTGTAAGGTGAAGAATACTGTGGGACGCTAACTGAAACTTCCGTGCTTCTTTTTTTTTAATCTACTGGTCAACTAGTAAGCCAATTACACACTTAAAAGTTATAGCCAATTCTTACCAAAGCCCATTACAAATCTTCTACTGAAACCTCTGAAAAGACAACTAAACATTTAATGCACTGCTAGCAGACGGCTGGAGAGAAAGGCAAAAAACCCAACAAAACGACCCCCCAAAACTAAAAACACTTTCCATTGTATTTTTGTAGTGATAGCCTAGATTTCCTAAAGCTTTTTTTCTGGGAGGGGTGTCATTGCTACTATTATTATAAAGTACTAACCAGTAGGATAAGCTGTTAGAACAGACCTGGAGTCAGAAGAACCTTTTATTCAATTTCCAGTTCTAATTTCCTAATTTTGCTTTGCATAAGACCATACCAATCAGTTTTCCTAAGGCTTATTTCTTCAGTCCTCTATCTTCCTCCAAGATCGTTTCAAGACTTAAAAAACATCAAGAAACTCTCACATTAATAATTTCAATCAAATATTCATTTTGTCCCTAAACTAGCATATAAACAAAAACAGTTTATTGTAAAATAATATCTGCAGATGTAAGTAGAAGTGATAACATCTACTTAAATTTGGATCCAACTGAAGGGAGTACAATGCCAGCGACGTCAGCACAGCTACATCACCCCGCATCAGATCTACCTTAAATGATCAAGAAAATCAAGATGATGAAAGAAAGTGGGTTCAGTGCCTAGCGATACAACTATCAAACAGCTCAGGGATCTGCCCAAGGACAAAGGTAGACATGCCAAAAAAAAGGCAGATAACTGCAAAACAAATAGTAACTAATGTTCAGGAAAACAAAAGTAATTCTGAAAGAGAGATTAATGTAACTACAGGCATTTTAGACGTCTAGCCTCACTCAAGCAATGTGAAAGGACCCAGAGAAAGGTCCAATGCTTTGGAAATCTCTCCCTTCCCCCCTCCAAATAAAAGTAGGCATTCCTGTATTTCAAAGAACCAGGCACAAACTCAGGTACAAGCCAGTCCTTATGAAATACAATGACAGATTTTAGTAATAGGCAACAATGATTTTGTCTACCTGCATCTTTCTTTTGGTACTTCATGGCCAATTACGGTAAAAGTTGCTCAACAGGATGCATACATAAGAAAATTCCTGTCACAGAGCAGATGCAAATTTAATTACTTTAAGTTAAACCTTCCATCTTGTCTAGAGGTCCTTCAAAAATGCAACTGTAAACAAGCACTACACTGCAATCAGGTGTCAAGGGCTTATTTGATCTCTTACAAAATATGTCACAAATCACTGGCAGAAAGTGGGTCGAGAGGGAGAACAAAGGAAAAAACTGTCAATGGACTAGGTAGCTCATGTGAGCGTGCCTATTAGTGCACTGGATCTTTCTGCTCCTGTCTAATGCTGTCCATATAAAACCTTCTTAGTTTGACAGTGTTCTGTTATCCTACATTTGATGTAATTTTTCTGTAGTAAGCAAAGAAAAATAAATCTGTGAAAAGAACTGATAGAGTAACCAAAGAAAACATTGAAGATACCAAAATTATTCTGCTAAAATATCAGTTTTGTGCTATTCTTCATTTTATATGTTACATAACTTCTAAAAGCTCTATGTTCTTGAGAAAACAATCACATAAAAGCTGGAAGTAAATTAACTTTACGTTGCAATAGAATTATAGATGGCCCCAAACAAGTAACAGGTAACATGGTCTCTGAAGAAAGAAAACGACAACTGGATGGAAGCAAAGCATGTGTATGTGGTGCACACATTTTACCTTTCACTGAAACATCAGGTACTTTCGGGACTAGAGGCAAAATACCACACAGCTCTCTGCAGTCTTCTGGTGGTCCTAAAATTCTAGTAGATCACTGCTTGTTATGAATCCCTGCACTACAATGTAGCTCAGAATGGACAGTATAAATGACAAAGTATCACTAATGTTAAGAAATTTGTGAATACACACCTATGAAGACATACCCCTTACGGCAGGAAGAGTGGATAGGTATTTTATTTAGTAGAAGAATCCACTAGATGTACATAAGTGTACAGACAGTTTCCTGTACACACTCAGTTAAACCATTTACCACATAGTTAAAAATCTCATTAAAAAATTCATTAACAATTCAAGACCGAATATGCCAAAACATCTCTCAGAGTTCTTTTGAGATCTGTGGAGTTAAACAACAGATGAATTGTGCAGCTTCAGCAACAAAGACTAACTGGTCTGCATAGCACAGCTTGTCTGTTATAAAGTACACATCAGGAATTAACCCAAAATACATTGCGCTATGGTAGCCATGACAGTTGGAGGCAAGGTAATAGCTGTAGGTATGTCTTTTATAGATCACCCAGAATCACTAGGCAAAGTCAGACTAGCTTTAGGGCACACAAGCCCTTCTTCAGCCTTGTCTAACTTTTATAACCTTACAAGTTGGTCTAATACATATTACCTCTACCTATCAAACTTGTCTTAACACAGCAAGGAAAATATCAGAACTGCTATTCTTACATTACATACTTAAATACCACTGTCAGAAACTTGAACTTCATTTTCTCCGACTCAAACAGTGTAACTTCTACATAACATTAATTGGAGATTTTCTGTTTAAGTGCCTATCTATTCTGAAAAAAATAACTAAAAAAACCTCAACTGCAGTTATTAATTATGGTTCCTCTATGTACTGAATTAATATTCCAATGCACTTTCATGAAACCAAAGCATATCCTTACTACCTGTAATACAATGACATTTTCAAAAACAGTATCTTAAAGAGTCGACTTAAAGAAGCCCTACTTAATCAGACAAAACAGGCTAAGGAGTTTCTCCTTCATACAATCAGAATTACACAAAACTAGAAAAGAAAAAAAAAAAAAAGAAAGATAGTTTTCCTCTTAGGCTTACAAAACCAAGCCTTCCTATGTTGATCTAAGCCAAAGGAGCAGATAAAGAACAAGAAGAGCTAGGAACCTGACTACCTAAAAGTCATTTCCATTTAGCCAAAATTTGATTAATGCCCACCTTCTGATGCAAGAGATTCATCAGAAGCAAAAGTAACTTGTGCTTCAATAACACACAAATATTTTTTACTCTTAGAAAACAAAACAGGTGGTGAATCAAAGGCTGGAGGCAAATGGACAAATCCTGTATGTAAACAGGAGGTGTCCCAAAGATGCTTATTTACTACCTTCCTCTAGTAATAATGGCAACTAGACAATCCAAGCATAAAACAGAATTTTACAATCCGATACATTTCCCTATGGAAATCTTCAATTGCTGCTTTAGAGGGGCAGTCCAGTCTCTCTCTCACCTTGAAGTACACAATCCTAATACCATGAATTAGCAGTAGGGGGAAAAAAGCAAACAATTAGTTAACACAACAACTGTGAAAAAGAATCAGCACTGCTGTGCAAGCTCCTCAAATCTGTATATGTATGAAGTGAAAAATGAGACAAAAGTAAGAAACTGTCAAAATTCCTAGACAAAATTCCTGGACAAGGCCTTACTTTGCCTCCTATACAGGCTGCTATTTTGCTTCCTATTTAAGCAGAGCTTAATATATAATTGCTTCCTATTTAAGCTGAGCTGTATGTCATATTTACCAAACTGGTAAATTTAGTTTAGCTAGGTTTAATATAAGATATGCATCTCATGTACACTTTCTTGCTACTGGGCAAAGAAACCAAATTGCTAAAGTTTTCCCACCTAGTTCCCTTTATTAGCAGAACATACCCCTTTAAAAAAAAAGAACTTGAACAGCTGATACTCACTTCTTTCTTTTTAAAAAGGAAATTTTCTTCTTGGTTCAAAAAAAACCAACCAAACAAACAAACCAACCCAGGACAAAACAGTTTTAAGTCTAAATTATTTTATTCATATACTGATAACAGAGTAGTTGCAATCACTTTGGTTAGAACTGACTTTTTTTAATCCACAGGATGACTTTAACACTGCATTTACCAACAAAAATGCACTAGATCTATTTATCTCATTCCAATAAAATTTAAATAATGCAACACATTATTCATCTATCCATATTATAAACTGTTGTGTACATTAAGTGGATAATATTATTAACACTAATGTTTCTGTAGGCTATTCATAAAATAAATGGTGGACAAAGTAATTCCATCTATTACACATGGAGCTCAATAACAGCTGTAAATGAGAAAATTGCAACAGACATACTGAGTAATAATCAGAACTAAAACGACAACTGTAACAATATATCCATTGTGTAAATATTCTGATTATAGAAACACAGACTAATCTGTAATTTTTCATCACTGATAAACATTGGTAACCAGCCAGAATTCAGATTATACTTTATCCAGTTACTGTCTAAAACACAGCTGCAAAACCTACTTGATTTATTAATTTAATGAGATAGATACAATAAATATTTTGTTTACTATGATACAGAGATATGTGCAGCATGACATCAAATCACTATACCTGCCTAAAAACTACAGTTAGCAAAACGTACTATACCTTTCCACGTATGTAGCTACAAATGTGACATACACAGTTTTGCCAACATAATGTCATAAAGCTATACCGGCTTGTCAGTAGAAGTTCTTCAAGGCTTCTTGTTAACATTTACAGGCACCACGTGATCCCAGTTTAAAGCCTGCAAGAGCAACTGCTCATGTCAGAAAAGAGATTGAGGTAATTTTCTAGTTTGAGAGCTTTGGTGGTCTTAGTCAAAAATCTTTTAATTACCTCCAATATCTTAACATTTTTACTACTGTACATGTAATAATGCCTAGAAATTATCTGTAGAAGCACAAAAAAACATATGGCATGCTACAAACACAATTGAGTAACACTGTAAGGTTAGCCAAGAAAAGTCTGGTTCATTTCTAAGAATGATCACAGTAAAACCCCTAATATTTGGGATATGAGGCACTAAGTCATCTGACACAAAATTGCTGCAGTCAAAACACCAGGCATGATTTTCTGTAAACAGTGCTAATTTATTAACAGGAAATGTGGCAAACACCAGGGATTATTATATAAAGGCTCCTTCGGAAAATGCCATCTATCTTGCATTTTCTGTCTCTTTACCAGGAGTCACACAAACTTGCCAGCTAGAGATGAAAGAGGTTGAGGTGTGGTCCAGCTTCATGATACTGACCAGATGGGGAAGATGCTGCAATTGGCATAGAGCCCAAGGAGAAAGAGATCTGTGGGGAGTTAGGGAGAGGCAAACATATTTGACAGCAAGACAAGAGCTCTGTCCCAGACATCATCCATGGGGATCCTTCATTCCCTTTTGCTTATATTGTCACTGCATATGCACAGGATGACTGAATATATTATGCATGGGAATTAATCATGCCACTGGCACTGTCAAGAAGTCACTGAGCTTTTATTATGCATGCAAAGTTCTGCCATTTTGCACACACAGATGAAATCTGGAATTCTCAAACAAAGAATTCCAAAACTAAATTAGCGGGGAGAGAAGACTAGGCCCAGGGTCACAAGAATAGAGAAGATTCCAGATGCAAAGGAGATTTTCTGAAAATAAGTGAAGAGTCCTAAACATTCTCTCCTCTGACAGAGTAGTTCAGACTTTTTCAGCCAGGTACCTCTCTAAAGGACTCAATGGTGAAGTCCCAGCAGGTATGAGTACTTATGCATGAGCAGGCTGTGTGTTCTCCCCAACTATTTGTTTGGATTTTTTTTTTTTTTAATTGTAGCTATGTTAACATTCCATGCTTAAAAAAACCTTCCATTTTTTTTCCTCAGTGTCCATTAATTACTCTTGCTCACTACTTTTCATAAAACAAGAATTAGCAGATGCCCCAGTGAAAAAATTACTTGCCTTTAAAAAATTTGATGCCAAACAGCCTCACCTGAATTCATTTGAATATACAAATAGCATAACCACAACCTTCTTTTTCTAAAATTCAGGTCCAGTGTCACTTAAGGTGAGGGAAAGGAGGAAGAGAGGAGCTAAAAAGTGTCCTCCTCCTGATCAGGCTGCTGGGTTTGCAAGAGACTTGTTCCTCCTACTCTATTTGGCATAGCAGTCACAACCTACTCTCTCCAGCCATGTTAGTGTAAGAGTTGGATAGTCTTAGTCCTTCACATGTCCTTACAGTAATAGCTCCTTTTCAGCAAATGACAGTAAATCTTTTAAACAGCAAGACGCACATGTAAATTCATTTATATATACTTTACATAACAGTCACTGATTACATTCCAGTGAAATAAATGCTAGGATATTACACTGGAATCCACTAGGTGTCTGGCTTTTTAATTCACATTTTATTGATTCTCCATCACTCCATTTTGTATCACTTTTCTGCTTATTTAATCTTCCCCCAAAAATATCACATTTCCTTAACATTTTACCATCTTCCAGCAAGTCCCTGTTTGCTGAGTTCTTATTTTGTTCCTTCATTGCTCATTGCCTGCCTCCACTACCGACTTCATTCTCTAATTTATTTTTCTTAAGAACTGGATTATCTCCAGTTCTTGACTTAAATTCCTTGGAATAAAAGTATTTAAAAGAAAAAATAAAAACCCATCAATTATGAAACAAACAAAAAAGATGATAAACAAGTGGGCTTGTTAATGCAAATTTCTAAACACTCTTTAAATGATAAACTCATGTAAAATGAGAGCCAGTCAAGTATGAGCCAATGTAATACTGAATTCTGTATACACTTAGAATTTGAAAGAGGAAAGTTTTGTAAAGCAATAAGCTTTTACTTTATATCTAGCTACTACCTTTCTAGGATATCATCAGAAACATTCTACAACACTTGATAAATCCAACTTCTTGGGACTTAATTGTTCTTTCACTATTTAATCCATATATCAGTTCCTAACCATACCAAAAGATATAAGGATTAAATTGGTATTTCCACAGATATTGCTATACTTTAAATAGTTTAAAGTAAACTTGATTCAATTCATCAGCTCGTCACGCTCAAAATTCTTTCAAGCAGAAGTCAACTTTATAGCACTTGATACCATGGCATAGCACCAACTTTAAGGAAACTGCAGACTTTTGAGGCAAAATTCTCCCAGCATAAGTACCATTTCAACATGTTGAAAAGAACTGTCTGCTTAAAGTCCTTTTTTAGGATGGTCTGACAGCTATCTCCTCTCTTCCATGCTTTAAAAAAAAATTTCTAAATGATTAAGGAAAACGAAAGCTAAACTGTTTAGACTTCAGAAGAATATAACGCCGGAATTTTCAGGATCTAAGAAGACACACTTCATTGATCTGATTTAAATGAGTTAACACTGACTTTCTAGTTTCATCTTATTCTACTGTAATTCAACCCAATACCAACAGATTTCTACGTTCTTTATGAATACTTAGAGCTTTAGGATACAAATAGTTTAATGAGTTTCATTTGCAAATGGGAGAAACTAGACTAAAGTTTATGCTTTTTAGGCTTTCTTTAAAAGGCTTCCATGCCTTTTAAAGAAACTTTTTCACTTTTTTTTATGGATATCATAGCTTCACTTTGATGAGTAAAGAAGTGCACATTTTGGTCATAGACTTTGGTGTAAAAAAAAAAAAAAGTATCAGTTTGGCAATAGGAAGTCAATTTCCTATCCCCTGGAGTCTCATTCCTATAACAACAAAACTTTTTTTTTTTTTAATTTGAACACTACTCAGCAAGCACCAAATTAGCCCATTGAAGGGGCCAGATTTTAAATTAATCATTTATTTTTCAATTTTCAAAAGTTACACTATATAAAGGTAGCTTTATGCATTTTCATTACTGTAACAAATTATTGATTCGTTCTCAGGCTTTTTTAACTGATAAGGAATAAATTATAAAAGTGACTGATTCAGGCATAAGGCTCATAAAGCTCCCAGTAAAGCACTGGTAAAAGATACTGCACTTATCTTCTAAGAGGATGCTGTAAACAAATCAAACTTATGGACCTGTTTCATCATACCTCAGAAAGAAATCTTTGAGCTTTCAAACCAAAGACAAAATTATTATGCAAGGAACTCATACAAGCAGCATATTCTGCATTTCATGACCATCTTGCAAAGTGTGAACGAATGCTGAAACACACCCTGTTCTTAAATACTGATAAAGAGCATAACAGAAATCTTTCCTTCATCTTTAGGTCCAGTTTGATTAGCACAAAGAGCACCTTCATTTAATTTACAGAATGCCATAGAAATATTACTAATAGCTTAAAGTACATTTAGCAGTTTGAGATGTTCCAGCTCTCCAGTTTAAATCAACTCTCAAAGTTATTTATATATTTCATCACTCACAGTTATAGTAAATGACTAACCATAGTGACTGCTAAATTAATTGTTACAAAACTATAAATGCTTTGGAATGCTACAGAGAAAGGGTCTTGAATAGGACACCAATTATTTCCAGAATATAAGAAATATTGGTACTTTTATTACCTAAGTGCATGATTAAAAAAAAATCTCTAAGTTGCACAGTACACAGGTACATCAGAATTTCAAGACATGACTCAAGAGATGTCAGCTTTTTGTGTACCAAAAGGCCACAGACAAGTAGAAAGAAGGGTTAAATGCAGAACTTGAACCCTGAGCGTCTGAAGTGGTCAGAAGGAATCTCTTGATACGTATCATGTGTCCTGTGATACCAAGGGCTCACAGAATAAAGAACCTCTGCATTTCTTCACAACCTTGTTCAGCAGCATACACCAGTTCCTTCTTTCTACCCCTCAGTATATTTTATCAGTAGCTAGAAATGTCAAACACTTCTATGGTAAACAGAAATATCCTGGCCTTTTTATTTTTCTACACACCGATACTAAAGAAGGTGACAATATAATCTGCCCCAGGCAACTCTATCACCATCCACAGTAGACAGGTCATTTTCCTTTTTATCAAAGAGGAGAGTAGGTCATCACATTTTAGTACATGTTGACACCACTGCTAGTAAAAAGAGATAAGAATTCAGTGCCCTTAAGGTGCCTTAACCTCTATTTTACCTAATACAGATATTTCACAGCAATTGTATTAAAGCCAGAAGAGAGACAGATTTGTACCCTGAAAGAATGCACTACAAAGGTCTCAACCTTTGTGACAAGCTGATATTTGTACTGCACAGAGTATAGGTGACAACAAAGCACTTACCTTAAGGTATCTACCTCTCTTATTTTGGGTAATAGGATTTATTTTTCTCCTATAACACTATAGGGGATCATAGATGTTTAACCTCTCAAGTACATGTATGCAGTTTTTGAATACTTTTGGAAGTTGAAATAAAAAGCACATGTACACCTCCTGCCATCCTGAAAACAACTTCAGAAGTTTCTTTGCCTGATTAAAACATTTTGCTTTCAGTCAGGATAGTCTTAATTCAGAACACAAAACAAAATAATGACACTTAACTGCTGTAGTCTTTATTAACTGTGTTTTCACTTTCAAACATTTGATTCTAATGTCTAAAGAAAGTTGGAGAACACTTTTATGGCAATGTTCCTCATATCTTTTAAGACAACAGGAAAAGACACCACCTCCTAATTGTTAATACATAACCATCTGTACATGAGAACTTACGTTTTATTGCATTTTCTGTTAATGAACTGGTTTCTCCACATCCTTTTAAAATAGTGATAAGTTAAAAAGATCTGCAGGACAAGAGCAACAACATCAACACAAACTGCTTGGTTATTACACAGACTGGACAGCATTCACAAAAGGACTTTTTCTATTTGGGAAAATTTAAAGATATGAACACACTTGCAATAAACTGCATAATGATGCTCAGTTTCTTCTGCACATAAGTGTAAAATGTTACTTCAAAATGGGCAAAAGAGCAGCCTCTGGTTAGAGGAAGAACAGGTATTCCATACTTTAAGTGAAATAATAAATTTCTGCCTGAAGATTCTAAACTTTTTTTTCTCAGGAACACAACTACAAATGGTATTATTAACTCCCACTAGAAATTAAACCTTCATTTGTACAGTAAGAGAGCAACATCCTTCTGAAATGGAAAATAGCATTCCTTTATTTTGAAAATAGTCTGGTCAATTTTTCAATTCGTTTTGGTAACATTTTTTTAAACCGTGGAGGCCAAGAAAGCAGTTCTGAGTTCAGAGACGATATCAACAAACACAATGGCTCATTATTTAAGTGTTCATTATTTATTTGTATACTTAAATGCACCTAACACATGTATACACTTTCAAAATTCAGTCCTCCACCAAAATATATTGCGTAGGTATACATTACTGAAGAAGAGGGAAACATATATCAAAACTTAGTAACGGTAACTTCGTGACCGCAATAAAGTGTTTAGAAGAACGTGATTTTAACATCTAATAACAGACCACTTTATTTGCCAAAGAATTTTGAAAATTTATGGCATGCAAATATACATATATGTATGCAAACACACATCTGAATGCATGCATTTTATAGTCCATTTCAGACTAGGCACATATTAATGCATTAGCAAAGACTGAAATCAAAGAGTTAGACTGTTATTAAACAGCAACAGCATTTAAGATTAAGAGCAAGACGACCAAAGACTAAGAGATCTCCATGACACAATCTAAGTTTTTAGATCAGTGCATCTGAACTGAGGTCTCTTGCAAATGACATACTAAGCAGAAAAAATAAAACCTGGTTTGGAAAATACACATAGGGCAAAAATATTACAAAAAACCACTCTTTTGTTTCTAAGCAATCTAACCTCTAGCGACTTTCTATGATTTTATTGTTTTTACTAAATTATCATGAAGATGTTTTGAAACATGAAAAAAAAAATTAATTTTATAGCCAGTTAGCAAGGTAATGCTATTTTTATGCTTTGGATAGAAGTCACTATGAACAAGCTCTAGTGAATCTCCGTTTTTTTAAGCTGATATTTATATTTTGTGATGCCATTTTGATATGCCATTTCAATTGCAAAGGAACTGGGATATTTTGAGAGAAGAAAACAGACATGTTTGAAATTCAATAAAATAAATTGCAGTTACAGATGGCTTTTGCCCAAGTGAATAGCGAATATTACACTAAAGCAGGATATGACTCTTCCAAGCATGAAGCAATTCAAAGTATTTGTTAATATATGATAGTTTGCATAAGTGATTTACCTACACACCAAGCTTACGTTCCTAATTAACCCAGGGTACAATTCCCATTCGTTAAATTAAGTATGAGGTTCAGCCCTGAATGTCTTCAGCATTCATTATCAGAAGATACAAATACGTCTGCCTGTTAAATATTTTTAATGTCAAGCATTTATTACTTAGTGAATTTCAGCCTTACTGACTCTTCACATTGAATTTTGATGCTCCTTTATGCACTGTATTCTGTACTTGAGAGAAAAATGACCATTTTACATTGCCTTAGGTTTCTTATTTTTTTTATGATAATTCTATCTTCTCTTCAACTCTTTCAAGAGAAAAAAAAAGTACCTGAAATAAACAACATTTCAGTCATTTTAAGTTTGCACAACTGCTTTACAAATCACACAGCCTGACCTCCTTCTATAATACTACATTACAGCAAGATCCAAAATAACAGTCCAGTTTGACAGCTAACCTCAGGCACCACTGGTCTAGTATCTCGCTGCTTATACTGCTGGCTGAAAAGCTGATAGGATACGCAAGACAAGCTGAGAGTTTAACTGGCAGAGCTGTTCAAATCTAAATTGTGCTATTTGAAACTTAGACCACAGGAGACAACAGTTCACTTTTTACCATGGCAGCAGATTCAACCTCTTGGCCCTGTGAAAGTCATATGAATACATTTAGCACACACAAAAAATATCTCCCTATATTATGATCAAAGACATATTCAACACACATTTTTTATGCACATTTGATCATTCTGTTGACAGTCTTGGAAGTTAAGTAATATGGACTGCTGCACATAGGTTTCAAACCTTGATGGAGCCCAATGGCAGGCTACTTTTGACAGTCAAATAATGACAAGCACGTTGCAGGCTGATGCCCGTCATTCATGAACATCTTGGCCTACTCCAACCGTTGCGCAGCGACTAAGTGGACGGTCAAAGGTTAAGTTCGAAGAAGACAGCAATGAAGGGCAACTGTCATGCACCACTGAATACTGTGAGGCAGCAAGGAGTGGTTGTCTTCTGAAGAACATGCAAAATGTTCTCATTCTGTCCAGGCAGACACATATTTGAAGGTCCTAAATGAGACCACTGCCAATTCATGAAGAGCCAAACTGACAGCATGCCATTCAAACTGTCTCTCTCAAATTTGACTTTTTTTTTTTTATTTGAAATCACAAATGCATGCAAAGTATAACGTTAAACAGAACTCTCAGCAGTTGTTTTAAACAAGCCAGATTTGGCAGGGCAGGAAGGGTGAGGGGAAAGACATCTAAACTTTGTCCCTTCTCTTTCTTTTAATATTTAAGAGAAGTTCAATTATTTCACAAGGAATTCCTCGATTTTCTTGTAATGGCATGCATTTATTTTCAAAATTACATCTGTTATACTCCTTTTTCTAAATAGTGGGGTTTCTTCCAGTATTAAAAAGCAGAGCCTAACACCTTATAATTAGGGCTAATACAATCACCTGGAATTTTAGTTCTGCATTTGTATATTAATATTGCAATAGGAGCATACATTAAAGCATGCAAATAAATACTTTGCATCGGTCTCTAAATATTCTAAGCATTTCTGTTATAAATGGTACAATAACAGTATTTTCTATTTGTTTAAAAGCACTGTTTTGTGTGGAGTTATGGCTTGAACAGCACGATTAACAATGAAATTGCATTATTTTGCATAAAACATATACATCTTACTTTTAACCCATTGCCAGTAAAGATGTATATTTTTTACTTACACATTTAAATTATGTGATCATATTCACGTTTGCCTCTATTAACATATAAAAGACTTCAGGAAAAATAGAAATACTTTTTTTTATTAGATAAACAGTGATGCCGCTCATCTTTCATGTGAATGAATGCTTGACACTAAATTTAATCAGGCTGACAAAGGATCATACGGGTTAGCTCTTTATGCCCTTTTCACAAACAGTCCATCTCTCCTGCGCTTACAGGGCCAAATATTGCCCTTTAACAATACAGATCAACATGCAAAGTGCTTGTTTCTTTTTGCTGGGTCACCGGTATCATCCCGCTTGTGACATTACTGCTTTGTACCCATTTCTGTCATGATACCAACACATTAAAGACCCTATTCACAAACTGCGCTTTGCAAACTAAAGAGAAAATGAATTGTCATTAGTTATGAGGAATACGTTTGGATCATGAAGCATAAAGCCACTTGTCTGTCACGTACACAGACACACACACGCGGCACAAACTTTTTAAGGCAGGAACTATATTCATATGTTCTATTCCACAAGTCATACTATCAACACTTTTCAAATCATAGATAATGATCAACCTACCAACCTGATCATGATGAATAGATTTCAGGAAGCCAGAAGTATAAAATCATAATTCAACTTATTTTGGACTGAAAGACGAATTTCAAGGCTTTTCTACATAGGGAAGAGAGTCTTATCTATAGAAGAAATTATAAATTTGTGGATAGCTCATCAACGTCTTTTACACCCTATGAGGATGGGAGAAAGAAAAAAGCATGCTTTAACTGTTAGAGGACTTGCTTGGTTACACATCCATTTTCCCTAGTTGCTTCCTATCTTTCTGTCTTATCATGAGGTCCAAATCAATTCAGAAGCAATTCTGTATTTGTCTGAGATTTCCACATCTTAAATTCTGTGTGTCCTGACTTCACTCTTTGTGGTTGATGCACATAATGCTACTGCACGCATACTGCACGTCCCGACTCTTTCATCATGAGCTGCACAGTGCACACGCGCACACACACACTAGCTATTTCAGGTAGTCAGCCCCTGTCCAAATGAACCAGACTTACTGCGCAGACACCACTCAGTCACAAGGGATGTAAGCAGTGTATCTGATGCCTATCATACACTATCAATTTATTTGTGATAATGCGGAAGTTAAAGTTTGTCTGCACTTTAATTTCCATTTGTAGAAGAGGGAAAAATACCTCCCTACTACAGAGATGTTTTGTGAGGATAAACTTATGAAATAATATGAGATTAGAAGATACACTAAGGAGCCACAGGTAAATACACTGTATAATACAAATACTTCAGTAACAGAAGACATCGTTAAAACAGTTCAGGGAAGACTGACCAATATCTAGTTTATTATAAGAGTTTAGGCTAGAACGCCACTAAGAACTCTGTTATATACTGTTATCAAGCACCACAACTTGCAACAGACAAGTGATTATGAGAAGTTTTCTAAAGTATCAGTTCCTGGAGTCAGGAAATTTCATACGAGTTTCAACTCTTATTTGCAACAATACTGGAGAAATGCTTATGGAATGTAACTTGAAAATATGAATATTAATAATGCAAAGAAACCCAGAAAAACAACAAAGCTTTTTTTAAAAAAATACAATTTTTTTTTAAACACTGGGAGAAGGCAATACTGCCCAGATAAAAGACAAAACAAACTAAGAGAGAGAACCAAACAGTGTGTTAGATCTCCTGCTACATTACCTGTTGGTTACTGTTATCTAAGGAGTGCGCAGTATATCATATAGATAGACATAATATACAATACAAAACAGCTCTATTCCCAAATATACAGAAATTCCCCATGACACATTCAAGCAAAATTGGTTAAAGAGGAAGGCACTCAGGAATATGAGTTTTTACTAATGCAAGTAAAAGTCTTTTGAAGTCTTTTAGAAGTGAAATATAAGGCTAGGAAATCAAAACATTGGCAGTACGCATGATCTGCTTTTATCCTATTTTTGCCTATGTATAAATGCTTTCCGTAAACACTTTCCATTGAACCAAGATTGATAGTGTCCATATGGCTATATCACAGGACTATTTTTCAGACACCAGTGACAGAAGTTCAAGAAATGAAAGACAGCGCATACCAGAAGGCTTCCAAGCTTGACAATGCAGAAACTTAATAGCTTCTGTTTTAAGGAATGGGAGAAGTCTATGCAAACTAACATTTGTCCCTGTACTTTTCCTCTTGAAAACTTCAACTACCACCATCTTCATGCAGTTTGAAAAGAAACAAAACCACCAATACGGTACACTTTTTACATTTCACATGCCAGAGGCAAAAACCAGAGCACTGCACATCCATAAAAGAAAACTGCCTACTGAACTAGTCATCACAGTAAAAAAACCAAACCAAACCAAAACAGTTTCTCTTCCCTATTACCAAAGATGCAAGGAGCCACACAACCGGTTCAAGCCATCTTATTCTAAAGGCAATTATCCCTTTTTAGGGATATTTTTAATTATCCACAACTGATTCTACCCATCTTACTCTAACGGGAGTTCTTATTGACAAGGAAATGGCTGGAAAGTGGGCAATGGAACTGCCTTTTGATCTTACCTCCTATCAGGTCAGTTCCATTATACTCAGCATATACAAAATCTGAAGTAAATTTAGTAAAAATTACCTTTTGGCTCCTATCTGGATAGAAGACAGAATTGGATTTTTTAAATTTCGTAATAGCTGCAGTACATAAAAAATTTTTCTTCTACATTTCAGAAAAACTCCAGGCTTACAAAAACAGTTTCAAACTGATCAGAGGTTTGGTATAATTTCCAGTGTTTATATTGCATACTAAAATATGCCACTTACGTGGTCTCAGAATACATAATTGAAATACTCCACTCTAAATCTATCGCATTGGAACACCTTTCCATAATTTTTCTGCGTAAATGTCTTGCAAAAGTGTTACATTTGACAAGTGCTCATTTTCTTTAAAAAAGTTTATTAGAAATTTCTATCTAATCTCTGATTCTAAATAAGCTTTCCAACCCAGAAAGATAGATGGTCATTTCACTGCTGTTTATATGCACTGTTTATGATGAAGGCCCCAAATAACTGTCTCCTACGTAGTTTCTTTGGATTAAATGATTTGTTCTGTTTTCATTCTGTGATTAGGTACATACATATGCACCATAGTGCACTGTTCAGTATTTTGCCATCTGCAGTTATTTGCCATGACATGATTTAGATACCAGACAATAAAGTATTTCCTTTGAGCACAAGAGCATCCTTACCTGCTACAATGACATCATTTACGTTAGAAGTAAATGTAGAAGAAAATCGGAAGAGAATACAGCCAAATACAAATTGTTTCCAGATCTACAAGCTGTTGTTTAATTAACTTGCATAAACCTATCCTTTTGTATGCAATCTTCAGCCAGTCCTTTCCAAATACAGATGTACCTTTCAAAAGGCCTATTGCTTTGAGACAACAGTTAGATTTTTTGAAGTTTCTTGCCCAACTCAAGCACACATTCAATATCAATAGGACTGGGCTTCTAAAGTCCATAAAACCCATGTGAAAATCCTACCTACTGCCATTCAGAGTTTACAAAAAAAAAAGAAAAATCTATTAAATGTGTATTTGAACATGAATTTTACCAGTTAAACTGTTAAGAAATATACCTAAGGTGTATGATTCTACAGAGCAGTAATAGCAATGTTTTCCAATCCCAAAGTTACTTAAACTTACTGTTCACTTTTTGGAGATGAAAACCTTATCTGATCTTTACCTCCATTTTTTCCCCTAAAAGCATGTACAGTGTAACATTCGTCATCTTTCACTGGCAAGATCCAGTGCATGAAATTTTTGCACTCAAAACAGAGGACACAGCATGCATCAGAACTGGGAGGTTTTGCTTTAAGTAAAATCTTTTGCCATTATAGACTGGAGTCTCTCCGGTGAATTACAGGCAGAAGTTTCAGTAACTTTAGTATCTGTACAGAAATACGCAAATCAGACCCTGGATTTAATATTATGGGATGTTTGATTTCAATACAATTTTAAACCTTAGAACAGAATCAGCAACATATTTTAATCGGGTACCTTTTCAAGTATTCATGCATGAAGTACCAGTTGCCTGGGGGTTATGAAATAATACTAAAAACTTTATAATCATTCATTGATTTAGTTTTGAGCATAGTATATCATTTGAATCCAATGGGAACATAAAGAGCTATTTGTGAGGTCAACCACAGTACAGACAGAGGCTGACATGATATCGATGGCAAGGTGGAAAGAAATTGCCAAATACAGCAGATCAATACCTCGTTTCACTGTTACAGCCTTCTGGAGACATAAAATATATATCTTTACAGCTACGAAAATAATAATAATGAAAGTGGGAGATAAATGCTTCCCTCAAGGTAAACTATTTGATTAGCTGAGGGCAAAGGTGACAATAGCAGTTACACTAAAGTAACTTTACAGTCTTAAATAAAAATGGTGGGATGAGCAGCAGATAAAAGGGCAAAATGAAACTGAACAAGTTTTAGGAGACAAAGACGTATTTTTTTTAGAAAGTGGTGAAGCATGTGTACAAAGGCAAAAAACTGTTAAGCTAAATAAGGTAGAGCAGTTTCTTCCCATAGTAAGACCCCAGTAACTAAAAAAAGTGCTTTGAAATTACAGCACTATCATTTTCTATCCCGAAGGCTTCAAAGATATTTTTAATCTGTCCCATACTTTAAATGACAATAAATATTCATAACCATGTTTTGCACTTCACTAGTGAACCTAATAGAATACAGTAATACACTATAGTGCTTTTTAGTTACAACAAAAGGAAGAGGATCATTGATATTTTGGATGCTCTTGGTCATTAAAGGTTAATTAAATAATATAAGAAATGGATGAATTATTAAAAGCATGAAAGCCCAATCCTGCTTCAGCTGAAGGCTGCATAAGTTTGATCACCAACTGCACTGGGAACAGAAACAAGCTTTAGGCATTCACTATTTGGCTTGCTTAGTTTTCACTAACCTGGGTCAGATGAAACTGAATCCTACCTGCTGTAAAAGGGAAAAGTATAATAATTATTCACTAAGTGTTTTCCAAATCTGTAAATAAAAGTGAAAGTAGGCCCAGTACTGCACCTCCAGCAGGGACATTTCACTATAGTTTCATTTCAAAAATGCCATTTTCCATCTGAAACTTCTAAGATTATAAACTAAGTTCAGAATCAGAAGACAACAGGGTCTGGGTGACCTGCATCTGAGACTACCCAGCTTTCTGAAATTGAATCACCTGCTAACAACTTCCAAAAGATTTCTCTTCAGAAAGATGTTCATTCAAAACCAAAAATCCAATCCACATGAACTTTTATTTTCTACAGAAAACAGGAAGGATTTCCACAACATACTTTCCCTTGGGTTTTTGGGTAAGTTTAATTTTCCTGAATGCCACAAGTTATAGAAATATTTGAAAAAGAATGTAAACAACTATCATCACATTTTTAGACACTGCATGTCTAACACTGGATTTGTAAATGATTGTTTTCTTTGTCTCAGTGTTGCTGTTTAAGAACATACTCATGTTTCGTAACAGTCTAGTTGCAAATTTACTAAGATAACAGAAAACTTTAAAGTTCATCTTACATTTGGCAGCGTAGCTTTCAGCTGAATAAGTGAACTCCCCCAAATCACCACATCATCAAAAGATGCTTTGCTGCACGCATTTCTAGTCTGCTGTCTTGAAAATTATAGTAAAGAGGTTGGTCAACAGGGAAATTTGGATTAAGCAAGCAACATATGCTCTGTTCATACTCTTTATTAGAAGGGGAAAAAAATTTATTGTTCTGAGGCAGACAAGGAATCAGAATCCCTGTTAAAGGTATTGGTACTCCAATACCTTTTAGGAAATGTGAAGTCTCTCTAAATTATACAAGTTGAATCAGTTAAATTATGACAAAAAGAAGAAAGCAGAGGGGTAATTAGGTAAATAAACACGCTGTTCATTTTGCCAGAGCAAAAATTTAATTGATACTACTACAACAAAAAAAATGTCCTAAAATGCATGGAATACTACCAGATTCTTTAAATTAAGCAACCAGTTCTGCATCTTGTCCCACTTCTAGGACACTTCTTGCCTCCCATAAGCTGGCAAGATACCAATGGCTGTCATGTGGTAGGAACCCATATTAGTAAGTCTAATGAAAGGTCAGGGTTAATGGAAGCATTTCATGCAGCCATGTCCTACGAGGTATTGTATACATGTAACAGCTATTATACTTGTGGCATGCAACCGAGCCAAAATTTTAGTTGGCTAGAGGCTATACAAGTAACAGACATGAGCTTACAATCTTAACCCTTGGATGGATAGCACAAATGTACAGGCTAAAAAAGGTATGGGTTAGTTTTTCTTCTGCAATGTAATTACATTGGATTGGATGGGACAGCTTACATCTGCACGTGTTTTCACATATCTAGAAAGAGCAGAACACAAGGGAAACACTGAAGTTACTGTCCTTCAGCGATGAGGGATAGCAGAAAGACTAATTTCAAAATGACCAGAAAAAAATAGATGAGGCCGGGGGGGTGGGGGTGGGGTGGATCTGGCGGTGGTGAGAAACAGGAGACGCCTTACCAAGAGTGCATATTTAGATACGGAATACGCCCAGCTCCCATACCACTGTCTCATGCAGTGGATCACTAGGATCAAAGTAAACTGAAGACCTTTAAACCCCTGGCATTTGACTTCTCTTATATTACTCTCATATACAATAGCCTTACAGGCCACAATCAACAAAACATGAATTAGTGTTTTCAGTATCCATGCTCCTCACATCCTTAGCTCCAAGATCTTAGAAGATTCTAATATGTGAAGCATAGATCTGTTCTTATTTACAGCAAAAACAAGAGACTGAATGTAAAACAACATGTTTAATAAATCTGCAGAGCCTAAAGTACTAATATAATTCAGGGCAGCAAGATAGACATGCACTTCTTAATTAAGTGGGTGATGTTCTAGTTAAAACAAAAAGACAACCCTGGGCCATAGCTAAGATTAAGCACGCGCTCTTGCAGAGGAAGCTCCTACTATTATCAACATAAAGGCTTTAAATCACAAAAAATAAACCATATAATAGTCTGTATTCAATAGTAAGTAGAAAGTCAGGACACAGACTGATTTGGATTAACACATTTTCAGTCATAACAAGTAATTTTACAGAGGATTAGTATCTTGATGGTCTGATCAATACTAGGCACTGCTGCTATTACAGATGAAGAGAAAATTACCCCTCCAGTAATAAAGTGTGTATGTCTTGGTTCTCCTTCATTTGCTGAGTCCATTACTGTAATGGTTCCAGCATTAGCAGCTGAGGCAATTTAAGCAGCAGGAATGTGATGAATTTAAAAGCAAGGAACATTTGCCACTCATTCTTTCTTGTATTTTATTCTGCATATGCAAGGCTTCTACCTGACCATTTCCAATACACAAATCATGTGTTATGTGACTATCAACACTATTTCTTAATTATTGTCTCATTAATAATGGGAAGGGCCAATAATGTGATTGCCACAAAAATTGCTACTGGCATATTGGCTGCTGATTCTGCTAAAACCTGCACACCATTTACCTAAGCAGAAATATGACATGACAAGAAGCTTATTTAACTGCATCTAATCTGCTTCATTAACTTTAATTTTCCTAAATACAACTTCTAAAAGAATCTATTTAATCTGTCAATTAGAAAATTTTGTATGGTTTTATATCTTAAGAGGCAGAACAATAACAGGAAACAAGAAATTAATGTAATATTTGAACAAACTATGATAAGACAATGTTAAAGTCTATATACTTTGTTGCATGGTATGGGTGACATTTTTCAGCATAAACCCTAAAAATCATTCCCCTGCTCTTAAGCGCTCTGAGAATACTTGCCTATTTGCCCCTGAGTATTAGTATGTTGAAGCAACCTATTTTATCTTGTAAATATATATTATTTTCCAGCCAGCAAAAATGAGGATGATGCAGGAAATAAGACTTTTTATTGAAATCTCAGCCAAAACATTGTATATTCCCTTTTCCTCCTTGTAAATAAAATACATGCAAAGCTTTGTGTTATTTAAAGCTTTATATTTCCTTGCCACTTTGTCTAACATATCTCACAAATGTGAAATTGCCATGAATATATTTGTAAAAGCCCTCGTGAATATTCAGATATGTGCATATTGATGCATTTATTATTTGTATAGCAATAACTTTATTGGATTGGGGTCCCAGCTGTGCTGGGAGCTGTACAAACATAACAGTAATGTCTGTGGAATACATTCTCTGTAGTCAGTTCTGGTTTCATAGTAATGTGAATTAGCATAAACAGCTACATAAGGTAATTGTGAACTGGGCTTAGCGGCCTATTCCAAAGACCCATCAATGTAATCCCTTTAAAGTAAAAGAAAATAATACTCCAGACTAGCTGTGCATCTTATCTTTCACACGGTAATGACATAGGGTCTTAATATGCAAAGAGTGGGAAGAGGAAGCATATAAAGGTAGTTACTAGAACTTGCCATCTGTCACGCTGAAACTTACTTAAAAAAAAACTTCAACTAAGTAAGTCTTGAGAACAGTCTTACATTAAAGATGAACTTTTTTACTAACCTGTTAATATTAATCAAGTTAATAAACATTCTAAAAGCAAAACAGCTTTCTTCCCAAGTTTAAAAGGAGAAAATAGTCTAAGTGGACTACCAAATAAGAGGTTTATGTTTGGTTTTACTTTATGTGGTACCTTTTCTTTACCCAGCAAAAGGAAGTCTACTGCAAGCTCACCAAAACTCTGACCAACAGTGTAAAGAAAAAAGAATCAAAATAACCATAAACTGTACTAATTAAAACTGAATTCTAAGTTAAAACAAACAAACAAAACACACCCCCAATGGACAGTTTCATTAAAATGCCTTTCCAGCTGATGAGCAACTAATGATCTACTCTAACAGCTCTTGTTTTATGCACAGAAGTAATATTTGCTATGGGGAAGACCAGAGAAGCTGATGGCACACAACATCTCTAAAGATGTCTTTAGAAACTTAAGAATAATCACGTTTCGCTGTCCACTTAAGACTCAGAGAAATATTCCACAGGACACTAGCATCCCCAACATGGTGTTTAAGACAGCTGAGTAATTAACTTCTGGCTATTGTTTCCTAACTTTTTTCAGACCCTCTTCCCAGGAATGAATTTGTGTCCTCCTCCTCTTGGGCTTGGAACACCAAATACTAGCATAAACAATTTCACTTCTGCTACACACTCAATCTTACTTAATCCAATTGACTGATCTGCAAAGTAGAAATTGCTGTATGACAGCACTGCACTCTAAAGAATTTCTACCACACGTACTTGGAACAGAAATGTTCTTCTATAACAGCATAAATCAAAACTTGCTATACACATGAAAATTTTAGAGAGAGAGAACAGCTTATCACATATAAGAAACATACTGCATAATTACAAAGCAAAAAGCCAATCACTGAGCTTCTGATAGATAGCATTTAACTGTGTGCAATTATAGCAAAACAAGAACTTTTATTCAGGATTTAATTCTCCAGAACAGAGACATTGCCAGGAGATACATAATCCAAACCAGCTTCTCTATCCAACCACTTCCCTCTCATTAGTAGGCCTCATAAATCTTACTCTCCAGAAGAGGTCAGGTTAACCTCACTAATATTTGGTTTGCTATGAAATATTTTGATCAGGACCTAAATGGAAGTCTTGGCAGAACTACTACAATAAATACACACTTCCTTTGCCTTCAGCATTTCTTAGGTGAGCAACATAAGCGAACAATGGTTAAACCTGGGGACTGAGTAGTGAACTGGCATAGTGCCAGGAGCCCAAATATTACATTTCTAATTAAGTTGTATAAAATCATACCAGTATAAGGATGCTCCTGTGAAAAGAAAGCATACATTTCTTCTTGTATAACCCCTCCTCTTCCCACTGCTGCCTTCTACTTTGGCATCCTTTATTCTAAGACATTCTAAAGGCTCCTCTTGTTTCACTTTCAATACACTCAAAGCTTCTCTCAAGCAGCACCCAACTTACAACATCCCCCTAAGGCATCCTGTAAGTATCCACACCTTTAAATTCTCTATAAAGATCTCTTCTTAATTTTCATCTTTCTCTGTTTGTGCACCTACAACATCTAGGTGTGTCTAAGGCACTACTCTTTCACTCTAGCTTCCTTGAGTTTTTCTTACACATTGCTCCTCTGACACCTCTTCAAGTGCCTTGTCCTCCTACAACCTTTGCCAGTGTAGTTCACAGTTCCATCCTCTTACTCCCTGACACATACCCTTGAATGATTATCTTATCAATGGCAATTAGTCTTCTAATGCAAATGATTCCCAACTATGCTTCAGATATATTGCAAAGACAAAAGCCCTTGGATGGATAGCACAAATATACAGGCTAAAAAAGGTATGGGTTGTTTTTTCTTCTGCAATGTAATTACATTGGATTGGATGGGACAGCTTACATCTGCATGTGTTTTCACATATCTAGAAAGAGCAGAACACAAGGGAAACACTGAAGTTACTGTCCTTCAGCAATGAGGTATAGCAGAAAGACTAATTTCAAAATGACCAGGTTGGCCTTAAAGAGTTGTTAAGAATCTTACTACCGTGAGCAGGCTTTAAAGTTATTTTTCTCTTAAAATAGTTAGTTACAAACTTTGGTCAGACCTTCTCCCTGCCCCTATAGTGAAATAACTTTAATGTTAAATAGTAAATTAATAGCAATACCAAAACCAGTATGTTCTGTATGCAAAGACAGGTGAACTAGATTACCATCTTAGAAAGCTTTTTCTAATTTATAATGGAATTAGCCTTCCTTTCATTAACATCACTAAAATCAGCATCATGCTTCCAAACAAGCAACTTACTGCTTCTCTGTACTACTATTTTGTAAACAAAATCAGCAGAGGTACAACAACCATCAAGAGTTGCAGTCAAATATTGTACAGTGTGGCAGAATCAAGCCCTTTGAAGGCACCTGAAACAGCAAAACATTCAGCAATGCTGTTTGCTTACACAAACACTGTAATTACTTCTTCTATGTAAGCATGTAACAGCATCGCATCTAAACACACCATCAAGAAAAAACGTTGTTAAAAATGTTTTATTTAGGTTAGGCTTGGTGTAGAGCAAGAGTACTTTTAAATTTGAGAAATAGTGCAATTACATAACACATCATCTCACTGAGAATGTATTGGCAAAACCAAGCATATATTTACTTCTATGATTTTCTCGCAAAACACTGTAGAACTCCCTTTCAAATTAAAATATCCAAGCCCAGATGGTAAAAAAACTTTATTATTAGCTACTGCTAAAGCTGTACTAGGTTCCCCTCTTTGAAGGGAGAGGGGAATGCTAAGATTTCCAGGTTAATTAGAGCACCGCTGCCACGGCAGCCTGGCCGCAGGCAGACAGACAGACGGCAGCTACGCCGGAACTCCCACCAGCCCTCGTGCACCGAGCTCGCAACCCTTCCTCCAGGCCGCATCCCCGGAGGCACGGGCCATTACTTCACACGCAGGGCGCGCTTAAGCAAAGCGGCTTGAAAGCCGGGCCGTCCCCTGCAAGGGCTCCGGCCTGGGGAGGTGCTGCCGTCGGCCTGGCGAAGCCGCTGCAGACTCGGGGACGAGGCGAGCGTTGCCAGCGCGCACAGCAGCAGTCCTCCCAGGCGGCGCAGGAAGGCAGCCGCCGGCAGCCCCCGGCTGTGTAACCGCGGCAGGTCGTTCGGCGCCTGGGCTGCTTCCCTTTCACAATAAACTTCACGGCGGCCTCGGAGTCCCCTCACACGCGGCTCCCGCTCCAGCACTGGAGCTGCCGGAGCCCAGGCGGGCCCGCTCTGCCCCTTGCAGCCCCGCAAGCCGCGCAGCAGCCGCGGGAAAGAGAGCTCGCCATGGGCACACTCCTCAGAGCTGAAGGGGAGCAGGAAGCAAAGAGAAGGTACCTTCAATTCTTTCTCCCGCTCCCCTGCTCTCCTCTTCATGGTGCCGCCTCGGCCGGCCGGCCGAAGCGGCACGCGGCGGGAACCGTCCTCCCCCAGCTGCTCCGAGCAGCTCCCACTGGCACCAGCCCGACACCCAGCTTGCAGGACGACTACAACTCCCGGCACGCACCGCGACACAGGCGCGGGAAGCAGGTGGCGAAAATAGGCTGTAGTCCCGCGCGTGACACGGAGGCGGTGCTCGACCCCTCCCCGAACTACAACTACCAGCAGGCAGCGGGCACTCGCGGTTCCCGGAAGTGGAAGGGTTCGGTTAGCAACAGAAGCAGTTGCTAACAGAACGCTGAGAGAAGACATAGGGCTGGCAGGGAGCTGTGAGTACCGGGGAAGGTTTTCCTCCTCTGGGGCACGGCGGGGGGAAGACAGCGATACTGGAGCTACTCAGGGGGATGTGGTGCCATGTCCCGGAGCGGGGCTGGCGAGGGTCGGTGCTCTCCCGCGCTGAGGGGGAGCGCGGCCTGGGGCTGGGCTCCTGAAGCGGTTGTTCCAGACCTGAGAGGCTCCCTCGCTCGCAGCTTAGTGCCGTGGGAAAAGGCAGGGTGCCTCACCATTTTTTAAAAGTAGCCCTATAGCCCTCCTCAGTTGTCGTCTCTATTATGTACGTAAAAAGGCTGCAGGGCTCAAGCAGGAGTTGTGTCCCTGTGCCCGAGGGCGGGAAAAAACGGGGAGTGTAGGCGTTCCTTCATGAGGCAAACGCTACCTTTCCTCCCTGCCCCCTCCAGTCGTGTAACTTATTGTCAGAACTGACGGAGCTGAGGAAAAATTTGGAAAGCACTTGTAAAATATGTTGAAGGCAAGACACGGTTGTTTTGATTTTTCTGTTTTGCAGTAGGACTTACAGATCTGAGAGATGTTTCTTCCCTCAGACTACAGCAGGATGTGGTGATCTCGTTTCCTAATATCTTCCATATCTTTTCTCTTTTTTTCCTTTCCACCTCCTAAAACTCACAACACTGCAACAGATGATGTTTGAAAGATGATATGTGTGTATACTCCTACCAAGTAATAAATGAGATTATTTTAGATGACAAGCCCAATAGAGTGCAAACATTTATCTTTAAGGAATCAATAGAGGAAGAATGTAGGCTGGAAATACTTCGTGATAGGCTGAGATAGGTGGGTGGTCTGTCTCTCCTTTTTTTTTTTCTTTTTTTTTTTTTTTTTTTCCTTCTTCCCTCTACCAGAGAAGTGGAGTAGGATTTTGTAAGAAAAGCATCATGTTGGCCATGGCCAAGACTCGTGAAATTCTAAATCCATGTTGAAACAATTAAGTAAGTGTCATAATTTTTAAGATTTCACTAGAAACTGTCCCTTCTAGCCCCACTGGCTGAGAACTTTTGGAAATTTAAGTAATTCCTCCTCACTTTTGCTACATTCAAATGATGTTGCGAGAACAATATGCTTCTGTGAGTTATATAAGAATTTGGACCTAAAGCATGAGCTTTGATACTTCCAGTATCCATGCTCATTACTGTCTGGTCTTGCATAACACTGCAAACTTGTATGCAGTTTTTTGTAGTAATTGGTCAGATACAGGTGGTGATAGCACTACTTTTGTAAGTAGTGCAATGTATAAGAAAGGTATGGTTTCTTTAATTTCACTAACTATATCTAACATTCTTGCTTATACCAAACTTGAAAGTCTTATAGGTTAATCCCAGAGATATGGAAAATTTTACTCTCTTTGTATGTGAAGTTACTTTTTCATATTTTTTAGGACCAAGTGCTGAAGTGACTGTAGCGTAAACTTTCTTGGAAATAAAAACTGTTTTAAGTGGTTGAGGTTCAGCATGGCATGTGGATCTGTCCAGATGCAAATATGAATTTATATCTCTCTTGCTTTATTATGCATTATTTTAGGAAATGCTGGACTCTTAAGTACAATCGCTTTTGTAGCAGTGTTGCTGTACAATTTTGTCAGATTCAGTTGCTTTGGAAATGCTTTCCAAAGAAGTAATATGGAACTCTGTGGAGAAATCTCATATGCTTTTAGAAATTATGCTGGAACTGTTGACTACAAGGAATGTAATTTTGTTTAGGTGTTTGTGATTGACACTGAGGTAGTATTCAAAAAGTAACTGTAACATATGTAACACCTATGTAACACTTGATTTGCTGTTTGAACTGTCCTCTCAGAGAAGAAGCATAAATGATGGTTGTTAGTGATTATTAAAGACATAGGTTGTTCTTATGTTACTAATGAGGCAAATAAATTTCCAGGCCAAATTCTAAATCTGTAATTATATTTTGCCTTCCTAAAACCAGGAGGCAGGTTTGTACTATTTCTATCTAAAACCACTTTTTGTCATAAAAACAGTTAATTTGTTTTTTTCTTTTCCTGTGGCCCAGGACAGAAAAGAAAGCTAAATACTTAATTTCCATCACTTTGTAATGAAAATGAAACAACTAATTCTTCCTTTTACTTTTGAAAATGTCATCTTTCTAAGTTTTTGGTACTTTAGATTTATAGCAGCTTTATTTTGTCACTTGTCTTCAAGTCATGTCATATTGCCAATAAAAACTGGCTTTCATGTACAGCCCTGCTATGTTTGTTTGCTTACAACTTAAATATTATTGTGCTTTTGCTGCAGCCAGTAATGGATTACTACTGACAAAAGGGGGGTTTGTTTGCTTATTTGAGGGACAAGCATGTGTTGTTTTGTCTTTGTTTTTTAAATGAATGGGTTTCTTTCACAGTGAAAATAACAGGTAGATATCCATAGCAAAGTTTCTTTAGCAAGTGGCAAATAGTGAAAAACAGTAATGTTTGCCCGTGCCTATTATTATGCTAGAGTTTTTGAAACTTGATTTTCTTAGATCACAAACATTGCAGAGTCGTGCTGGTAAAATATTTGTTTAGCTCTTGACCTCTCTGAAAT
Organism: Mycteria americana; assembly: GCF_035582795.1. Lineage (NCBI taxonomy): Eukaryota > Metazoa > Chordata > Aves > Ciconiiformes > Ciconiidae > Mycteria > Mycteria americana. The sequence continues at coordinate 31,761,273 of NC_134372.1, forward strand.
TTGCCAAAAACCCCTGTCATTTTTGATTTGTGAAGACGAAGACAACCATGTTCTAGGAAGACATATAATGGTAGCATCTTCTCCTTGCTGCCATCATGAACCAAATATGGATTGATCATCTAGAGGTAAAGGTTTCTGTTTCACTTTAATCTCAGTTGCTGTAGTGATATTGATACAGTGACATATAATAATGACTGCAATAATGAACCTAGACCTGAGTGAAGTCAATGACTGCAGATAGCGCTAATTTAACAAATTACAAAAAAGTTTTGAGGGATTTGTCTTAATAACACAAAAAGAGCCAAGAACACTGAGGAGCTGGATTCCAGTTGATATGTATCTGTCGCTAGAATTGTGCCATTGGTTACAATGGCTGCATGCCATGGACCTCAACATCACTCTGTTTCTGTGACTTGACAGCATTGAAACTGCAACCTTATTGCTAATCTACAAGTGTAGATCAGTTCAGGCATTTCAACAGTCATGACAAGGAAACATTTGTTCCACACCAAAGAAAAATGTGTTCAGGTTGTTATCAACAGTGAAAGCTGGAAATAATACTTTATCCTAAATTTTGATGATAAAAAAAAAAGATTGAAAGCAAGATTGATGTGTTGGAAACTAAACTTCCATTAATCCTTTTCATTCCTTTTGGACAAAGCCATAAGGAGGCTTTTTATGATGGAAGACTTTACTGGTAGAAGAAAGGCATATCTTTAGCAGCAGTTTTGATTATGAGAGGATTAACAGATGCTTTATGGAATGTCTCTGGGTTATACTGTGTCACTTTTGTCCTCTGATGCAGGTCTTTAGTAACATCACTGTTAATTTCCCCATGCTTTCCTAGATGTTTTTGGATTCACTAAGGATTTATATCACCTGAAGAGTGTAACAATAGGTGGGGAAAAAAAGACTGTCCAAAGGACTTCATGTCTCTCTTTTCATGCTGTTTCAGCCTTACTTGACTCTATGGCCAACTTCTAATTTTCTGCACTGGAAGAGAAGAAAGAAACAGTAGTTGTTAACAAGTATCTTCATATATTACACTGAAACAAATGTACTACTTTCTCACATTAATACTTTCCTAATCTCACTTTATCATGTAGCTAAGCCTTCTGTTGCCTCAAGAAAGAAATGTGTTCGGATTTATGAGAATCATTCATAGGAGAGTCTCTATCTTAGAAAGTAATTTCTCTTATGACAATGATTGAAAGAAGACTAAGAGAATGGTAGGCAACACTGAAATTAATTCGTAACCCCCAGCACCTCTGTTTCAGAGAGTCCCATTCAAAATGTGGAAGGTGGCAGTATTCATCTACCAGTTGATGCCTTACGCTTTGACCTGTCTTAAAAAGAACAAACAAACAAACAAACAATAAAAAAACCAAACAAACAAACCGAAAAAAAACCCAACCCCAACAGGTCCCGCTCCCACAAGCATTTAGAAATATGGCCTTAACTCAAAGATTGCTGAAGACAACAGAACTAGAACTTAAAAAAGCTAGTTCTACATACATTAAATAAAATTGGAGCTATTGCATAACAAGCCATATTTTGTGTACGGATTAAAACCGGCATAATGTTAAAGTTGAAAGTTTAGATTGTCCTCTGAGCGATACAATTGAGATAGGAGCATTTACAGTAATGTATGAGTCTCTTATTTCAGTGAATCTGTCATTACTTTTTCCTTCATTTTATATGATGTATTGTAGTTCATTCTAGTCTCACAGTTTAAGTTACAGATGGAGAAGAATTTCATTTGAATTTTGTTATCCATAGATAAGCCATGTCTGTTCCAGTTGATGAAACTGTGGGGGACCTGCCTGTGAGAGATGTAGGTCTAACTCTAGCTGGAATTGGAGGATTACAAGGTTTGTACCAGCTGCTATTTATTACAGTTACAGACTTTGATCAGTGGCTTCTTTAGTTTCTTTCTAAAAATGTTTCTGACATTCCCACTCACAAAATTAAGTTCAAATACCATTTAAAATCTGGGTTAAATTCTGAAAGATACTTATGATGCATTCTGTGTTCATGTTGCTTGTTATAAGAGGGGAGTTGCTGTGAGATGCTAAAAATTGGAAATCTCATTGAGCTATAAAGTTCATCCTTCCAGAGAAAACAGGGCGCTTTTGCTGAATTGAAGACAAGGCCAGACCCATTTAACAAAATGGGAACCAAAAGTACTATGCAATTCTGATATGTTACTCAGCTGCTATTAGAACAGAACTACTGGGCTTAGTCTTGTATCTGAGTAAATTTACACAATTATGAGTTAATCTTTTCAAGCTTCAAGAGAGTATGTTAACTTTGAAACAGATTAGAAAGCATCTCTGTGGTAATGATCATCTTAAGTAATATGTTTGACAGTACTTTGTTACTTGCTAAACTATTTCCTTTGTATTGTCTAGTAGGTAATCAGTTTGGTGTATCGTTTGAATTACTTTTTTTATCTGCAAGAGGGAGGAAGAAGGAAGTGATTAATATGCTAATAAATTTGAAAAAAATAATCAACAGACTCGTACAAATGTAAAATATCAAATTACTTGAAAACTTTCATTTTTTTTTTTTTTTTCCCAATATTTCAAGATGAGTTAGACTTTGGATTACATGTTGTTGAATGTATTGAAGGTAATTTAAAGTTGTCTTGGTTTGGGTAGAATCATTAACTACACAGAATGTAAAAGCTCGACAAGCTGTGTCACGAATCAGTCGAGAGGAACTGGAAGACAGATTTCTTCGTTTACGTGATGAGAACATCTTACTCAAACAGCATGCAAATAAGCAAGAGGAGAAAATTAAAAGGTACGGCTTTTAATGTTTTTATTTTAGCTCACAATAACATTTTTGCCCTTTAAAGCATTATCAACAAATTAAAAATCATGCTGATTTCTTTCAGAGCACTTTTTAAAGCAGTAGGTATGTGGGATGTTTTTTGCAGTGGACAGTATTAGATCTCCATGTAGACAGGTATAGTGCTATCCACCACTTCAGAGTTGGTGCGTTGGGTTCATAGTTACGCTGTCTGAGTGCAAATATAACAGGTATTCTGGGAACTGAAGAAGAGGCTATAGAAGCCTAATTATTCATCAGGAATTTTGTCCTAGAATCAAAATGGCCTATAGAGAGAGATTCTGCCCCTTTTGTTGTCCTTCTCTGTCCTCCAAGAAGTTGACTAGCATCTAACTTTTTTATAGTTTAGTTAACTCTAAAATATCTTTATAATTATGATCAGCTCCCCTATATTCAGGGTAATAGATAACTTCATTGGAGAAGTCCCAAGTTGCATGGAGAGCACAGTACCCAGTGTACCCAAACATACGCAAGCAACCTTAGTTATTATTTGTTATTGAACTTAGTGCTGTGCTGGCAAACTAATCTGGACTCAGCAGAACTGTTCATGGTATTACTGTATTCCAGGAGGGCTAATTAATCCAAAAGCACTGTGACTCTGTGTTCACATTGTGCTGTACTTAAGCTAATAAAATCTTGCTGCATCTAAGCTAGCTTCTGGTCAGAAGCTAACCAATTCATGTAAGGACATGTGAAGATACTGCCTCTCTAGATGGCACTGTTTCATACTTTTCTAAAGTCCAAAACATTCTTTCCTTTTGACTCAGTATTCAGTGAGTCAGGATCAAATTGACCAGCATGACATAACTTCCATCTTTTCTGTCAGGCTACTGTCAAATACAAGATGGTGGAACAAATGAATTGTTTGCTTATTTCAAATGGCATTTCCTGCGTTTCTGTTAGATGACTTATCAAATGCACTCATCATCCACTTAGGTAAAATTACACAGAATGTCCAAATTGGAATACCTGAATTAATATTTTAAGGCACAGAAAATATAAAATACAGCATTTGTCTAGATTGCCAGAGAAAAATCTTAACTCCTCAAGCTAAATTTCTTTCCCAGCCTCCCTCATGCCAAACCCCTTGTAACTAAAAGTTTGGAATGAATTTGCAGTAGAAGTACATTGAAAAAACCAAATAAACAAAAAACCTGCTTACAGGCAAGTAATGTTCTGTGACATCCTGAAGTTATTACAGATTTTTTTTTGTTTCACTTTTGTTCTTTTAAGTAGAAGCTTCTGCCCACAAGTATACAAAAATAAAACAAGCCCCTTTAAACAAATGAAGTGTGTCCTTATTTTCAGTTATCTTTCTGGGCCTGCAAAAATAGATTCCCTGTAAACTAGATACAGGTCTTGAAGATGTGCGACCAATTTTGTAAAGTCTTGAACTTGTCTCTCTTATCAAAGCCACCTTTTCTTTCTTTATATGCCAAGTTTTTTCCATTCACTGCTGGGTATGTTTTCTGTTCTTGTATATTACATCACCTCCACATGCCCTCTCTGCCTTTTGTTCTAGCTTACCAATGTTTACCAAAACTAAAGGAAATCAAAGGTACAACTCTTGAGATGCCAAGAGCAAAATTTGTATCCTTTTAAAGACAGATGAAAACCATACCCTCTGTGTCTAATTATATTCTTCAGCTAACTGTTCCTTCTCTGAAGCACATTGGTAATATTTACCAAGTATAAAATTGAGTATGGTAATGAGAATTAAGTCTCTTTTTCCAGAGTACCTTCTTAAATATCTCCACCTACATATTTTAGCCACTTTAAAACTGAAATATATATTTAAATCCTAAAATACTAGAAATGGTATATCATTGGAATGTTGCATATTATTAGCATTCTTTCAATAGTTGAATGTTTTGTGGAATTGTAGCTTTTATAGTTTGCCCCACCACATCCCAAATCTGTAACTTTACTTAACAACATGCAGAGGTTCCTATATAAGGTCATGCGTTAAAAATGACATTTAAGCAGCATATGGAGTAAATATGTGTCCTCCCTTTACTAATGTTAAATGATAAGCCTTAGGAAACTGTTATTTGTCAGTGCTATAAAGCAGATTGCTGCACAGTGGTTTCAATTATCTTCAAAGAGTTCTTCACAGGCAGTAATAGTTATATCAAAACCTGAAATTTATTATTTGGGTTCTATGCTGAAGTCTTCACAGTGATTATGTTCCTTTCAACAGAATGCTTTTTATGCTGACTTTTCACATTCTTTTTCATCTTTTTTTATTATTTTCCCCAGAATGGCCACCAAGTTAATACGGCTTGTTAATGATAAAAAAAGGTCTGAACAAGTTGGTGGCGGCCCCAAGCGGCTGGGTCAGGCCGTGGAGCTGGAAGAAATGATTGAGCATTTGCAAGAGAGAGTTCGTGAGCTTGAGAAACAAAACGAGAGCCTCCGCAGCAAACTCATTTCAACTAAACAGCAGCTCCAGATTCAAGGCCACAGGCCTTGTCCATACCGCTATGTTCAATCTCGTATTAACACTGGTCTCAAAAAAGTGAGTGAGGCTGCTGGCATGCCGGAGCACGCAAAGAAAGGTATAATTCACCTTTATTAAAAATAGTGGTTTATATAGGTACCACTAGTTATTGCTTCACTGTAGCAAGTACGTACTCTTTTCTGTTCATCAGTGGGCAATAGTACCTGTAGGCAGAAAGATTGTTCTTCCTGCTTTTTCTTGTATTTATTTATAGCAGTCATGATAACTGGTTTGCCTTTGAAGTCCTTATTTTGAGAATCCACAGTGGTAGGGGTAAAACAAAAGTACAGATTTGAAAATAAAGTAATTATCAAGCAAATTTTCTAATAGTTAAAATCATGGGACTTTCTTATTATAACTTCTGTACATGTTAAAGGCTTATAAAAGAAGTATATGAAAAAGTTTAGCATTATCGTGTTATAACAAAGTTTTACATCTGTAGTTTATTTGCACATGTTTTTCCTTTTTTAATTTCAGGTTTTGTTCTAGTCTCTTGATACATGTGTGCACAACACTGCAGACTTGAAAAATCTATTACATGTGTGGACTTTTGAAAGCAAATACCACAATGCAGCCATCTTTAATGATGCTTTTTACTGTCAAGGCTTACTGCTTAAGGCAGTCTCACTCTCAGTGCTTATTTATGGTAGCTACATTTGGAAATTACACTTTAAAACCTTTCTGTTTTCCTATGAACATTTGTAGAAGTAGTTGTACTCAGTTAACTTATACACTGTACAGATAATGTGTTTCAAAAAAAAAAAAAAAAGACAGCTATGTTGGCCCTAATTCAAAATTGAGTCAGCACAATTGTCTCCTTAACTTCTACAAGCTATGGATCAGGCTGATGGCCAGTTGTATTGTGTTTTTTCTCCCTCTCACCCTCCCACCAGTCTTTATTTTGGTTATGTTGGTTATTCAGTTATATGAAAACAGAAACAATTCTCATGTTTTTAGACAGACAATAAAAAGCAATTGGCTCTACCACTTTGCTTCTTTAATTTGAATATAGTGCAAGTTTTGACATTTTAAATACACCTACATTTTCACACTTTGTGTCATGAATTAGGCACTTTTATTCCCAAAATCAGTATTTTGGGTTTTTTTTAACAATGCAAAAATAGGGTAGAAATACAATAAATTTATTCAGGCCCAGTGCTAGCAGAGAGAAAAGGGCAACTTGGTTCAAGGATTAAAGATCAAATGTTGATATGGCGTACTGTGAGGACTTCTCTTGGCATAAGAACAGATCCAGATCAAAGATGTCCTGTGCAGAACTAGGACTGGGGCCATATTGATTGAGGTAGTGGTTCTTAAACTGAAGAGAACATGAGGAATAAAAAAAAGAAAAAGGAAAAGTTGTCAGCAGACATCCAGTCCAGATAATAATGTTCAGAAATTTCACAGAAGTTCTAGTGTGCCTATCTCAGTTCTAAGACCTTGTCCAGACTAGAAGGGATTCTGATAATTTGAGTGCTATGAATATGCAGTTTCTTGAACACACCTTTTCTAAGGTGAAGACTATTATTAAAAATCTAGTAACCAATACTCAGAACTTGGACACAGTAATGTTGTCTTCCAGAAGGTCAGAGAATATTTTCTGTAGTATTCATTAGCATAGGATGTTTCATGTTTTTTTTTCTTGCGTGTTTGCTCATCCTGCCCTTTTGATCAATGATGATAAACGTAGCAGTCTGGTGTCGGGTATGTGCCTCCTATGTTTAGACTGCTGGACTCTTAGATTGCTCTGTGGAACCATGAGGCTGAATCTCAAAACATTTTTAGTGCTGATCAGAAAATATTCAGAGCAATTCTCCAAAAATAAAATGAGTGCCTGGAAAAATTCAGGAGAGCTGAGCTGTGTCCCGGGTATGAAGAGGCAAGAAGAATCCACAAATAATAAACGCACCTTACTGTATCTGCTTTGTGTTTGGCTGGTTTACAAATACCATAGCAAGTTGATCCAAAAGATGTGGTCAAGTATGAATGTTCACTAAATACTCACTGGCTTCTCTCATTACTTTCTTTATTGAGTACAACTATCTAAAATATATCATGATTGGAAGAAAAATAAATAAAAAAATATATACTCTAGGCATATATATACACATACGTATATAGCACAATTACCAATACCATAAAATAATACTTACAGATCAAAATTCAAAATACATAAGTAAATGAAGTTAATTCAGCACAAATGCAAAGTAGGTACATTTTTTTCAGTCATTTTGTGAACCTGCTGGTATTGTTGTACCTTGAACCTAAATGACTCAATTTTGGGGACTGAGGGATGGCAGCCTTAATGCTATATTTGAAATTTAATGTATAGTTTGGTCCCACTTCAAAACTTCATTAATTTCTTCTTGCTGAAGAAAGAGAAAAAGGAGAAAGATTTGGAGAAACCATTACTTTTACTCCTGAACTAACAATTCCTCCTTAAGTAATTTCTTACTTTTCTTCTTCACCAGGGACTTAGTATGCTTCTAAAGAACATCAGGAAATTATTTGCACTGCTGCTAAAAATGGTCCTGTAGTTGCTTGTCTAGGTAAATGACACTCATGGTTTTGTAAAGAAAGTGCTATCAGAGAAAAAGTGATTACAAGCCCATGTTCCTGTTTAATAATATTGATATTGTTCTTCTTTGAAGATACCATCTCTGTTCTCTGTCTTTAAAAGTAAAATCTTCTAAGAAAAACATTTCAAGACACATTTTAACACTTCTCTTTAAGAGTGCATGCTGTATTGTCCATAGTTCAAATTTTACAGCAGCTATGTTGTAGATACTCTGATTATCTCTTTCCATCTGAATTTGATGTAAAAATACTTTTTATGGCATCTATATAGGAGTGGTAAGTGTTTGTACTGTATAGAGATTGTTGTCTTGTTAAATGCTTTTTCATTCAGCATGACAAAAATGTATATTTTCTTTGTTTTCAGGAATGAGATTTCAGGATTTAGAAGTGAGATCACCTAACCTTATGCTCCCAAGATATGGACAGAGTCTGCTTGAGGATCCAAGGGCTGAAATAAGAAATTTGTATGATTTTCATATTTCTTAATTTTTGTCACTATAATTGTTAAAACTTGTGGTTTTCTTGAAGTTTTTACTTCAGAAAGTAAAGTGAAGTTGTTGGATCTGACAATAGTAACACTGGTAACAATGCAGAAGTGTTTTATGATAAGGAAAACAGGATCAGGAATTGAGAATACAAAATGTAGGTACATAAAAATTTGGCTGGAAGTTAAAATTGATCTTCAATGGTGACAATCTCTTCTTGCTAGGATGCAATGCTGCCTAGCTTACTGCTGGACAAAACTGACAAAAGCAGTAAGAATCTTAGCTGCAAAATTATTACCAACACAACTCCTAAAATGTGTAGGATAACCCAGGCAAGTGGTGACTGTACTGAATGTGTTACACTGAAGCATTTAAGCTTCATTTCTAGAGGTGGTCAGATTTTATGGATAAGTTGCAAAAAGTGCAGTATGGGATAGTAATGTAAAATGATTTTGATTCACTTCGGCATTTTGAAAGTTGGTTGTAGTCCAGTTGCACGTTTTAACTGAAATTGAAGCACAGGAAACTCTTGATAACATCCTTAGTGTAGAGACTGCATGAGAACAGAGAGGTGTTACATAGGGTGAAGAAAAGATAGTTAACATCTGATTTAAAGATATTGAGGTCTGATTAGAACATTTTTCTTCTCCGAAGTATATCGGAACCTATTATGCTTTTTAGACATCTAGTTTGCTAAAGGATACTTTCAGTATGTGTGTTTCTTTCCATAATGATTTACCTAAATAATATTTACTACAATATCTGTAAATGCTAAATTTTCCATAAATGGGCAAGCTAATTATACAAATACATGAATTAATATGCAATTATGTATTTTGTGCTTGATGTTGTGTGAACACCAAGATTTAGTGGGATCGTAGGAAATAATTTTACAGAAATATTGTTATAAATGATTTTAATAAATAAATTTAAATTATTTAACAATTTTTAAATTGCACTCTGGCTAGCATCCTGTCTGAATTTAACCCTTGCTGAACAGGTACAATTTTTTTAAGTAATTTGCATTATAATGTAATGTTGTTACTGAAAAAAAAAATCTTTAGTAATTTTATAATGATGGGTCTAGAAAGGGCTATTTCTCCTATACCTATCACATTTGAAGACTAGAAAATAAGAGCTATCCATGAAGACTGCCATGAGTCTTGGTGTTCACGATAGCTTTTCTCCTAAGACTGATCAAAAATATTGTGCTATAATGCAGAAAACATTCAAATAGCATTTTTTTCAGAGATTTCAGTTCTCACAAAGGTGCAAAAATAACCACAGTTGCTCAGGACGGTGCACTCAGGTACAAAAGTGAACACATGGCCAAAAATCTCAAGGTACTTTTAAGTCTACAATAGGTGTATGAAGTAAAGAAGAATTGTAGCTTATGTATCAAAAGCTTTAGAGTCGAAAAAATTGTAGATAAATTGTTGCTTATTCTTATTAGGAAAAATGTTATTGGAAAAGATATCTGAGATTAACTTGTCAAGAAAATCAAAATAGCAAAGTTGTGGCCTACTAAAAATATTCAGACTCTGATCTCTATAGGTTTCTGCCTTTCTCTTTTTTTAATTGGATTGACTGGATAAATTCCACTGTTAAAGATGCATCATCTGATTTTTTTTTTTTTTTTTTTTTGTGTAAAGTTACCTAACTCAGAATAAAAGCTTAAAAATTACTTTCACTGCTCCATCCATTGAAGATCTCATATTCTTTTGATAACTAGTAATGGTGTTTTCCTTTTCAGAAAACACTTGGCACTAATGGATTAGGAGGAGGGTATGTTTAATATAGAGTATAAGAAACCATAAATGACGTTTTCAGCTAGGTTCTGCTAAACATTATTCAGTCCACATAAACATTTATTTTAAGAGTATTGTGTTGTTTGTGTTGTATTTGATAATGTGTTTGAATTATTTATCTATTCGTTGTACTATTTACATCTTCTCATGTGGTCACCTCCAATTATTTTCATAGCAAGTTGAACTCTTAAGCCTCTGTTGCGATGTATGTCATTAAGAAATACAAATGTTGCTGAACACTTTTAAAACTTTTGCTCTCTTAAGTATTCATTTAATTTTTTTCTTTTATTAAATACTTACCTGGTTTTGGAACATAAGATTCTTGTACTTGCAGGGAGACTGTGATTGAGTCCCAAAAGGAACACATTGAGGAACTAGAACATGCCAGAGAGATACTTGTGAGTCAGCTAAGAAGGAAAGAAAAGGAAATTGAAGAATCTGTCTTACGGCTGAAAGAGCAAGAAACAACAAGCCAAAGGTATTGTGAAAAATAGAAATCTCCATGGTGGAAGCATTAGAAGAGCTATGTCACAATGTTTATATATAGCTCTGAAAATTACTCGTTCTGTTAAGAAATATGTGCTTTGTTCATTTTTTTTCCTTTGGTGAAACTAAGTCATAAAAAGTTTTACCAAATAGCCATGGATAATTCTAAGCAAGGAGAGTGTTATGATAATAGGTTATTATGTTTTTTCACAAATAAACAAAGAGGTTCATAATTACCATTTTAGAGAATTCATTTCCAGCTGATTCAGATTAAATTGAAGTTCAACTCATTAAATTTTAATCATCTATTGTTTCTTCAATATATTTCTTAAAACATTTTAGATATAGGTTCATAGTGGATAATTTAATGTTCATTAATACTCATTGATAATTTGGAGTCTACAAATAGTAGAAAAATAATGGCCCTGTAAGGGTAGATTAGCAAATTTTTGAGGGAATATGGTATAGCTGTGCAGTGAAACAAAGCCAGACAAATATGCTTGCGGAATGTGTTTCACAGTACAGCCTCTATTAGTTTAATCTCTTTTCTTTCTCTTTCTTCTTTCTTCTTTCACTTTTGCAAAAATATATGCAAAATTATACAACTTTGCATATATTTTCCCTCTTTTGACTGTTTCCATTTCAGCCTGTTACTTTTAATTATATTAAGGATCTAATATGGCATGATCCTGTATTGCTTACTCATTTGATTTCAATGAAAGTTCTACTTGGATGAGAAATATGTGGTCAGTTCTTTAACTGCCTTTCAAGAGAGGGACCCCGTTATTATGTGTGAGCATTCTTTTGTGCATCAGTGGCACTACATAAATAATACATCATAATGTTTGCTATTAAATTATTCACGAAGTCATAAGTCTCCCCTATTCAGAATTTCCTTTATATAGTTTAAATAGGTTAAAGAAGTTGTTATCATAAATAATTTCTCAGTCTGTTCCTACAGTGAATTCAGAAAATATTTAAAAGATTTTTTTCATTATTTGAAAATAATCTGATACAAATCTTAAAGAACTTCTGCGCTTCATTTTTCTGTAGATAAAAACTGTTCTTTAAGGACAGCAGTCAGAAATTGAACATAACTTCCAAATTCAATGTCAGCTACCATGTTTCTGTGAAACTTTTAAGGAGTTTTAAAGTAAAGATACATGTCAAATTTAGCTAAAAAAATCCTTAAATAAAGTCAGGCTATAAAAAGTAGTGCAGATCCTTATTTATTTATGTTTATCAAATTAGTTGTATACAATCCATGATACTTGACCTAAGTTATGATCTGTGAATTCATGTTTGAAGTTCTGGAATTATTTCCTTTATAGTCTATTCTATAGTCTTGTTTGGTACCAGATAAAAGATACGTTAAGTATTTAAGAGTAACTGTGTTTGGTTGAAGACATTGGGAAAGAAATTGAAAAATGTCCACTAGTGCATGTTCAGCATAGTGCAAGTTCTGTAATTTTGCCACTAGAATACTTTATGGAAGACTGTTAATCCCCATGTTTTTCAAGTTATATATATATTTTTTTATGCTGAATGAACCAGAGACAGAACTTAGAGGCATACTATTCTCTTCAGGTTTAACTGTAACCATAGGTACCTATACATATTACCTGTAGGAGATTTTCATTAGCTTGCTTTCTTGAAGTCTTGTAACTACTGTCTAGAACAGTCTGTATTCATTGTTTCATTACACAGATAGGTTTATAGGTTCTGTGTAATTCTTATTTTTAATCTTTGCATCAGCAGAGAAGAAATTGTCAATACTGGAATATTGGAGGAAAAATTGGAAGTTTGGGTGACTGATAAGGTCATCTTATTTTGTCTTTGTAGCTTATGTCTTTGAATTTTGGTACAATTGGCAGCTTTTTCTTGTGTTTTGTAAGAATACACTTGGCTGTCATCTAGTTACGTTACTACCCAAAGACAGTTAATCTGTTGAAATTATTTAGGAACTGTATGGTGCTAAAAGGACATAAGAAATGTGCTTCCACTAATTTTCATGTTGTAGTACCATTTGAGCTCAGCCTGGTGTTAACAAAATTAGGTTACTTTCAACCTTTAGGAAAACATTCTTTATTCTGCTACATGATTAAGAAATTCCTGTGATTGAAATAACTGTAGTTTCCAAGTGGTGAAGCAGCCACAGTTAATAATCATTGATCCATCAGCAGTAAGGAAGGAAGATATTAGTTATCCTGAGTCCTATACCCACAAAAAATCCAGTTATATTTTAAAGCTGCCTTTGCAGCTTCACTACAGTTTCCGTGTAACAACACAAGAGCTACATAACAGAGCTGAGTTCATATGCAGTGTACTCCTCGAGATGATTATTGTAACATGGCTGCAATCAATGTTTTTTCAATATTTCATTAGAGGTTGTTTGGGGACTGTTTCAGGAATATATAATTCTGACTGAATTATAACTTAAGGGAGAAACTTGGCCTGTGGGTTGTTAGACTAAACACATTTTCTTAAGTACAAAATTTAACTGCATTTAGCTTGCATGTTTTTAATTTAAAGATGGCCAAAACCATAATAACCTCATGGTTTGATGTCTATGATACACAGCGCGCAAGTTAAAACATTAAGTCTAAACAACCACATTTTGCAAGCAGCTAGTTTCAAATAACTTAATTGCTCATTGTATTTCCAAGAACATTTCTAAAGCCACCCCAAAATGCATTTATGAAACAGGTACCTGGTTTTTGCATGTTTGTGGGGTTTTTTTGTGTTTTGTTTGGTTGTGTTTATAATGAAAAAGTTTATTTGCCAGTCAGTTTTTAATTCCTTTGGCATTTTTTGCTGCAACATGACTTTGGAATTAGACCTATTAAAAGTGTCGGTTTTTGGACAGGAGTATCATATCTGACGCACTCGTGACTTCTGTGTTTGCATTGTAGCATTGCAAACCTAGATTAAAATGTGGAACATGTTAGTCACAATGCATTATCTAAAGGGTTTTGAGAGACTACAGCATGTATACAAATTTGCTAAATCATGTCTAGTATAAAAAAAACCCATGTAGTTGCATTTCCATATCTGATTTTTCATTTTTATCCAGTTTCCCTAAAGCTCATGACTTTTTTTCATTTGTAGATAGCTCTTTAGCCGAGCAAACAAATACAGAATTTTATATTGGTATTTAAATAATCTTAATAATTTAGTAAGTTATTAAGATTATTAAGCTCTTATTAAGCTCTAGCATCTCTAGAGCTATTGATGCAATGTTAATGTTTTGCTTATTGCAAATACACTATCAATTCAATTACAACATAAAGGTGCTACTAGAAGGTAAACATTTTTGAGGGGGGGGGGTTCCCCTTTATATTTGACTTCCTATAAAGAATAAGAGGTAAAGGAAAGAACGTAATGTGTATCAACATATAATCCTGTTAGTTCCTAAACATTGTAAAATGAGAAGATTATTGAACATTGGTGTTCTATTCTTTACTTCTCTACTTGGGAGTCTATGTATATATCTTGGCCATTGATGTATTTGTCATTGAGAACCATTAGCCTAGAAACCTTTTGTTTATTTTGCCAGACAGAGGGTAACTGATCCTGAGAAGTATGGTGGTGAGATTTTTTTACTTGCTTGTTTTTCTTGTTCTGAATGTGAATGGGGAAAGTTTCTGAACCACAGGTCCAGTTGATACAATAGGTACAACTCTCTAAGAGAAGTCTCAGTATTTTATCCATGTCCTGCTCATATGGAAGTAAAGACAAGATGCAAGGGATGTGGTTTAATTAGACCTCAATTTTATTAGCTTAGCCATCTGGGAGTTACTGGCATAAATTTGTACAGTGCAGGTCAAGATCCTTTCTTTAATCACTTCCTTCTGGCATAGGTTGCTATCAGTCCCCCGTACCCACACAGCTGGTCCCCAGCCTGTTATTGGGACCCCACTCTATATGCTTTTAATCCAAATGATAAGAGGTCTGGAAAAGAGATTGTCTCTTTGGTGTACTCCAGATATTAACCCCAAACATAATTCTTAGTTTTTCAAAGAGTCACTTTCTCCTAACTTCATTTACAATTTCAGACTTTTTAATCCAGCTTTAAGATGAGGTTTAGAGTGGAAGGACAGAGTTCATGTTGCTTATTTCTGCACTTGTGGTAGAAGGTGTGCTAGAGTATGCCCATTAATTCAGGTTACTGCCTAAAAAGGGATGAGAGTTCCTTTTCTTTTTCTAACTTCTGCTCCAGGTCTACCTCTATGTCTTCAGGTTCTGTGGCAGAATTTTTGGCTTTTTTGGCAGTAGAGAAAATACTGAATGAGCTATCTTAGTACAGCTTTAATCTTATATATTATTTTGTTATTCTTTGAGCAAAATATTATCTATATAAGTGAAAGGTAGCATTGACTTTTATATCAAATCTGTATATAACCCCTGTTTTTAAGTTATATCAGAATACCTGGGCAGATGTTCTGGGAACAGAACACATCAACTACCTGGGAGGGAAAAAGCTGTGTAGATAATCAATTTCTGTTCTGTTCTACTGTTTTGTGACTTCATTTATAGAAAAATGAATCTTCCCAACAGAATCTTCCTCAGTTAACTTTGCCTTGCCCACAAAATAGGAAATGATTTTGTTCTTCAACAGCAAGCTCCTTGTCATGTACCTAGATGCCTTGGACATTTCTTAGACATATTTTATTTAAATAAATAAATAAAATACTGTAGAAGTACTGTAGAGAAATAATTTTGTTGCTCTAGCCTATAACGAGAGCTGAGATTGTCATCGATGTAATGCGCTAATAAGAAATTAATGGCACATACTTTCTGTAGCTAGAAACTTCATGAGATAAATACTGTTAAAATTGTAAGAATTTAAATGATCCCAATAAAAAGTAATTTTTCACTTCTGAATTTGAATAATTTACTTCATAATATCAGTACCCCAAACCTGTTTAAATCAAATGTTGTTTCATTCGCTGTTGAAAAAATAGTTAATGTTGATTGTCAGGAGCCATGGGGTTTACATCTGTACATCATAAATTTCACTATCATCTGCTCCTTTTTCTACTTAAAAAGGAAAAAAAAAAAGCCCCCTGCTTAAAAAAGAAGGGGAAAAAAAAAGAAAAAGAAAAAGCCTTTGAAGGCATCAGAGCCTTTTGTTTGATGTGTGGAACAAGATTAATAAAAATGTGCCACTACATTAGCTTTTAAATAGCTAGCATGAGACAGTGCTGCTGTATATACTCACCACAACTTTAATTTATGTAGATAACATGTTTTAGACACATGATAGTTTTAGCATTGCATTAGGGCTGTTTCTTGCACAAGATCTCAGGTTTGTGAGTGTGTTTATCTTCTGTGTAAGGACAATTAACTGGGCAATGCCAAAACACAATAGGCTTTGATATTTTGCAGATTAAAAGGAAAGTATTTCACGTACTCAGCTGGTTTACAGATGTGTAAGCTTTGTAGTCCATTTTCTTGCTCCAGCATGGCATTGTGACAATTCCTCCAATATGTCTAAAATAGATAAATATTGGAAGAGAAATTACCTTTTCAAATGCTAAAGATTTATTCTGATTTTATCATATTTTATATTAATACAAATCAGAATTGGTTTCTCTTCCCGTAATTGAAGAAGCTGTGAAAATATTGGAGTTTAGCTTCACTGTTTGAAGTAAGGGAAAACATCAGAAATAAATATTTATTTAAATTTTGAATTATTTTAAACATCCTTTCTATTAAACAGTATGCTCTCAAATTAATCTTAGAATTGTAACAATATAGAACATCTACATGGATATTAAGTGATTTTCATGTAGTTAGACACACCTGCAGCTTGTTTGAATGCCAGCCTTAAGGTGTTACAGCATAAATTGCTAAGTCACTTTTTCTTAGCAGTATTTATTGGTTTAAACTCTAGGAGGAAACTCCATAAAATGGTAATCTACTGGTACCAAATACTTTGGAGGGTGGAAAAGAAGTGAACAGAAAACAAATTATCTCTTTAGATATAGGATTGTTTTCTCTTACTGTCATATGTAGTTTGATACGATAAACAAAGATGTGTATGTATTGAATGAAGCTGCTATGTCATCATGCGATATAATGTTTATTTACCTAAATTCTGTAATGTGGATTATAGAAGAAATTAATTTGGGTATTACACACTAAATCTTATCCCAAATGTGTTGCAGAAAGCTGCAGGTTTGCAAAAGATTTCAGCTTTTCAAGACAAAAATGATAAGATAATTTATTTTGTATCTTTAAGCTCATGATGCTTTTTTTCTTTTTTTAATACAATTTTGAAGGCTAAACATTCGGGACAATGTGGAAATGATCAAGGTCCATAAACAGCTGGTTGAGAAAAGCAATGCTCTTTCAGCAATGGAAGGAAAATTTCTCCAGCTTCAAGAGGTAATTGCAATTTGGTCAGTAACATTCCTTTACTCTTGTCACATAAGCATGCATAAATGGAAAATAAATATACACAGTTCTTGATTCTGAGTCAATGCTGAGTACGTGAAAATGAACCACATAATACATTGCACCCAAGCTGCTCCAAATTTGTAGGTTTTTTTAGTCTTAAAATTATGGGTTTTTTTCAGAAGGGTCTAGCAGGTCTTAAAGCTTTTATCTGCAAAGCCATCCCAGGCAGATTGTGGAGAATGAACAGAGTTGTCTGGCTGTCTAAAGAGATTCCTGATCATTTAAAAAGAGGGGTTTGACTTAAACGTACTGATTTATTAAAGAAGGGGTACCAGACCCCTCCTCATTTTATCAGTCTTTGATAAAGCTGGGGAGGTTTGGCTGTTCAGAGTTCTGACATTAGGACCTAACTTGTATTCCTAAATTCATGGAAATTATTTTAGAGGGCTACTGTAAGTAATAGATTTTTGTTATAAAAAGATAAGTTTTATGAAAATATCACCAGAACATGCAACTGCATGGTAGATTCCGTACAGTTTTTAGTTATACAGCATTTTTCTGCTTCTTCCCATATGTATTTGGAGAACCACATGTGTATACAGACAGTGGCAATATGATAATAGCTTAGAAATGGGAGAGTTCCTGTGAGCAGGAATCCTACATGCAATGGAGCTTTATAAAGTATCCTAGCCTTATGAGGTGGAAGCACTAGATATCCTTGTAAATTCTTACTGCTGCCTGCTTCTTGTTATTTTAGCATGCTAAATAACACTTGTGCCATTAGATTTTTGTTCTGTTCCTTTTTTCCTGGGTTTTTCTGCTTCTACGTTTTGCTTTGCTTTGCTTCCTTCCCCCACCTTGGTGTAGTACCTGTATCTTCTCTGCCAAAGCAGCTCTGCTCTTAGTAACTCAAATCTAATTTTTCTCAGGGTGAACTATGTAGAATGTAAATTCCAGGGGAGACGGGTTTCACGTGGCTTTTTGTGTTCTTAAATAGAAAGCAATAAGTAAACTGTTCCATTTTAAATCATATGCGACTTTTTGGTAATTTACAGCAAATGTCAAGTATTTATGCCTCTATCTTGGCAGCAGCTGAATAGAAACACATGCCTAGGATTCAAACTGGTATTTGAAGACTTTGTTTCTAATATTCACAGTGAAAGCTACATTTTTGAAAGGGATGAGTGTGTTTTCTGTCTCTCTTTTTTTTTTTTTTTTTTTAACAAGATAATGGATACAATGGTTTTCCCATTTCCAATCATTTGAATGTTTGAAACGTGTCTACTAAATGTGAATAACTGTAAAATCCAAAATTTCTAGTTTAGATGTCACATACAATACTTATCAAGAGAGCAGGTTTTAGTATTTTTTTATGTTTATCTTGATGATTTTTACAACTATTGAGTTCATTATGATTTACTTTCAGCTTCTACCAATTGAAACCCATATAATTCCTCCATGTTCATCTTTGAACTTGAGTCAGCCAAAAATGTGAAACCGCAGAATTATAAGAGCCTATAATCCTGCTCCATCTAATGATATTGAAGTTGAGCTTCCTACCAAACATTTACAGGACAGTTTTGTTGATAAAGAATTTTAATGTAGCCAGTTGAATGAAGGAATTGTGCAATCTGCTTAGAAGAAAAAAGGACCCTGGAACTGTTTGGATTATGTATTTGATCCCATTGGTATATTTATTTGCTTTAATTACAGACTGAACATTCAGGATTTCATGATTTGTAATATGAAATATGCTAACCTGTGCAACTGCAATCTAAAATGCTATAGAAGGTTAATTCTTCTCTTGAACAATCGTACAACAATTTCAGAATTGTAATTGAGAGCAGTATGTTAATTTGTGCAGTATTTCTAGGAGGTATATATCCATTTTCTTTAAATGGGTTATTTCTAATTGACAACAATATCAAGGCATGTTTCCCAAATTCCAGACTAGAAATATTAAACTAAAATCATCATCCCAATTGTTGCCATGACCCAAGTCTTGGGATACTCCAGGGAGAGCAGGGTAGAAAACAGTTCGGGCATAATGGAAAAAAAGTGCTGACAGAACACTTGGATATAGAAGAATATCCAGGTAAAGAATGCATTTTGGAAAAAAAAAAATAATGAAGGTGAAGTCATGGTCCCTTTAAAGTTAATGAGGGAAGTTAATCCAAAATGGTCAGAAGAGTAGCAGAGGCACTGAAGGATTAGAATGCAGTTGAAGCAAGGACATTTTTCAGGAGGATGTTTTTAGTGCTTTTAATGAGATGGTTCAGTAGAATAAATACGATTGTTGAATTTGTTTTCAACTGTTTTGGAAATTAAGGAAAGAGATAAGGGTGAAATGGTCTATGAAAGACAGCTTTGCCAAGGTGGGTTTTTTTTCTCTTCATATATAGTGGGCTGAAGTGACACAAGTTATTGAAATGGAAGAGAACTTCAGGAAAAAATTGAAGCTGAGAGATGGGAAAGAAAAGATGAGTTCACTTGGACAGTTCGAAGGGTTAGAGACTGTAAGGATTCTGATTTTGAGGAGAAAGGAAAGAAATTTGGAGAGAAATTAAGAGCGTAAAAGAATTATTTTCTAGGTGTCATTTTTTGAAGTTATTGAAATACAGTTCACGGATACAGGACAGAGCAAGAGGAGCACTGAATACAGACTGTTAAAAATTGATGAGTAATATACTTCATTATCTCTCTGAAATAAGACTGACTGCTAGTATTATTTATTCTCCATAGTACTTTTGTTATGGAGAAATGAGATATGAGAGGCTGAAGATCTGGCTGGTGATTGGGTTTTCTGTGGGTTTTTTGTCTGTTTCTAGGATATTCAGACTGTATGTGAACCTAAACAATTTTTACAGGATTCACATTCAGCTTCTTCATTTAACTACTTTGTAGGAATATTATATGGAAAACACGAAGCTAACTTTTCCTGTCTACAATCATGAAACATTATCTATACTCATACATGTATTTGACATAAATTTTCATATGATCATTTTATTAAACAGGAGATTGGCTTTTGGGCTGTTTTGTTGCAAGTCATAATTTGAATGTGATTTACATTGAAATTCTTAATGAATGAGGCTTTATTAAAGCATTGTGGAATGTAGGGAGTATAATATTAACTAATATTCTGGAAATAGAGGTTCTATCAGCATCCTCCATTTAATATTAAAATTGGTCAAACGTGCCTTAATATAATCCATTGAAGTAAATTAAAATGTAAAAGAAATCATAAGTCCCTCGTTAAATTACTGCTAGCAGGGAAATAGAACTGAATGCATTAGGACTGTGAAACAATTATATATCTACAATTAAGGGTTAACAGAGCTGTGGCAAGTTCTGTGATTAACATAACTGTGGTCAACATTCATTTTTGCTTGCTACTGCAGTGGTCTTGGTCAGCATGTCTAACCACTGTAACCACAGCAAAATCTTTTAATTGCTTGACAGATGTATTTCTTGGTTGTTTTCATCATGACTGAACTGAGGGTTTAATGTTCATGAGAGCAACAAGAATGCCACCTTCTCCTGGCCATGTGTAATGAAAGTTGCTTTCAGTTACTTAGTTCAAGAGTGTCTCCTGTTGACCACATTGAGAATATATATTGAACACTGCCATGAGAGACCACTGGTTGAATATGAGAGTGCTGTACATTCTACTAAGTGTGATTTCTTTTATTTTTTTTCTGGATTTTTCTTCCTTCCTTTTCATAGAACCAAAGAAACCTGAAGATGAGCCATGATGCTTTAATAGCAAAAGGTGATGAACTGAATGTACAGCTTAAAGAGGAGCGGTTAAAGTGCCTCCATCTTGAAAAAGAACTGCAATCAGTGACTATTTCAAACCTAAGGGCAGAGGAGGTGAGATTTTGTTCAAGAGACCTAGAATCTGCTTTAGGTAGTACACATAGATAAGGGAGAAGTTAATGATGGGATACGTTTTAATTGTAGAGACGTGAATAGACCTTTCAAACACATTTAGAAGGATAAAAAAATACATATACTTTTATCCCATTAAAAAGAAAATCCTGTGGCTGCTGCTTGCATTTCATAGAATCATGAACCGTACCTGGTCCCCATGCCACATAATCACTGCACCAGCATTTGGACAATATTTAAGGTTGGTGGTTAAAGCATAGGATTTCATGTCAGTTCTGATACTAACAAGTGGTTTGTTAACCAGAAAAAAATCATAATGCTTCATTTATTGATCACTTATTGCTAGTTTTTTAGTATGATTTCAACCTGATTTAATTACAGTACAATGTAGTATTACATCTTACTCAGCAGTTCAAATCAGTCACTTCTATTTCTTTGTCTAGTGGCTCTCAGAGATGAGTATCATCACTAAGAGTCACCCAGATATAGGGCTAAAAATCAAGTGTTTTATTCCTCGTTATCTTCAATATATGAGGAGTAAGAGCCTACAAACTTATTTGGTTTTTATTTCATTGTGTAGCAACTTAAGTTTAGTTTTACCACCTGGTTTACCCGTTTTGAATGTATTTCACATGAACCAAGTTTACCAAGATTACCTCATAGATATTTCCTCCTAACCTTTAAACTATTGTAATGCATGTAGGGTATATCTTCTGGGTTAAAGAATCTTGTATCTTTAAAACCATGTCATGCTTTAGTGAGTATTTTGAAAGCAAGGACTTGTTGTTTCTATAAGGTCAATAAAAAAATATTTACAGGACCCATTAACTAGCTAATACTAATACTCACTTACCAAAATGGAAATAAAAATGTGTAATGCTAGAGATTTTTTTTTTTTTTTTTGCATAAGGCAGAATGTGATTAGATACTGTTGTTCAGCTGTGACATGTTAGTCTCAGCTTCATATAAACAACTTTAAAAAGACTGGACCAAATGTAAATCCATGTGGTGAAAAAAAGTGTTATTTTGAAGCTGTTGTATAACTTATTTTGAAGCTAAGAGGCTGTTGTATAAAAAGAACAAATAAAAGCCTGACAATGCCTACAAATTATTAACTAATTGTCTTTACACATTCGTTGTAATTTCCTTTTGTGCTGTGCATTGCTTTAAACTTCCTTCTTCATTTTAGTTACAGGAAAGAATAAATGATCTAGAAAAAGAGAAGGAACTCATGAGGGAAAACTATGATAAGCTGTATTGCAGGTAAGTTATGGTTTCTGTATATAAAAAACCTGATTCCTGTCCTGTTTAATAGGTCTTCATATACTGTGTGCTTGAATGTGCATGTGCTATATTGCATATGTTATATTCATGCTATAGTTCATCATATCAGTAAGTGTATATGGAAACTTTTATGGTTTTGTCTGTATTTCATCTGTTCTTTTGAAACAGAGCAGCTTCCATACTTGTTCTAATATTCTTGTAATAGTAGATTACTTCTTTTTAAAAATGTGGTTAAAAAATAAGAAGTCACTTTATTTTGAACATCAATGCAAAAAGTTCTTATTTGAATTTCTAATAATTTTTTTTTTTAGGGTTATTGTTGAAAGAAGAATACATGTAGGTAGACATATATTCCTTTTGGGTTCGTTTTATTTTATTTGGGGAAAAGTGGTGTTTGAACTTTTTGTACAAGTTCTTCCAGCACTTCTCGGTGGACCTATATAAAGTCTGATATTTGACAGCTTATCCAATGTTTATTTTTGAGGAGTGGTTTGTTTGTTTGGTCATAGCTACCATTTTACTTGTACTGGTTCTGCTTGAAGTTTTTGTGTAGGCTCATGTAAGTTATTGCAAAGGTTCCTGTACATAATAAGTTGTATAAATTGTATCAGCAGTGCTTACAATGACAATGAAAATACATTGCCAGATATGATTCAGAAATTCTCTGGTACAGAAAAGAAGTAATTATAGTCAATTGACACAAGCATATTAAAGGAAAAAATGACCTTCAAATTAACTTTTCCTTTATTGTGAAACCATGTGGTCTTTTACACTGAAGAGGGTTAGAAAATAAGAGAAATTTCCTAGAGCTAATAATTGCCTCAAAGTAGGTAAAATGCTTGAAGTCTTTCTCATATCAAAATTATTTATCCTCTTACAGTTTGTTTGTTTGTCAGTGTGATGTCTGTCAAAAAAATACCAGAGTAAACACAATGTGAATGATGTCAAATGATGTTTATAGTGTTCATACAATATTTACTATACTTTTTTGTACTTTCTATGGTGAAATTAAAAATTGTAGTAAAAAACTGTGAGTACAAATGCGTTAAAACTTTTTTTTTTTTTTACATATGAGATGTAACAGTTGTATAATCACAATATTTAGAGTTTTGTATAGGAACAGTAGGTCAGTTGTCTCTCAGTTAAGTTCATTGTAGATTCCTCCAAAGTCTGATCAAGTTACAAATATTTCTGATTATGATTTTTTTTTCTATTCTATCATTATGTAGAGAAATAACTCTTACTAACAAATCAACTTACAATCTTGGTTTGAAATTTTCTGTTCTATTTAAATCATAGTGGGATAACTTAAAAAGATGTTTAACTAGATAAATTTAAATATGGTTCTCTCATAACCCAGTAATCTACAGTATGGCTTTTCTTTTCCCTAAAATGAACTGTCTTTTCATATACTCCCATTTAAACTTTGATTCATGGTTCATCATTCCATGTTACTATATAGGTAACAAGAAATTAGAAAGAGAAATGGATCATTTCACTATAACTACTGTTTAATAGCCAACTTCTGTTGCCCATTCGAACAATGCAACTTTACTACAGCTTACGTGTTGCTAGCAGTGGATAGGCCAGTGTCCACAGGTGCCAGATAATTAATAAGATTTCCATCTCTTTTTAATGGAAGAAAAGAGGCGTAAACCCATTCTTTGCTAATGTTATTTTTTTAGAAATTCATTCGAAGTTGATGGGAATTTTGCCAAAGCCAAGACTGCAGAACTGGATCTGAAAAGTTTATAAAGAACAAGTATGAATTTGTTAGTTGACTCTTATTATTTAGTCAGTATCCAAGAAAACAATTCGTTTGGATAAAAGGTTTGGAGGAATTGTTTTCATATGACCTTGTAATGCAAATCTAGCAATGCTTAAACTCCGTCCAAAGGAAACGGTGCCAGATGTGGTTGACCATTTATAGTTACCCACATGGCTCCAACTCCAGTGAAATACAGTAAATGTGAAAAATTCCACATGAATTCAAGTAAAAGTAATCTTAAAATTCGAAGGAAGAAAGCGACAGAAGTAGACTCAATTCAAAATAACATAAACATTAGCATTATATAGGCTTGGATAAAACCTGTCTTCTAAATTGTTCTTCATTTAAACATCTAAATTCTGAATTACTATCATAGTAACTGTTAATGATTTTTCTGCCAGCATAGTCTTTTGAAAAACTGAAATAATGTGTAGCTATATCTTTATGTGAAGTAACTGTACCTAAAGATAACAAATGCACATATAACTAGATATCATGGTTATTAAAACCTGAAAGCATTTTCAGAAGTGTGAAAACTAAGGGTATTTGATATCTTCTCTTGCTAAGATTTATTCTTTCCTTACAGGAGCCAATCAAACTTTGTAGAGTGGTAAATCTAAGCAATTATAGAACACACTGTGTCTCTTCTGTACCTATGAAGTATTATGGGAATGATTGTGGGTTCTGTGCATTATATTCACTGCATATTATCTTGAAAATTATAGCAGAGTGAAGTATGTATTACTATAGGACTTAGAAGCATTGCTTAAGTTCATGCATGCTATAAAAGACATTCTATCACGCTATAAGATGGTATAAGCCTAGAGAACTGTATAAATAGGTGAGATAAATATAGTATGAGTAAAAGACAAAATACGGAGAAATAGAACTGTTTTTATAAAGATCACAAATCAAGAATATAAGCTCTTGCCATATACTTTAGATTCCACAATTCATGCTATAATTTTTTTTTTCTTTAATCTTAAGGTCATTCTTCAAATATATTAGGTATAAATGCATTTGTATGTACTCAGAACCACTTTGTGTAGTCATAGCCCTCAAAACAGGCAATTCTCTTTCAGTCAGCATGTATGGTCTTGGAAGCTATGTGGGCTGTCCCTTCTGTGACATTTCTTTCTTCTCCTCTCTGTTTTTTTTTTTTGGTTGAGGCTTTTGTTACGTCAATCTCTGGGAGAGACAGAATGATAAATAGATAGATATCAGAAGATTTTTTTTTTATACATTTATATGTGTTAAAAATAACTTTTTTAACTGGTGAGCTTCACTAAAGTGGAGAGTTGAGGAACAGACTTTTTTTTTTTTTTTTTTAAAAAAAAACTACCATTTCTGATTTTTCACAGAATACAAAAGTGAGTACACTGATTTATGATTGCTTAAGATGAAGGGCATTCTTCCAGTCAACAAGAATGCAAGTATTGAATAATAATAATATGAAGACCATAGTACTCACTGTTTAAATTATATGAAAGCACATTGCATTGCTTTGTCTTTTTACGTACCGGGAATTATACTGTAAATTATATAATGTACTTAATTTTGTTTCAGTCTGAGTTACACATTTTGTTGTGGTTTCAGCAGTTCTGATTCTGTGTCCGTGCAATCCTCATTGCACATAGATTGGTAGTTTACAAGTAAATAATGTGTTACAGGCAAAATAGTTATTCTAATTTCTTTGCCCACCTCTGTTTTTTATTTCTTAAAGTAGGAGAAAGATTACTTTATATGTGCTTCTTAATCAGTATCAGAATTGTTGTTTTACAGTATGAGAAAACTGTTGTCACTTTGTGGTCAACATTTCTTTGAATGGGCAACTGACTTTAGGCTCTGCATGTTTCACAGATTTAAAAGAAATCAGGTGGGTGATCCCAGTTCTCTACATTAAGAGGTTTTGTATGCGGAAAGAATGGTTTTGTCAGTTGTCAGTTGCTGAGGTTTGGAGTTGTGGATTACTCTGGGATATGCATCTGAATTCCTTTTCTAGTCCCACAAATGTTGCATGCTGCCAACTTTTCTGACTTCGGAGCTCTAAATTAAGGCCAGTTCCTTTGCTTATCCCACAAACTCTTTCATGTTTTTTAACCGCAGCCTGAGAAAGGCGCCTTGGTTTCAACAGCAGCAGACCAGCATATGTTTACTTAATTCCTAAGACATGATGACAGTGGTCTCTGTGCCACTAAAAGCTTTTTTCTTTATTATTTTCTGTTGAAGCTGATTTCTAAAAGTTTTTCACATGCCACATGTTTTATTGCAGTGTCTTCAGTATGACCCATGAACAGCAATGGATATTAAAGGAACAGCAACTGAAACTGCAAATTGCTAAACTAGAGACTGCTATCAAATCTGATTTAGCAGACAAAAATGAAATCCTTGACAAGATCAAAGTAGAAAGAGGTATCTTTCTGAAATAACTATCATTTTCTCATGATGTGAGATTCTCCTGTGTTGGAGTTCAGGTATATTGCCCAGAAAAGTGTAGTTTCTGTTGTTGGTGATTTCAGAGCTGCCGTTTAAGTGTACATTCAAACAAGACTAGCTGTTAAGTACAAAAATTTACCCAATGCAGGTTATGTGCTGAATGAGGATCATATCACTCCAGCTGCCTTCATTCTTCATCTGTTGGGTTAATATTTACTCTTTAGTCTCTATTTCTCCTCTCCTCTACATTGAAAATTCTTACAGAAAAGAGGACCGTCTGACAGTCCCTCTCAAATTATAAACCTCTATTCTAATTTTATTTACTGTACAAAGTTACATGAAGCCTATATAGGCCCTTGAAGATGGTTCATTGTCTTTCAACTTTGTGAATTCAGAATTTTTTAATATTTTCAGTATATACTAATTTTTATTTACAGCTATGTACATTTACAATAATACAGTTTTCTTCTAATCTACTGAACAGATTATTTCATATGTGTTTTTCCCATGCTGTAGGATAACTGCTCAGTGAATCTCTAAGACCTTGCAATCTTTTCTTTTTTTATATCAATACTATGATATACTGTGGCAACATAAAGTTTACAAAACAAAAGCACAGGCAGGAAGTAAACTAAATACTTTTAGAGTTGATTCTTCAAACGTATATTTTTAAAAGGTGTATTTCTGTGAACAATCTAATGGAATGAAGTGGGCCAGCTTGCTGTGAATAATTCTTCTTATGACTATGGCTTGAGTTCACCATGTGCTTACCATTAAGATTCTGAGTAGCTCTACTGACTTCAAATACCAGGTTAAATATTTAAACATTTTATTTGACCACAGCAAGTGTTTGCAAAATTAGCCTTAAGCGATGCTAAAATAAATAAGATGCCGTAAGCGACAATAATATGAAGTTATGACATATTGACAGTTAGAGACAGTTGTTAATGGCAGTTTGATTATGCAATGCAAAATCTAAAGTGATATTAAGAGCATGAAAATGTTTATAGGCCATACTATTATTTGGTGGAAGATCAAGCAACACCTTTCATCTCCTGTCCTTCCTGTGGGCATTATGTTTCAGTGGCAAGTCTTTACCACCCCTTCCCCAGATTGGCACTTAATAGCTTGTTGTACTCTTAAACTGGATCACCAGGTTACTACCCTTTCAATTTCTATTGAATTGAATTTGCTGCAGCTTGAGTAGATATTGTAATACCCTTCAAGGCTTATGTATCTAGGGTTTGATTACAAAACTTAGGCAGTATAAGTTTCTTTAGTCACATACTTCAGAGTATCTGCCTTCGCTGCGCATCGCTTTAAGTTCAGCAGAACTGAAGTACTGTTTGTCTTAACCTACTGCCTGGAACTAGTGTAGAAATAGTGTCTTTTCTACCCTTTGTAGTTTGGTGTATGAATCTTTTTTTCAAAACTTCTTTTCCAGGACTAAGAGAGATGTTAAAATAAATGAAGTCTTGAAAATTCTTAACA
This sequence comes from Mycteria americana, assembly GCF_035582795.1. Taxonomy (NCBI): domain Eukaryota; kingdom Metazoa; phylum Chordata; class Aves; order Ciconiiformes; family Ciconiidae; genus Mycteria; species Mycteria americana. The sequence continues at coordinate 31,789,254 of NC_134372.1, forward strand.
CTACAGGAGACTAACATCATCTTGCCTTTTTCCATGTCCTCCTTCAGTATTTCTCTTTTGAAGTGATCACGTAATTTGGATCTGAATTTTTTAGTAGTATTTTCCTGTCCATAACTTCATAATGTGTTTTGTAATACTTAAAAGAAATACAATTAGACAGAGAACAGAATAACTTATTTCCTTTAACTTTTTTTTAGAATATGGTATTTGCAGATGCTTTATCACCATTCCCCCCTGCTCCGTTTCCCTTAGTCATTTATTCTTGTGTGTCTTGCCTTTTCAGTATCTCCCAGATTCTCAGCCATAAATTGCAATAGCTCTTTGGTTCATGTTCGTTGTATCTTCCTGACAGTGTTGTTTCATGCAAGTCTCAAAAGGCTGAGATAAGCTAATACAAAATCTAAGTTGAAACAATTACTATAGCAAGGATTGCTGTCACTTATCTCAAAATCATACAGTGTATGTCTTTACTTGGTAATATTTATGTCTAAATAATTTTTATTTTTCATTAATATAATCTCATGTCTTGCTACATTTGTTGTTCATAGTTATAGTACTGTTTTACACAGAGTACACTATTTACTAGCTGAAGTTTTTTTACAGTTGCCTTAATGGACAAGTATTTATTCTGTCTCAGGAAAGGCTGACATGTGAAATGTCATATGAGTAAAAATTATATTTCATTCCCTAAGTATTGTTCTTCTGTCCATAAAACTACCAAAACAGCATAAATACAGTTCTAGTTTTATTCCATGGGCTAACAAAGAAGGCAGTCCTGTTGCTCTAGATTGGACCTAGACAAATAGAGGATTTGGCAAGGAAGAGGGGGAAGATAGATGCTCTTGTACATGATGGTAGGTAGATTATGGGATAGTAAGCAAACTAGATTTCAGTTGTCTTGGAAGCATGTACTTTTTATTTACAGGGAAAGACAGTGATGGTTTTCTTTTCTTCTCCCCTGCTACCTGGTTGGTATTGGTTGGTCTATAAGAACTCTTTCTGTGAATTTATGTAGGAGGTGAACAAATGTGGAGGCTTTTGCTGATTCAGATTCTAATTACTTTCATGTTTTGCAAATATGTACAAATATTTAATGTGGAAGACACATGTGTAAGTTAATTCAAATTCTGATTTTGAATAGGATTGCATATATTGGCCCAATATGTATTTTGATTACAACTGAGAAGAGTATTATTGCACAGTCCCTTAGGTGTCTTTTAAGGCCGTTATCAACACAGAGGGCTGTCTGCAACTCTGTAGTCTGCTTCTACTTGTGGCCCTGCAGCCTTTTACACAAGCTGCTGTGGCAGTGTTTTCCAAAGCCTCTGGGGCAGTGTTTTTCCCTCTTTCTTGCGCTGTTACTGTCATAGCCTTGCTACTGAAAACCTTTATATTGTTGTGATGATGTGTTCTTGTGGGATGTGGTCACCAATGGTGTGAGAATCGCCTCTTCTCTCCTCCGGTCTTCTTCCCCTTCAGTTGCAGCTTTTGGGTTAAATTAGGGGAAGCAAGCTAAGCAGCAGCCAGCATGCAGCACCAACCCTAATCCAAGTATGCTCCAATCAGTGCTGATAGTATTACAAGTGGAAACAACCAATAGAGAGTTTGAGTGGCTCCTGATGAAAAACAGTGTAATTATTTGGGAAAACTGAATGGCAGGACCCTCCTGTCACTTCTGTTCCCTAAAGGCTATTGCGGAAGTATTCCCTTTCCTCCTGCCTCTTTTCCTGTGTGTCTTGCATTTTTATCTTTGGTTGGGATCATAGAAACACAGCCTGTTGAGAATCTGAAGAGGCAACATGGACGGTGCTAAGGTAGACTGAACTGTGCTATTGACAGATTGGCCTGTTTTGGTTCAACAAGCCGTTGAAATTGCCTCAATTTGAACAAAAGCTAGTTTCTTTTCTATAGACCATTTACAGTTTTGAAGTTCACTTTTTAAGCAGCAAGTGTGAATGAATATTAAAAATGTGTACAAAAACTTCACTGGGGTTTATGTTAGAAAAAGAGTGGACTGAGCTTGCTGTTCTTGTCAGAAAATTCATGACAGTGAGATAGAAGTACTTGAGGAGGGATATCTTTTCTCCTTATCCCTTGAAAAAGTGCCAGTTCAGATCTTGTTTTATATTGTAGGCAAAAGAAGCAACATCAGCATGAGGGGCCCTCTTTCTCTGTGGGAGACCTCCCAACACATATCAGTCTTTCGGGTGTATTGTTTGGGAGACTCCAAAAGACTCAATTGTTGATAAGTGTTTCACCAGCTTTTATGAAGGCCTGCCTTCTCTGCCCATTCACAAGGCTTATTTTAATTGCTTTCTTACTTGCTTTCTAATTTGTAGCCCTTAATGTTTCTAATTATATTTTCTTCTCAATTGCACAAATGCATTACATTTTCATCATAACTACAGAGAATTAAAACCTTACTGGTGACTGTATGTTTGAATTGAAAGTGACTCTTGTGGAGTCCCAACACATGTACGAGTCAGGCTACTGTGTATAGGAGCAATGGCATTACAGAGGATTCATTTTTAGTGAAGATGTCATTTGATTTATAAACTCTGCAAAATTAAAACTAACCTGATGTCAGTGTTTGAAACATTTCAAAACCCTTGAGACTAGCATCTCAGCCACCTGTTTGCTGCTGAGTTCAAGCCTCTAAACTGAAAAGCTGGTTTGTGAAAAAAATTAAGTTGTGCATCATGCCCTGAGGGTCAACAGAAAAGATTTTAGCATTAAAAAGATATCATGGACCATTTTGTTGAAAGCAGTAGAATATATTCTCAACTAAGTATGTAACGTTTTACCACTCAACTCCCACGAGTGCAGATGGGAATTACAAAGGCTAATACTTGCATGTCAGGTTGACAGTTAACATTTATACCATTCTGACCTAAAATATGAATTCATAGTATTTAAGTACATGGTATGAGAATATAACTTTGGGATTTTCAAAAACCACAGAGAAAATGGAAGGAGAGAAAACATTGTTATCAAGAGAATAAGGAGTTTGGCCAGGGAAGGAGAGCGATAGAGTACTTTTGTTCTTAGAAACCTCAATGATTTTGAGAAAAGCTTGCTTTTTAAAACTTTTCCATGTGAAAGAAAGTATGTTGTTACAACTAAATTATTTTGCCTAATCCTTAAGTTTTTTTTCCTCACATCTTGTTGAGAAATCATTGTGAATGTAGCTATGCATTAGTGGGTATTCGTGTAAAATTAGTGTAACTTTATACTGATAAGTTTAATGGTGTTTGGTCATTCAGATTGACAAGGAGTTTTATATCCTCTCTATTCCCCTCTTTCCTCCCTCCCCCCAAACCAGAAAGCTGTACTTACTTGGGCATATCTTTCTATTTAGAAATACACAAGGTGTAGATTTTGATGCTGTAGGTTCCCTTTTAATGAAAGCAAGAATGTTTTGCCTTTTTTAATCCATACACCTGTACCAGATCAAAGAGGAGTAGTTTTCTATCCCTCTCTTTCTGTTTGTTAATACCAAAGATTTCCCTATACAAAATAAATTAGTTTCTACATTTTAAAATGAAATGTTCATGCATAAGTTAATTCAACATAATTATAAAAATTATAAACTTGCTTTTTATATTAAGTAGAATATTTTGTTCTTTTTCTGTTAAGAACAAAAGGAAAAGCTGATGCAAGAGAACAAAGACCTGCAGTTATGCTACCTGGAACATAAGCAACAACTAGATGAACTGAAAAATCGCATGAAGTTTTTGACCAAGGTGAACTCTATTTCTGTTTAGAATATGAGCAAAAAATCCCATTCTATGTTTTATGCATAGTGCAAATACTTCTCAAAAGTAAAAGAATACAGAAATATAATGGTATTTATTTATTCATGATATCAAACAAAATGTCATGTCTAGTGAGAATACATCTTGTTATTCTGAATGTATTTCTTCAATATTCATTCACATCTGATAACACCTTTTCATTAAGTATTTCTGTTTCAGGAAAGTGATATTGATGTGGCAGAACTCAATGAAGCTCTCTTGCTTATAAAGGTAACTTACAAAGAATGAGCATATGGGGGGTTGGGAACTAGATGATCTTTAAGGTCCCTTCCAATCCAAACCATTCTATGATTCTATATATTTTGCATTTATTCTTTTTTTTTTTTTCTTTTTTCTTTTTTTTTTTTTTTTTAAACCCTTGGTTGACCATTACGTGTTTTCTATACAATGCCTGCAATTTTCAAGGGCTGAATTATTTGTGCATCTTTTAGTAGTTAATCTTCACTTCGAGCTCATTTGTGTACTTTTCTCATTTTTCAGTTACAGTGAAGCAGAAGGGAAGATGGAAAAATTGTCAGGATGAAATCTAGAGTTATGTAGATAATTCATTATAACATCAAAAGTTAATTAAACCAGATTCACAGGCACTTTTTTTAAAAAACTTACTTCTTCTCAGTTAAATTACTTATCACTCCATCTTGTTCTTCCTATAATGTTTATTTTAAAAAATGTGTTTATTAATTCTGTAATTTATGGGAGTGTACTGTAAGCATGGAAGTTCTAAAATGCAATACAGTGATGCTTAGCAACTTCTCTTTGTTTATTAAAACAGAAAAACAAAAATATGCAGAAAATGTTCTATTTTTTTCTCTTGCACATAAGTTGTAATTTTATTGTTTACAGTGAAATTGAAAATGAAGTGAGGATGGGGAGAAGAAATCAGTGAAAAAATAAGTTTGCATTGTTTCCACGGTTCCAGTGGCTTATGTTTTATTTTCTTGAGGATGTGTTTACTGTAAATAAAATCTTTTTCTGCTACTGAAATGCAAATAGTAATTCTATAATGATAATGAAAAAAGAAAGAAAAAAAACCTAGACAAAAATTAAAACCCCAATATTAATAACAGAAGCAATGTAGACTTGAGAATAATAATTCAGGTTTTGTACATTCACTGAAGCAGGATTATAAATTATATAAAAGGCAAATATATTAAGGGGTTTGTATTTTCATTGGATAGACAGGAGTGATTGCTTCTGAATATCTCATACATTTTAATTGGTTCCTGATAATCATGAGATTACATTACTGAATACAATCCTGACACTTGCTGATCTACCTCATTGCTGGTTTTTGTGTTACCACATGCTCAAAATTTACGAAGTTATGCTTACTGTCTTATTGTTGTTCCAAAATTATATCCCAGTGTTACATTTAACCAGGCACAAATACATCCAAATATTTTACCAAAGTTTGTTCTAGTAATTTTCCAAATTTGCTCCAGGTTCAAAAGCAGCAGAAGAATGGGGACCTCACGTTTTTGGAAAAAGTAGATGATGATATCCATAAAGATTTAGAACACTCCATGCAGGAGCTGCAATTAACACATGCGGAAACAGTGCAAGAACTTGAAAAGACAAGGAATATGTTAATTGTGCAGCACAAAATTAACAAAGATTACCAGGTACTAAACTCTACTCACAGTGGAAAATAACCTGATAATAACATTTTAACATTTGTAGCACTGGAAAGTGTCATAATTAAGACTTGCAAATTCAGCAACAAAGCCAGTCTGTTTATAGGTAACCTAACCTAAGTTTTGCTGTTGTTGAAAGTATTGTTTAAAAAGCGTGAGATCCAAATGACTATCACTTTAGTCTTCTAAGTCACCCCGATCAGAGCCCTCAAACCATGCCTTCTTGGGATTATCTCTGAGCTCTTATCAAGTCCTCACAGGAAAAACAGTAAGTGTACTTATCAAATAAGCTTCCTTTCCACAACACTTGTGCTGGATTATTGCAGATCATATTTTGAATTTTCATTCAATTAATCTAAGTTTAAAATAACAAAATCATTAAAGAAACTATTAGGAATGTTGTCCTGAAAGAATAAGTAGTCTGTTTTTCGTAATAATATTTTTAGATTTTGCTGAAATTCAAACTGATTACTGTATTACTGAATTAAAAATTGCTGCTATTTTTGTGTACTCTAAATGTTCTTTCTTCAAATCTAACTGTATTTTAATTTGTAGCCAAAAGCACGTGCAGCATCAGGGCAGACAAGCCTCAAAAGTCCTTTTTACATGCAAATTTTTTTCAGACTGAAGTAGAAGCAGTGACACAAAAGATGGAAAGTCTACAGAAAGACTATGAGTTAAAACTGGAACAGTATGTCCATCTTCTCGATATTAGAGCTGCACGCATCAGAAAACTAGAAGGTATCTTTAAAGTATATTCTTCTCTAACTTTTTTTATATTTTATCTCTTGCAAATTATTGTTGTAAATTTGTTCTTCAGTTGAAACACTTTTCCATTCCTAAAACTAGTAGAAAGGTCAGTTCTTTAATGGAAAATTACCTGTCTGCTGTCTCATTAACTTAAATGATGAAGTTATTAATCAAACAAAATTCAACAAAGCAGTTTATGCTGCACCTATTGTAGAATAAGAATAAAACTACCAAAATTAGATTTTATTTTTTTTTTTTTTTAATAAATCGTGCATTTATGGTCAACCTTTTATTTTGCTGTCCTATCATTACATATTCATTTTATGTGTTGCTAAATATCCCAAAGTCATGGTATAATATACCTACGGAATATTTCAATTTGATTAATTTAAAATGTTGTTTTAACGGCTTCAGTGTGTAAAAGGTGCATAGAAAGCCTGAAATAGGATACCTTACAAACCCTAATGTTATAACAATTTTCATGTTTTGTCTCCAAGTTGCATCCCCTGTACTAAAGGACTGCGTGATGATTTATGACTTAATTCTGTAAGCATTTTTGCACCATTTACCATCTGTGAGGCCAGGCAACATATAAAGGTCTTTGCTTGAGTTCTTCCACTCAAGATATTACAGAGATTAAAAGTCAGATGTATTCTTTCTTTCCCTGGCAAATTTAGTTCAACCCTCCAAGAATATGTATCTTAAGTCTCTGCTACATTTGCATAGTGATTCTTAATTTGATTATTGCTTAAGACTTCTGAATTTTTGCTTGTTAACTCCCTTGTAATCTGTTATTAATGTTAGGGGCCTGTGTCTATGTATATTGAAGCAGCTCCATTGTGGAGGTATTCTTGATTGTTGTCAGTGTGCTAAATGAGCAGTAGATGCATGATTTTAAAGGTGTGATTTCTTTTTTGGCAACACCTTTAAGAAAGTAACATTGTTAATATAATTGAATTATGCTTTTTTCCCTCTCTACTCAGTCATTAATTATATTTGATTTTTAAACAAGACTGTTATATTGTAGCTCTATTTTATTTTATTTGTTGCAGCCCAACTAAGAGATATTGTCTATGGTACAAAACCGCATAAATCCAGACCAGAATTATTGCCAGGTGATCCAGTGGATGAATTTGATGAAACTTTACATTTAGAAAGAGGAGAGAACCTTTTTGAAATTCATATCAGCAAAGTGATCTTCTCTTCTGTAGCTATGCACGCTTTTGGTGACCATGAACCTGCAACTTTTTGTACTTATGCATTCTATGACTTCGAACTTCAGACAACCCCAGTCGTTTATGGGCGTACCCCATCATATGACTTCACTTCTCAGTATCTTGTGCAGGCTGATGACTGCTTCTTGCACTATATACAGCAAAACAGTATCACTCTTGAGGTTCATCATGCATATGGCACAGATTATGAAACAGTTGCTGCATGTCAACTGAAGTTCCATGAAATCTTGGAAAACAATGGGAAGATCTACAGCACGGCAAATTTAGTTGGTAATTAACATATCAAAAAGTATTCTGTTTGATGCAGCATTGTGACAATTAAGTAATGCGTATTTGGCCAACAATGAATTTGTGTATTACTATTTCAAAAGAGAAAAAAAAAAAAAGGTTTACAGAACATGATATTTCCTGTTGGATGTGCAGCATGTTCTGGTGATTCTACCAACAGTTGTGGGAAAGCTCTGGCAGGTGCAATTTTGCCCATAATGGCTGAGGACAAAAGTGTTGTTAATATAGTGGTCCTGAAGTATGTGACATTAGGAGTATGTGACATGTTGGAAATGGCATTAGAGAATCTTGTCTGAAAATAGCAAGTGATTCTTTGTCTTGTATAAAGGCTACTGGCAAAGTGTTACTACTACACATGTAAAGAATTTTAATAAAATATAGTATCACCTTACTCAACAGAATTATACAAAAACAACATGGACAAAAGTAGTTAGTAGAGCAGTGTACTTGATTGCATTGTAGTACTATTTCTATGTTAGAATTTCTCTATGAATATTGTAGAGAAGATATTTTAAAATAAGACATATTTTTTCATTTTGCTTTATTTTATATGTTGTTAACTGTCTTTTAGTTGTTTAATGCAAGTTTCTTTCATCCTCTCAGACTGTTATTGATACAAGGGGGCCCTACTTACTTCAATTGTGAAACATACAGTAATTTCAGTGAAGTCTTGTAATATATTTAAATTAAATTAAATTATTCTACTTTTGCATATGCAGTTTCTCTGTTTGGCAGAATCTATGTTAAAAACAAAAACATTTCTGCATTATAAGACTATCAAAGATCAGTGCTTTATATCTAGCCCAAATGTCATAAATATATCCCCTCATTCCTTACCAATAAATAAAGGAAGAAATTATTACAGTGGTTGTAATTTAAACTAGTAAGTCAGATATCTTCATATAATAGTTGTAAGGCATCAAAAGGTCCAAATGATGGTGATTACAGTTAATAATATTTCACATAGTAACATAATCTATGGGGGTGTTGGTTTAGGTTTTGTGCATTTTTTTCCTTTTAATTTAATTCATTGTGTTAAAATAATTTTAAGATATCCTGGACAAGCCTTTTTTAAGACGTACTTAATATTCTATGGTGCTTACTTTTTCTTTTAGAAGTATTTTGTCAGATCAGTATATTCAGAGACCTCTAACTGCCTACTTTTGTCAAAAATCTGGTTTAATAAGCCATTATAAAGTAGTATTTTTGCCAGTAATTTAAACTACATACCACTTTATGGGACATTTCCAACTCTTGACATACAAAACTGTCCTAAGCTTTATTTGCCTTAAAGAGATTAAAATAATGAACTTGACTTGACTCTATAGCTTGGACAGTAAATATTGCAGATTACAATATGAAAAAATGGTCATATTTCAGTTTTGGATCATACATGTAGAGCCAGAGGAGGTTTTTTTTCTGTTTCTAACATGAACTGCACATCTCATGTCACAAACACTGTCATAATATATAGTCACAAGATAACTAATCTTTAATTTGTGGCATTTCCTAGCTTTTGACTTAAGTACTTTAATGTTGAAAAGAAAATTAATGCAACCCTGTATGTATTTATTCCTTAGGAATCAAAGAAAACATTCAAAATTATGGTACTGTAGAATACTGGATCAAATTACGAGTTCCTATGGATCAAGCTATTAGTCTCTACAAAGAGAGGTCAAAGGCTCTGGGGTATATAACATCCAATTTTAGGGAATGCAAACAACCGTCCCAGGTATGTTTGGGTTTGTACTTCATAGTTTTGATAGAATAAACTGTTCAAAATTACTTTTTAAGTTCAAATAGTTTACTTCAAGTCTTGATATGTTCAAGGTTAACGACGTTAAAGGTTCTTGAACTGGAAAATATCTTTAGCAGTTGAATGACATGTTTTTCAATGAAGAGATAAAGAACCAGTTGAATTATAGCTTTCCTGAAGAGATTAAGTCTTAAAGTTCAGTGATTTATTTTTACTGAAATTGTCACTAGAATATTTGAAATTATTATATTTAATTTTCTTAACCTGTAAGTGCCAGATTTTGTTAACATTTTGTTCTAGTACCATATTCAGGAATGTTAAACCAACTGGGTGTCAGATCAGTATAACAGGTGAAGTGGTTATTCAGAAAGGTCTCAAAGTTCTTAATGTTTGAGTATTATGAGACTGAGATTATTTCATGTTTTTTTGTTTGGTTAGCTGGGTTTTTTTAGCTGGATAATGAAAGAGAATTTTGATAATATATTGCACTTATAATCACGTTTAAATAAGGGTCACAGAAAAAGAAGGGACTTCCAAACATCTTTAACAATTGTCTAAGAAATAAAAACAATCAGGTTGAAATGTATAAATTAAAACACCTTAGAGTTTCTAATGGGCATTTTTTTTTATCAATAGCTGTTTAAAGTTACTCCAGATTTCCAGTAATTTAATGTTTTACATTATTCCATAATGTAAATTTATATTATACTAGAATCTCAGTGGATTCCATGATGTAATCTGAGAAGTATGTTTACTGTATGAATTCTAGTAAAGGTCAGTGTAGGCATTTTCAGAATAACTTAATGTTTGATAACATTGTAACATTTGCTTTAAATCTGATTTTTTTTTTTTTTCTAAAGAATCAAGGGTATTTTTAACTAACTCACGACCTGACCATTGTTAAATGCCAAAATCTGTTATTTAGCCTTCTCTGTTTTTCATTATGTTATTTCTAGCTGTGTTAACAATCCAAACACAGTTGAAAGGTAAGGCATGTGGAACAGAGCGTTTTGTTGTAATTATTGTAAAATTGCAAATTCAAACATGGCAACTGAAATATACTGATTATACGGGAGAAAATAAAATAGGAAAAATGGCAGAAATTAAGAACAGCTTCTATAAAGCTGTTTGAAACACTGCAGTTTTCAGAAATGTTTCATGGCAGAAACTAGAAGTCATATAGCTATAGCAGATGTTACATTATGTTAAGGGTTCTGTCAATCTGCAGCTGCAAAAGTAGCTTCAGTTGTGCATTCAAAAATTTAAGCTTTCACTAGTTAAACATACATATAAGATTTTCTGTCCTATATAGCAGCAAAAATCATGGAAACATGAACTGTACATAAACTGCTATAAATTTTTTTTTCCAGTTCTGTATGTAGCCAGCAATAGTAGTCTTAAGGTTGCATATTAAGGACTTAAACTGTCACATTTGGTTTTCTCATTAACTATTTCAGTGTGGATTATTTAATCAAAATATTTAACATTTTATCACACAAAATCAAATTGATACATGTTTCCTCATATACCAGAAGACAGAACTCTGGCTTCCACAACTAAGATAATTACATACAATTAATGAAAATATCTGTGACATCTTACAGTAAAAAAGGAGATCAATATAGATGGGGATTACTCATTTAAGATAGTAATGTTATTTGTTTTCTTACTATTCTTTAATTTGTATTAAAATGAATTTCCTAGTTTGCCAACTATGGGTTCCACAGTATGTACAAGCCATGCTGATAGGTAATTAAAAAATTTGTGATATCATTGAATTTTTTCATTTATTTCAAACATTTATTATTATTCTTCACATGCTGATTTCTAGTTTTTGTAAATTGTTTATTTAGGTAAAGGTTTTGGAGGAATCTGCAGTGCAATTTTAATTATTGAAAAGTACATGTATAAAAGGGACTACAGTTATAAAAATTTGTTGACACAGAATAGCTGTCAAGATCAGAATCCTTAACTTTAAAGTGGCACTAGATATGAATCATTCTTAAAACTGTGATCTTCACCGCTTTGTAGATAATCAAATGACAAGCAGATCATAAAACTTTAGAAGAATAAAGCAAACAATCACAGACCTGAAAGGATTAACCTCTTATTTCCTTATACCAACAACCCAAGAGAGATGTCATTGTATTTATAGAACAAGTAATATTTTGACATATAAAATTAAACAGTAGTTGGAGTGTCATTGAAATAATCAGTTATTTGTTCTATTTATCTAGTTCTTAGACTTTGCCAACATAAGAATTCTAATGTTTTTAATTTAACTTCTTTTTCATTTAAAGCAGCAGATACTCGGAACTGCCCAAGTCAGCACTTCAACAGATGGCAATTTAAATGAACTCCACATTACAATAAAATGTTGTAACAATCTACAATCCCGAAAAAAACATCTTCAGCCAAATCCTTATGTTGTCTACAAGTTCTTTGATTTTGCAGACCATGATACTCCCCTGATTCCTAGCAGCAACAACCCACAAATAGATGACCATATGTGTTTCCAAGTGCCAATGAATGCAGATTTAGACCGATACCTAAAATCAGAATCCTTAAACTTTTATGTATTTGATGATGATGAAACGGAAGAAGGTGCTTATGTAGGGAAAGCCAATGTGCCTCTTATTTCTTTAGCACATGACAGATCTATCTCAGGTAAGAATCAGACCTCTTTAAACTTAACAAAATCTTCACTTCATGTTTCATATCTCTTTAAATCTCTTTAAGATCCCTCTTCAGAGGGATCTGGACAGGCTGGATTGATGGGCCAAGGCCAATTGTATGAGATGCAACAAGGCTAAGGGCCGGGTCCTGCACTTGGGTCACAAAAATCCCATGCAACACTACAGGCTTGGGGAAGAGTGGCTGGAAAGCTGCCCAGCGGAAAAGGACCTGAAGGTGTTGGTTGACAGCTGGCTGAATATAAGTCGGCAGCATGCCCAGGTGGCCAAGAAGGCCAACAGCATCCTGGCTTGTATCGGTACTACTATGGCCAGCAGGACTAGGGGAGTGATTGTGCCCCTGTACTTGGCACTGGTGAGGCCACACCTCAAATACTGTGTTCAGTTTTGGGCCCCTCACTACAAGAGGGACATTGAGGTGCTGGAGCATGTCCAGAGAAGGGCAGCAAAGCTGGTGAAGGGTCTAGAGCACAAGTCTTATGAGGAGCAGCTGAAGGAACTGGGGTTGTTTATACTGGAGAAAAGGAGGCTGAGGGGAGACCTTATTGCTCTCTACAACTACCTGAAAGGAGGTTGTAGCGAGGTGGGGGTCAGTCTCTTCTCCCAAGTAAGAAGCCATAAGATAAGAGGAAATGGCCTCAAGTTGCACCAGGGGAGGTTTAGATTGGATATTAGGAAAAATTTCTTCACTGAAAGGGTTGTCAAGCATTGGAACAGGCTGCCTAGTGAAGTGGTGGAGTCCCCATCCCTGGAGGTATTTAAAAGACGTGTAGACGTGGTGGTTAGCGACATGGTTTAGTGGTGGACCTGGCAGGGCTAGGTTAATCGTTGGACTTGATGATCTCAAAGGTCTTTACCAACCTAAATGATTCTGTGATTCTAAAACCACGTATCATTCATCTACTGTTCTTGCCTGACAGAATTTTAAACTCCAATGAAATCCTGGGAAGAAATTTTGCATCTCAGTGTATCTTAAGTCATGGCTACTGAAAAGGCTGTGTCAGAGCTTTGAAACCGATGGATGATTTTTTTTTTTAAATATAAACATTAAACTTCAAACAGCAGACAAAGAAAAGAGCAATGGAGAGGAAAAGTTTTGAATATGTCTTTTGTTTACTAAGACAGTACTAACAAAATGTTCCAGCATTGTTGCATTTTAACTCAAATTTTCAAGTGATGTTTATTTTTGTGATTATTCATCAACTGCAATGAATCTGAACAGGATGCCTGTACCTTACAGGGTGGATTGCAATAATAGGATTTTTTTTCCACTCATAACATTTTCTGACATATAAGAGAAAGAAGTAAATATTTTCTTTAAAATCCACAAATTAAAAAAAAAAAAAAATCAAAGGAACCTGGTGTCTAAATATTCATTTATCATGGTCCTAACAAGGATGAAAAGTCTTTTAAATCCTTTTTTGTTCTCTGTAGTGGCCCAGGTACGGAATAGTTATGATTTGATAAATAATTATAATTGGAATGATGTGTCACTCTAGCACTGACTAAATTTAATTGCTAATCAATTATTGATGTTTTCTTTTTTGTTAGCATTTTAATAATCTGTTTGCATCTGTCTCTTACCACTTTTTTTTTTTGCCTTGAGAGGCCTACCAAATTTACCAGTTGATATTTCTCACACTACTATATGATAAGTATCTTTCATTATTAGGTAGAAAGATCCTGTTAGTCTTAACATCAGGTGGGAAAGGGTGGCTCAAACCTGACTTTCAAAATGTACTGCTTTCATAGCTGACAAGGTATATATGAGCAAAAATAGTAGTTCTTGAAATAACTCTTGAAAAAAAACATCAAGTGTTTCTCTCTGGTTTGAAAGTAACCTGGAAATATTTGATACCTTCTTTTAGTGGTCCTTTTTTATGTTCTAATGATACAAAATGTTTCCTGGCATATACATTCTTTCTCGCACCTCCTTCTGGTGTTGCTGCTACTTTTTTTCAGGACTGATATGCTAATTTAAACCATGGTTTCTTTCTCTGCATGGCTTCATTTTTTTTTCTCATTAGTTTCCTTTTCTAGCTTTGGCTAACGTAGACTTAAAATAAATTAGAAAATTGACATGAGAAATCAGCCTCTTTGGGGAAAAAAACAGATCAAGAGCTACGCTTGGAATCTTAGAATCATTGTTGACTGGAACTCCTGATATGACCTAGTCCAACCTCCTGACCCAGTTAGGGCAAGTTGCTCAGGACTTTCCCAAGTTAAATTTTGAATATCTCAAAGGACAGAGATCTAGTACCTGTCTGGTCAACCTGTTCCAATGTTTGATCACCCTCATAATAAAAACTTTTTCCTTACAGAGCTGGGATTTCCCATGTTCCAACTTGTGTCTGTGGGCTGTCCTCCTCCTGCCATGCACCTCTGGTTCTGTCTTTTCCACACCCTTCTATTAGGTGGCAATAAGATCCCCTCTGAGCCTCCTCTTCTGAAGGTTGAACAAATCACTTCTTTCAGCCTCTTTCATGTCATGTGCTCCAATGCCCTGAAGCTCTTTGTAGCCCTCCACTGGACCTGTTCCAGAATATCAATGTCTGTCTTATGCTGGATAGGCCAAAACTGGACACAGTATTCTATATGCCACCTCATAGGTGTTGAATAGAGAAGGTATGAGACTTCCCTGGACCTGCTTGACTGCATTCTTGCTAATACAGGCCAGGGTGCAGTTCGCATTCTTTGCTGCAAGGACACAGCTTGACTGGCTTATATTATTTTTGTCAAACAGGACCAGCTCTTTTTCTGCAAGCCTGCTTGTGGGCAGTCAGCCCCCAGCCCGTACTGCTACTTGGGGCTATTCTTGGGCCGATGCAGGACTTAGCATTTGCTTTTGTTGAACTTCATGAGGTTTCCGTCAGCCCATTTTTCTACTGTGTGAATAGCAGCCCTGCCTTCAGTGCATTAACTGCTCCCTACAAGTTGATATTAGTTACAAATTTACTATGGTGTTTATATTATAAAAGCTGCTTAATGATTATGTCATTATCAACTATAAGACATTCATGAAAATTTAAAAATATGATCCTATAATTATCCCATATAAATGGATAATAGGAGAGAATTTGCAAGTGAATTTAGGGTGTTTCTTCTTCAATAAAGATTTAGCAACTCACAGATTTTTAAAACTCTTGTATTTTTTTTAACAAAAGTTAGCATTAGTAAAACATGGAAATTTTTTAGTTAGATCTTTTGAAAGATATCAGTAAGAATTAGTTATCTGGTATTGGATTATCTGGGAAACCTACAGGACATCTTGAATTGAACACAGTAATCCAGTCCCTTCTAAATCTTGTATTTTTGAACATCCACTGCGTTATATTGGATATATTTGGATCTACAAAACACAGTATTTTGACACTATTTAGCTTCTAAAATGAAGACTAAGTTACTTAATTCCTGAATCCCATTCAGTTTTGCATTGTGGTTTTTTGTATATGTCTAGAATAAGATAATTTAAACAAGATTTGCATTTTGCTTTCAGGTACTTTTGAACTAACAGATTCTGAAAGACGTGCTACTGGTACCATCACAGTTGAATTAAAATGGAAGTTTGTCTACCTGCCACCAAGTGGATCAACAGTGGCTGCAGACTTAGTGAATTACATTCAAAATGAGAAGTCAGTGGCAACTAAATTACTAGCAGAGGAAAAAACGCAGACTCCAGCCCTGTCTCCTTCTTTTACTTCATCAGGGGCAGTAAGTAATTTAAGAAACTCACAGAAGTTAAGAGATGCAAAAGACCTATTACAGCAGGTCATTTAGTTCTTCCCTGATGACTGTAAAATAGTGCGTAGTACAAATACTTCATATAACCACCATCTTGGACTTCCTTTGGGAAGTGAAATCTTTCTTGTGTCCAAAAGTTTTTAAAGTCTTTTATAATGGTAGATAACTGGTTAGCAAAAGGGCAGGGAGAAAAGGCATGAGAAATAACGAACATTAAATGTCTTCCCTATAAATTCAGTGCTTATTAATTCTTTTTCCAATGTAGATGACCTACATAAAATGTAGTCACATACTTGTGCAACTTCAGGACTACGATTGAAATTTGTGAGAGTCATGAAATCAGCTATCATTTCTGTGGTCTCTTAGACAGAACACAGTCATTTGGGATAGCTTTGAGCCAAAAGAATTCTCAAGCAGCCAGACCCAAGCCATATGTACAGATACGCAGGTGTACCTGCACCACACTTTTTGTTGTTCTGATGCCTGGAGCATGGTGCTAAGGTACCCAATAGCTTCTTAAAAATCACTCATAAATTAAAGGTAGTGTAAGGATTTTTTTGTGTGTATAAAAATCAGTGGAAATGAAGGATCATTTTACCTTCATCAAGAAAGTAAAGCACAAAGAGTAATAAACTACTTTTTCTTTATTATTTTTTGTCTTTTGTATTGTAACATCATGACAGAAATATTTCTGGATCATTTTGTTAATTTTGCAACTATTACCAGTCTGTCTTCTGTTTCTGTGTTAAAATTCTCCAAAGGGAGTGGCATGAGGAAAGCTGTCAAAGATATGATAAGCGACAGAACAAGAAAATAAATCAAGCACTCCGTAAACGATAGTAATAAATCATTCTGCCACATATATGATACTACTGACTTCAGTCCTAGAATTATGTCTCACCTGGAACTCACATTGCATTCCATAGATGTTCTGTAGAGTTTTATACCTGTTTGTGGCTGAATTCTGAAAGGTATCTCCATTTGGGGGGGGGTCTGCTAATTCAAACATCATTTACATCCTCTTGCCTGTTTAGAATTGAATTTAGTGCAGTTAGATTTGGCTTTGAGAAAAATTAGGGTCCCTCAAAATGTACTGTAAAATAAGATGGTTAGAATATGGCAATAAATGGTCTTCAACTGTATTTGTTTTATTACAGAAACCAACACCTAAACCAAGGCAGCGTGCAGCTCAAGCAGACAAGAAAGTATCTTTTCTGGATCTTAGTACAATACAGTTGGCAGTAAGTTTTAAGTATTTTGCTCGTGCATGTTGAAGCAAGAAGGGCTACTTATGTCTCAGTATGGACAATTTGTAGAACTAATAATCGAGAACACTCAATTATTTTAGCAGCACAAGACTGGCATGTCCCACACACAGTACTGCATGTAGGTGGGAGATACAATACAGGGATATTTGTGTGAGTCCCTCAGAATTGCTTGCTATCCTCCACAGTTTACGAGCTTCAGCTTTCATAGACTTAGGGCAGATTCTAAGAGGGCCAATCACTTGTCTCTGCACTGTGTTTCTCAGCTGTCTGGGTTATTGGTTAAAGTGTCTTTGTACAGTGTACCACTTGCACAGACATATAAATGGCTCTACAGAAACCAGCTTGATCCAAACAGATTCTGAGTGTTGTGCTAATGAGATACACAGTCTGACGCAGTTCAGAGTCACCTCTTAAACAAGGTTTATCAGCTGAGATTACACCACTGTGAAAACTATTACACCTCTGAACTTGGGGTGCACTATCATGTGTACATCCTTCCAGACTCTAGGAGAGTCTGCATGGAACTAACTCAAACATATCTGCTGTATGGTGTAAATTTTCATTTGATCTTAAATAATCTGCCTTCAGAGATCTAAGAATAGGCTGTATTTACTCTTTGAATTAAATCCAGTAAGTTAAGGTAGGTTCTTTAACAACTAATAATAAAAGGTTGTAAGTATTATTAGTAGTTAATAATACTATGTTGCATTAATTAATTAAAAACTAGCTGTGATCATTTTTTTTTTCATTTGTAAATGCCTTGATGGAATTTACTTTTTGAAGCGTTAACATCAGTTTTCAACTCACAGGTTCTTCTGCTATTGTTTAGTTTACCATTACTAGAACTTCGTTTTGAGCCATACAGTATAGACTAGAAATAAGAATTAAGTTGACCTCTTGTATTTATTAACTTAAAAAAAAAAAAAGTCAAATGTTGGTGAAATCATATCTTTTGAGAGCTTAGATATGGAAAACTGAAATGTTAGCAATATAGTTACATGCACAACGTATCTTCAGCTGTCCAAACAGTAACTTCTCAAAGTTTGACAATTTCTCACAAACTAGGATTTTCTAAGGGAGACAGCTGCTTGGTCTCCATTAGAAGTCTTCATTACTGGGTGGACAGCTCCCCTAGCTGTTTTAAAAAAAGCCTCACTGTCTGGTTAGAGACAAAAGTACTGTTAGAACTAAATAATGAAATAGCTGGGGCTTCTCTGATGTCTAAATCTTTTGGTGAAATGGCAAGAGAGTATCCATGCAAGAGAATTAGAAGTTCAACAGATTAAAACTGTACAGGAACAGTCTGTTTAATTTTCCTGTTCATTTTCTGAATAGCAGAGAATCTGGCTCTTGAATATTAATGTCACACATGCCAAAGCAAATAGTTGTTTTTGGAAAAGGAGACTCACTAAAAAGTGGGATGAATGGTTTGACTCGCCCAAACTATTTCTAAGAGTTGTCCAGCCTCATAGGTAAAAGCTATAGCAGAAGATAAAAGCAGTAATGCTAATGCAAGGAAGCAAAGAAGGACATAATTTCCTGTCCAAATGCTTCTCCACCAGTAAATTTATACCTACTTTTGTGTGTTACTTGTCTACTATATATTAAAGTCTTCCCCTTATTTTACCCATAACTTAGGGCTCTGTTGTTGAAAAGAACACGGAAGTTGCACAGAAGAGGAAGGCTTCAAGTGTTCCAAGTGTTTCAGAGGTATGAGATTACTCAGGTTTTGCGGTTTTATATAATAAATTGCATTTGAATTCCATGTGTATTTCTTTAGAGTCAGGCATCAAAAATCAAACTACAGTAAAGTAAGATCTCAAAAACTTCTCTGAAACATGACAAGAGTGATTCCTTGTGATGACAATCTTCTTTTTTGGCCATTAGAAAGGGAAGAATATCTCTTATTTCCTTATTTCCTTCTACATTTGGATGAAGTTTATTTTGTCTTCGCTCTAAAAATTACCATTATATAGCAGGGGGGGAAATGAAGAAGAAATGGAGTAACTTTGGAATATTGCTAAATATGTAGCATTCCAAGGAGAAGAAAAGTATTAAATATTGTAATTTGTAATGGTCCACTTGGTTGTGAAAGTGCATTGTGGCATATTGGCAAACTGTAGTTTCTAGTAGTGTAACATAACATTTAATCATTGGCTCGTATCTTCCTTTCACATTTCTACTTCTCATCAAAGCTCATCTGGGGCTTTGATTGAGAAGTTAAGTCTCCCTTCCACCACATCAGGTGGTATTGGTCAAGTAGAATAATCAAAAAGTATTCTCTCTCTGAAAGTTTTACCCACAAAATGCAACTCTGTCACTGAAGGAATTAAAGAGAATGGCCAAACATTGTTTAAAACACAGTGGTTATGACACATCTATGCCAAGGAGGAGCATAAGAGACATAAAGTCAGTTTTCTATGAGATGAAAACTTGAAGGATAACCTTTATTTATAGAATAAGGCTCTTAAGTGTTTGTTAACATTGCTTTGCTTTGTGTGGCTCCAAATGTGTTAGAATAGAAATAACTCTTCAGGTACAGTTTTGGAAAACCTGGATGTTTAGTGGACAGCTGAAACTTATCTCTCATGGATTCTGAGAGTGAGAGGTGAGGTATCAGTGTCTCTGTGGAAAATTCAGTCCTAGAGGAGAACTGTTGGATAATAAATAATGCATAGGTCTCCAGAAAAATTTCCATGGAAGGTGCCATATCTGTAATGTTATATCCATTGATGAGGTATTATTCTATGTAATTGTACTGAAAGAGAAAGAAGGGAATAAGATTATTTCAGAGTAAGTTATGCACTAAAGATATTTTACCTTAGATAACATGTTTGTATTTTGTAGCAAAGCTGGTTCTTTTTTATATGATTTTAGTTTGCTTTTGAAACGGAAAATATTGTATAATTTAAGTTATAAAATTGCCAGCTGAGTAAGGTGATGGTGGTTTTGTTTGCTTGGTTTGGGGTTTGGTTTTTGTGTTGTTGTTTTTTGGTTTTTTAAATGGAGTCTTGTAGAACTGAAAGAGCTGAAATACAAATGAATCTGGAAATATAACAGGCTGTATATATGTTGACAGGTACCAAATGATTATAATAGTTATGTTTTCACAAATATACATCGGTAGAGAATTGTCTTTCTGCTCTATCAATTATTTGTTACTGCAGTTGACAACTTCTCATTGTTTCCTGCACTGCATAAGCAATATAATTGTTTAAAGGCTATGTATAATGACTGTGAGCCATAACTCTTCAAGTTTTGAACTTTAGTAACTTTTACTATTCAAGGAACATTATAAAGACTGTAAGATTATCTATTTTTATATAGCATGTGGTACATGAGGTTAAACAAGAAAGGCTAGCAGATGATAAAGTGAAGGAGATGGCTGAAGAAATTCAACAGGAAAAAGAAGACCTCTCACATCTGTCAGAGGGGCAGTTGACCGACCAAAGCTCAGTTACCTCTGGAGATGAGACAGAAATAACTGAAGAACTGGAACCAGAAGGTAGAATTCATTTTTATGAATAAGTAACTGTATTTTCTTAATAAATCTATGTCTCTCTCCATTTTCTTAAGCATTTCTTACTAGCAGTGGGAGCTGCCTCATTATGAGAAGCTTCATGACAGAAATGATATTCTGGTGTACTTTATAGCTGAAGCCAGGTGGTGGATCTGGTGGTGTTACTTTCTTCTCAAATGGAAACTGTATTGTAATTGAATGCAAAAATCTGGTATCTGACCTAGATTCATAAAATATTAAAGGAAACCTGGCTTCTATTTTAAATGTCTTTATATTCTCCCTTAGAACTATGCTGTTCTAAAGACTATTTTAATGAGTAGGCTCCTTTTGTCTGCAGATAACAGCCAATGTTGATATCGGAAATCCTTTCAGACAGCGAGAGGGGTAGTATGTCTTATCACATCTGTGACATGAAGTTGTTAGAGGCAGATTTATTTAAAGATTATAAAAGCCGGGTCATCCTGTTCCACTTCCGAGCTTGAACTGTTTATCATTGAAATAAACCAAGTCCACGATACCAAGTCTAAAGTAAAAACACGAGCAGGATGCTAAAATTTTATGTTCAGTTGTTTGCAGCTTCTGCATAGGAATTCATGAGAAAAATTGGAAAAACGTGATGGTGAATCCCTGTTGTGTTTAAGTAATTTGCTCCAGAGAAAAAAAGACCTGAATGCTTTAGAAAATAATCCACCTGCATACAGAACTACTTTAAAAAAAAAAAAAGTACATTCTTCTTTACATGTGCATGGTGTTAAACGTAGTCAGAGGAAATCCACAAATTCAGGCCATATTCTTATAAAGCTAACTGTTGTTCATATTTCAGTTCATCACAGGACTTATATCATTCCACTCATCAACTTTCATCTGGGAAACATTACTATTTTTTTAGCACATCAGAAAAAAAACACAGTTTAGATGACTTTAAAGGTCATTGATTTGCCAGTGTTAATCTTCTGCAAGGAAGAGAAGATTTACCTGGCACTTACACTTTATTTATTAGAAAAGCAAATATATTGCTATCAGGTTTCTTGGCAAGTCTCAGGTGGACTACAAATACAGGGGTTTTTAACTACATTGATTTTTTTCCTGCCCCCCCGCCCCCCAGATCGAGATGATAAACAAGAAAATGATGCCATTGAATCAGTAACTGACAGCGATGACTGTATTGTTTCAAGTCCAGTATCCAAGAATATTAAACAGGTGAGTCAGAGTATTTATGGCAAATACTTGGTAAGTCTAAGAAAAATATTTTAAGTTAATGTCCTCTAAAAGTAGCTTTGCTATATCTAAGGTCAGATTATAAGGCATTTTCAACAAACCTATGTTTTCCTGTTTCCAGTTCAAATAGACACCTTTTCACAGGAAAAAAGAGAAGTTAACTTGACTGTATTGTGCATGTGATTTATAGGTGGTTTTTTAATGGGGAAATTTGTTGTCATCTTTTCCATTATTGTCATATACACTTAAAAGTAGACATTTCTGAGTAGTTTCAATCTGAATTCAAATTTTAGTCCTGCACAAAATCTCCCTAATAAAAGATAACTATTGTAATGTGAATGTCTAAAGAACTTAGTCATCTTGTTCAGTCCTACCTGTTGCCTTTATGTGGGAAAATGTGCTTTTCTGCTTCTTCCAAGTGCTTTCTGAGGAAGGGGAGGATAATTTCACTTGTCAAGGCCTGTAGTAAACCTACAATGCTTAGCCACCCACTCTGTTTCATCCCAGTATGTTGACTTGATTGAATTTTGTTGAAATGGCAATTGCATAAGCTTGACGTTGTTAATAACATGCAAACCTTCCATATATTTTCTAGTTCATCCACATAGATTCCTTTGTGTTCCTGACTTCCCAACAGTTTTAGAACTGAACATCGGTTTTCAATAAAGTTTGTACATGTACAATATCCAATCACTTTAGTGTACTTCTTTTTCTATTACTATTTCTGGGCATGTATAGTAATGATATTCTCTTGACTTGTTCTTAAAACCAGCAATTAATGAGCATAAAATCATATATACAAAGTAACACAGCATAATACAAATTTGTAAAATTTACTTTCACCAGTATTTCAATAGTATAGCTCTCTAAAAAAATAAGAATATTTCATTCTTTTAGATCTAACATTGACTGAACAATCTTAAAAAATATAAAACTAGCACTTAAAATTGATTATAATATTTCTAAAAGTTAATACTTCTCTGGTCTGTCTTAGCCTCCTTTTAAAGGACCAGGGGTGTACTGTTATATCCTGTCAGTCTTAACTTTTTTTAATGTTCTGCAATGTGATAACCTAGAGGTAGTTTGATTTTTTTTTTTTTTTTTTTTAATCCTTTTTTCAAGGCTGCATGACATCTGACAAAGTAACTAGTAAAAGAAGCAATACTTCTTAAGAGAAATATTGCCTTTTTTCTTAAGTTGTAGAAGAGATTTAGAAATGCTATCACACATATACGCTGCAGAAAGACACAGAAGTACTTTTGAAGACAGAATTGCATTGTTTATATGTAAAACATTAAAAAATCGTTTCAGCTGTAATTTTGAGAACTGCTAAAATGACTGCTACTCATCACCATTAAGTCAAACTATAATCCGGTTGATCTATACGTTTCTAGTCATCCTGTATTTTATTTTATCAAAATTAATTAACACTTCTGAGAGGGTTTTGAGTGTAGATTCATTTCAGGTTCATTAATTTCTACCTCTCGCCATTGATCTGTTCCTCTGGTAACAAAGTGCGTGTTCAAGAATGGTAGATAAGACAACAAAAGCTATAAACTATTAAGGTAACGTGTCTTATACAAATTGGATTTTAAAAATAGGCATTGGTATATTTGAAATCTTGGGTTAATTATAGAATACCGCATGTGAAAATTGTGATTGAATTTGGACTTTTTTAAGATTAAAAATCACTGCCTTTTATCTTTTGAGATAAATATCCTGCTGGTAATCAAACACTGTAAATAAAACTTGTGATTTTTAGAGATCGTTATGCTAATTATCCTATAAATCTGAGTTTGTATGCCAAACTGTTTAAGCCATTTAAGATCATACTGTTTCTCTTTTGCATGTTGCAAATTAGACAGTTCATGGTTATTTCTTAGATATGTTGATCATAAAGAGTATCTAACAGATTTTCCAGTACTTAGCTGTACTACTTGCTTCTTTCTCTTTTCTTCTTGTCTATGATGTATAATTAATCATAGATTACTTCATTTTGTTTCATTTCATTTACAACATTTATGAGCTTCACTTTGTCGGTATGAAATGCTTGTCCCCTTCTTTCCTTTCCAAAGTGGCGTAATTAGTGTTAGCATCTTTTTTAACAGGCTACATAAAGTTTAGTGGCTGGATTAAATCAAGTCATTAACATAATGTGCTATACAATTTGCCCCTATCTCTTTTCGTTTCCAGTACATCAAAGTGCCACAGAGTACCAGTGTAATTGGGCCTTGCTAGCTTGTCAGGTTCAGTCAGGCTGATGGCTGCTGCTTTTACTAAAAAGCTTCCAGGCATGATAATTAATAGAGAAAAGAAGTCTGAGAAATGTAAAAGTTTGGACAGTTCTCTATGAATATTTCATACATTTGAATAATCAGAAGTTAACATTATCAATTTGATGTATAATACATTGATTAAAAGACTTGTTTCAGATCCTCAAAATAGACATCAAAACTGGGAATTTGCATTTTCTTTGGCATGGTCTTTATATTAAAGGAAAAAGAAAAAAATCTTTTTTCTTCCATCCCCTCTTCCCTTTCACCCCCATGTCTACACTTTATCCTTACTGGACATAATATAGCATTCATTTATCACAATAAAATTTACTGCTGTCAGCTTCCAAGTTTTCTTAAAATGTGCCCATAAGGCAAATAATGGCAAAAACAATTTATTCGGTGGTGGTCCCATTTTTTTCTGTAGGTGTGTTTACATCTCTCTTTTTTGTTGCAGATACTGTGAGTGCGTTATCGTGCGCTAATAGCAGTTTATTGAAAACTGTCATTATCAGTTCCTGTAAATTAAGATCTCAGGGTCTAATTAATTTTGACATGAAAATCTCTCTTTAAACACCATTAAAAAGCAGTACCAATTGCTTGCGGTTCTGCTGGTCAGTGAAACATGTTTGTGCAAAGGTGGGAAGATGTAAAGCATAAAGCTAATGTATAGCAAAGCACTAAATACTTTTCCTTATGCCTTTTTTGTACAATTACTTGAATAGTACATTTCCTCCTATGAGATATCTGCATTCACTGAAAAAACGAAAGAGATTTATGCATTGTATTGCAATCTTAAATTTTTGCTGTCTTGATCTCTCTTTATATTTATTTTCTGCAGGGCTTGAGTACCTTTGGTGTACTTCAGGGAGATTTCTGAGTGCTCAATGCTTTTCTTAAACTGGCTTGTTCTGTGAATATCTAATCTGAATTTAGAGAACTAAAATTTCAGGTTTTTAGTATTACCCTGTGTTGCTGAGTTTGTTTGATTCTACTGTGCCACAAATCCTTTGTGTTCTTTTAGTCTTGTCTAGATCTAACCTTAGTTGCTTTGTGCTTTTCTTCTGTAAGGAACTGGGGAAGTAAGTGCTGCATCAGCATATTTAATAAAACAAGAAATAAAATTCATTAAACAGAAGTATCTTATCAGAGTAAGATAAAAGTAACATATTAAAGTGCTATAGTCAGTATTTTCAAAGATACTGATGGGTCTAAGATTAAAAAGGAGCATTTGACGTTCTCCATCTTTAAGGTGATTGTTTGCTATTATGGTCACTATTAGACAGGAGCTAAAGTAAAAGAGAGAAAGTTTGAAGAATCCCGGAAAGATGAAAGTTGTCTTTTGCCACTGATAAAGTTTGAGATGACAGTAGTTTGAATAGGCAGTACACTGAAATGATGGATTTACAACTTCTAGTGCTTCTCACATATACTTTGAAGTAATAATTAGAAGGATGTAGCAGAAGTCATTCTTCTTGATGGAAGAAGTGAAAGAAGGGGGAGAAATAATACCAAAAAAAACTCAAACACCAGTTTTAAAATTATTCAAAACAACAGAATCTTAAGTCATTAGGTAACCCATTACTTTTTAGGTAACAAATAAAACTAATTATTCAGAATATTAAATTAAGTAGAAAGTCAGATTTAAGGCTGAGTGTATAAGGCCACAGGAAAAGCATCCACAGGAGCCATTTTTTAACCTAGCTGGTAAGATTTTTTTTGTGGTTATGAATATGAATGCTCTTCAGTTGCTTACTTGAGAGACTATATTTATTAGAGCTCATTGACATGGAAGTAAGTTATGGTGAGTTTACAAGTAGAAAGGAGTATTTTTCTAACTGGAGGTCTAAAAACCAAAGGATGGGATTTGAAACTAAATTTGAGTTTTGATTAGCTGCAATATATATCACCATGCATAATTTTTTTCACACTGTGGGTAATATGAGAGAGAATCAAATTCCTTTCATTTTTGCATGTCTATATTGTCCCCATACAATACTATAATGGCGGGGGTGGAGGGGCGACACAGTATCAAATGTTAAGTATTAAAGCTCTAAATGAAAAGAACAGCTGTATTAATGTGCAATTTGATATTTTTTTTTCACTACAGATGCACTCTTAACAAATGACAGTGCTATACTGATACTTCTGCTTTCTTCCCATACTAAAGGTTTTTTTCTAAATGGATTAACTTTCAAATACAGATTTTTTTAAAATGTAATTTATTTTTTAAATCAAACCAGAAGTCTATGATCTACATATAGAAAAATACATGTGTAGATACATATATAAAAGCAGAAATCCTATTATATCTGTCTTTGTTTAGTTTTCTGCATAGTACTGCTACTTATTTAATCTTATTTTGGTAACTTAAATGTTGATGTGTATTAGCATACCGAAAATGTACAGAGTAAGACCTCTTTTTATCGAGGAAATTTCTGTCTTTCATACTTAAGGATCCTGCTTCCTTTTGAAATTAAAGGTAATTGTAAGTTTATAGAGCTTTTGAATTACTTAATTGTGTGACTACCTGGTACTGATGTAGCTAACTGGCTTTGAGATTTGATAAAGTTGGTATTTGGTTTTTATTTTATCTGGTGGTATAATCAATGGTGACTGTTTAAACACTGAAAAAAATGAAGTCTCCTCTTTGAGGTAGTCTGCAGTAGAGATCAGTGTAGCTTAGTTCAGGACTGTAACAATATTGCTTATGCAGTTTTCCCCACTTCTTGGGGAGAAAATAAAACTCAGAGTTAAGGAAGTTTGTGTCTCACCAGTCAAACACCTCCAGATATATCTACTTTTTTATATTTATTCATCCCTAGAAACAGTTTATGTTTAAAAGCTGTTAGTTGTGGCAGTGCCACAGGCAAGTTGCAAAACCGAATCTTTAAAAACAATTCAATTTCACGAGAAACATTGAACACTTTTATGTTTATTCTTCAGAAAGGGTGGGGGATGCCAGCCATTTGAAGGGAAGAAAGTATATTATCAAGTGATCAAAAGTTGTATGATGAGGAAAGAGCAAATGTGACTTTAAGTGCAGATGTATAGTTGTCATGGTCATGGTGGGAAAGCTTCATATCCCTCAAGAACTTAGTATTTTCTAAAATGTTTTGTGTTTTATATTGAATTAGAAATTGTCTTTTCTGAAAAAAATCAATGCGTTGATGGGTATGTTACAGATTTGCATGGAAGAGGCAGTATCTAATAAAATTGTCTCAAGCTGTAGCAAGTAATTCATGCCTCTGAAGATATTAAAGATGAATTCATGCTCTGAAAATGATGAATTTGGACTCTGCACTAGATAAAATGGCAGCAACCAGAGACGTACTCATTGTCACAAATAGTTTTTTTTTTGTGTGTGTGTAGTGTGTTCTTAATTCTTGACAGAGCTGAAGGGATTGCATCAAACCTTATTATGGTGCTAACCTTGTGCCATCGTATTCTCCTCCTAGCACATGGCAAAAACAGTGATGCTGGGGGAAGATTCTATGTGCCTTTCCCTCCTTCACAGTAAATCCGACTCCAAAAGAGCTATTGAACAAGGAGAGATCTCTTTGCCCCGGGTCTTATGGAGAGTCTAAAGTGCATGCACTGTTGTAAGTCCCATCCATTTGGAGAAGGAACAGGGGGCATTTCCATATCCCTCTTTCTATTCTCACATCTACACCATTGTGGGGAAAATCTAAAAATAGAAAATATTTTTCCTAACATGAAAAGTCACTGCATACACTTAAGGACTAGAATAATTTTTTGTAATCTGTGTTTTTATGTGTATATGTAAGATGTTGACCTGCTAATCATAATGACTTAATGAGTAATGTTTGTGTCTCTGAACAGTTAAATTAGATTTATGTTCCTGTGGTAGCATTCCTTTGCAGCTCTGTTCTGACATTGTTAATAGGATGATGACAGGAATTTAGCACTTGGTAGAGGAAGAGGATGATTTCTCATGCAATAAATATATTTGTCAATCAAGTAATATTGACAGTGATTGAAGTATTGATAGCAAATGGATGATTACTTGTGATTATTGGACAACAGCTTATAGTTTATCTGATGTGCTCTCGCATGAAATAGAAGGGAACAAGTGAATAAGTGGACTGTGAAACAAATACATAAAATATTAAGGAGTAAAGCATAAATATTTTTGAGCATTGGTAAAGATAGGATTCAAGTTGATCTTGCAGTTAAGAAGTTTCCTTTATTTTGAGTTTTTCAAGGGCAATATATTAGTTAAAACTGTGGATGTAAAAAAAGTAGGAACATTGTTTACATTGTTCCTATAAGCAAGGCATTTTCAATGCTGCTGTTCTATGCAGAAAGCACAAAGCCTTTTTTTGTAAAACACTTAATTCTGTGGGATACTATTGTGGACCATTTGAGTCAATTGGAATGTTATTATTCACATCAAAGTCTTAGCATTTTATCGTGACAACAAAGGAAAATGAAATATGGAATATACAGCTTCTTGAAGATGGCAGTCAAGACTTTTTATGGAATTAAAAAAAGATTTTTTTAATCTCAGAAATCAGAAAGATCAGAAAAATTATGTTGAAACTTCAAATTCTGATGTAATGTCCGATACATTTAGTACTTAACCTAATCCTAAAGCTTTTTGAAGGAGTTCAGTGATTCTTCCAAATCTCTGGGTAGTGCTAATTACAAAGAGTCAATATTAAATGGTAAAGAAAGAATATTGACATAGACTAAGTATCTTGCCCGTGTTTTGTTTTCCTCACTTGAAATGAAAGCACTGAACCAGTTTCTCAGAGGTAGCCTTTGAAAGCATTTAGTATTCTTTATTTTAATACGTGTGTCCAGTCTCTCTGTTAGAGAAAATTTCATATTTTGTTTTAAATATTAAATTTAAAGACTAATTTTATTCCCATCAAAGTCGAATGATTTGTGGGAAGTAATTGGTCATGCAAACTGTCCATTTTTCACTTGAATAGTACCTAATAAATGAGACCAAGGCTTAAAAAAACCAACTTAGTAAAAGATTTAAATAACATACTTCACTCTGCATCATAGAAATATAAATGGTTGTTTAAAATTTAATTCCTGTC
Source organism: Mycteria americana (assembly GCF_035582795.1). Classification (NCBI taxonomy): domain Eukaryota; kingdom Metazoa; phylum Chordata; class Aves; order Ciconiiformes; family Ciconiidae; genus Mycteria; species Mycteria americana. Next base: position 31,818,517 of record NC_134372.1, read on the forward strand.
ATATTTTGGATGCTACATATATTTTCAGCATGGCTACATAATAAGAACGTTTTTGTATTAATAGTGAAATGGGACTGCTTAAGAACAGCATAGCCAGCATGTCATATGTTTTTTATTTGTAAATATCTTTTTTAATCAGGTTGTGTTCTCCTTTGTATATGCTGTATTCATGTTTCATATTAATAAAACCAGGCCTTAAAATATTCTTGACTGTTAAGCTCTAAAGTAATTTATTATTTTTTCTTACAATTTTCTAGTAGTATGACTCAGTTATTTGCTTCCTTATAAGTTAGAAAGCAGAATACCTGGATTTGCCCTGCTATCCTTGAAAAACTAATATTCTTTGCCTACAGCATGCAATTACAAGTGTTAAATATGTCAAACAAATTTTAAGATATGTAAAAGGAATACTTTATAATACAGGATATTGTATTTGGACTTGATTCATAAACTACCGTCTGTGTACAAACCAGTCTGACATAGCTGCTAAATACTTTGGGGCAAACAAAACCACTCAGTATATCACTTTAAATACAGATGCTAATACATCTGTTCAGTGCAAGAAGAAAAGAGTTGTTTCTGAAGTGAAATTAGACAATAGAGCCAATTTCATTTTTAATGCATGTGAATGTAGAGTGCTTGAGGTTATTAGTTGAAACTGAGTAACCTTTCCAGGCTTTCATCTCTTTCTTTTCGAATTTGAATATGAAAAGCATATTCAAGTCAAAGACCATCACTTTAATGACATTTGGCAGTCATTTGATTTATTAGATTTTAGAAAAAAAAAATTCCTTTAAATATTTCATCATTCTATGCTAATCCCAGTAATATTGCCAGCTGAAGCCGTGTACCTGTATTAGTGGAGACAGAATGGTGTGGAATTTTCTCTGTTATCCTAGTAAAATTTCCATGAATCTACTGAATAATAAAACAACCTTATTGAAATATTCAGATTTGGGTTTTTAGTTAAAGTGTCTGAGGATACATAATAAAAGGAAATGTCTTTTGAAAGGAGGGGGTAAAATTACTTCATCAAATATTGAAAGGGCTTGACAGCAATGGAAATTGTTCTATATGATGGATAATTTTACAATAGGATACACCTGCTTTTCAGTTTGATTAATTCTATAATTTGCTTAGAAAAATATAAGCCATCTCCATAATAAATTAGAATATTGACTTGCAGTTCTAACACAGAATCTAGAAAGCTAATCATTTGAACATAGTTTATTACTGCAAGTGATTTAAGTTTACAATCAAAATTTGTCAAAATATTTCCATATAGGGAAAATATTTTTAATAAAGTTATGAACTTGAAAAGAAAGAAGTAAAAAAAAATTTTTGACACTTCTGAACTCCAGTGTGTTCTGTTTGCTCTTTGAAGAATCTCATCTTTGAATGCTCACTTATGTACTCCAATTTTGAAACCACAGTGGCTTTTCTTTCTTTGAATTACAGGGTTACCTAGGGAAATATTTGTGACTCTTTCTGTCAAGTCTGACATTCGCAGTTAAATACATAAAGCTGATTAAAATTTATCTGTACACAAATAATATAGACTTTGCCGAACAGTATGAAACAATTTCATATAAGCAGCAGAAAAACGTCATTTTAGTTAAAAATAATAAGAAAAGACTCTGGTGAGGAACAATTGGGATATTAGTTTTATTATCATATTGTTAAAATTAACTTTTAAATGTGTATTTGATTTAAATAGAAAAGTTCAGTATATGAAGTTGAATTCCGTATAAATACAGTGTTACTTTACATGCCTAACTAGTTTGTGACTTGATGGATTTTTATTGAACTATTTGTAGTATAGTCTGCAGTAGGCACTGAGTAACAATTGTCTTGCATTTGGAAAGCTTTGGTACCTAATATTGCTGAGACTATTTCAAGCAGTTACAGGATCAAGATACAAATTGCTTTGCTGTGTAGCTAAAAATAATGGCAACTGAAATTTGTGGTTCAGATATCATTTGTACATGAAGATAACTTTACCCTAATCTTCTCCAGCAGAGTATGACTATTGCAAAAATATTTTCAACACTGAATGTAAATCAGTATCTGTTGCAACAATATTAACTGTTAACTACAAACCCTAGGGCTTTAGAATCTCATTGTGTCTATGTCAAAATCAATCAATCAGTGTTAACCATACAAAATAGCCAATGATTTACATGTATGTTTGGTTGGTTTATGTCAACACTTCAAGAAACACAAACTCATTTGTGTTATGTTTGTGCTTTGTTTTTAAATAGGCAACTGAAAAAATCCGGATTGAAATTATATCGCTTGGTCTTACTGAGTCACGAATTGCATCAGATGAAACAATACAGCAGCTGTTTATAGAATGCAGATTATCCAATTTCCTTGCAGAGGAGACCCCACTGTCACTTCCAAAACCAACAAGTGGTCAGAGGATTCACTATAACTATAGCAATGGTAAGTGTGATGTATCCCTGAGCAGGCTTGTTTCTTCTCTTAAATTCTGTCTTATGAAAATGCCTGCCAATAAAGCCTACTTCCTCTATATATTGTAGTTGCATTTATCTGTGTACTGATTGTAGTTGTCTATTTCCCAAATATTTTGGGAAATATTAAAGGTGTTTTTTAAGAAATGAGGTAAGGATGCAATTATCAAGTATAAAATGAATTCTTGAAGTAGGTTTGTGTATGAAATCATAACATTGCAATATATTTAAATATGTTGCTAGCGCATACATTTTAAAATTAGGCTATACAAAACTAAAATTTATGTATTCTTTTAAAAAGAACATGATGAACTGATTTCTCTATTGGTACATGATGATACAGCAAAAGAAAAACATTCCATGTAACCATGTACAAGTAAAATACAGTTGAAAAGAGAAAATATGTAATTGGACTTAATCATCACTTGGGAATACTCAGTGTTCCTTTAACAAGAACTTTTTGAAATAGGAAATTATTCAGCCATGTTTAATACTAATACATTGATATTTACTTCATAGTACATAATCCTGCATGTTCTGTATGCTATTCTCGAATAAATGAACATTTGAAAATACTTTATGTCAATACACAATGTAATTTACACTAATAGCATACACAGAACTATTGTAATAATTGATAATTCTCTTGTTAATTATTTTCCCAGCTATTTCATAGTATTTCAATTATTCGTTAACTTTTCTGTTAAAGTCTATTTCATTTAAGAGTCAGTCCAAGTGCTTCATGTTGTCTTGGACTTCAAGTATGGCATTTGTAGCTGAGAGTATCCTGGAGCAAGTGAATCAGTTTGCTATTTGTGACACACCATTAATACAGACATTCAAATTAAGCATACTTCTAAACATAACTTTGTAAAATTGGCTTTGCAAAAGTGATGTCACAGTCAGATCTTTAAAACTGCTACCATCTAGAAACCTGATTTTAGAAGGAGACTTGCCAGAGAATTTACTCATTTATATCCTCTTAGTACTCATAAACTATTGGATTACCCCATAGTTGAAGACCGAAATCCCTCGTAGATGTCACATCAACTATTGCTATAGTGGGACTGCTCATTTGAGAGAGAATATGGAGGACAGGGCACAATGTGTTAACTCCTGTGACTGAGAAAGACAGTAATCTTTGTAAGGCTTTAGGAAAAAAACCAAAACCACAAAAACTAATAGCACTGCAAACTATTTCATTCACTGGGGCTTACTTCCATTCAAACAAATGGGATTTCTGGCATCATATACTAAATGAGACATCAGATAAGTGAGAACTCTTTCTATGAGATGAACAATATTCATCTTGCTGCTGTAAACACTTTTTCAAATGTTCTAGATAGGCAGACATAAGTGAAATAAATTTTTTAAAACCTCATTGAAATAATACCATAAGCCAATAAAAGCTATTTAATACTTTTAATTTCTCTTGCTTCTTGAATTCTCATTGCTTTGAATATAAGAAGCATTCAAAAGGTATAAAAATTCTTACACAATATTTTGATTCCTATGTATTTTGGGTATGGTCTAAGCATAATATTATTTTTTTAAGTATTGACTCTGCAAAGTTAAACTAGCAAAACACAGGAAAGTTATGATGAACACAGAATGAAATTTCAGACTCTTCAGACAATTATGAAACTTAAATATATTTCAAGCTGTGATATTTGAAAATAGTATCATGCTTTGTAAAGACTGTAATTCATAAGGCTTTCTAATCTGGTAGTGCTGTATCATATTATTTCTGCTAGTCAAAACCTGGCTTTATAACTTTGATTTTTCTATTTGCTGCTTAAGTATCGAATATAGAACTGTTTAAATTTTAAAATATCCTAATGAATCAATATCAAAAGGTGGTTTTGGTCTTAATTGCTTTCAGGACTGTGTTCTGCAGCGTAATATAATGTGGTTGTTATTTGCAGAGTTTTGCTCAGATAATTGGTCATCTAATAATTGCTACTCAAGATTAGCTTTGCATATAGGGGGAAAAAAACCCTAATGAGTCTGCTTTTTGATAATGTCAGTTGGAAAGCCAGTAAGATAATAGTAATGAAATCTGCATGTGTGTTTACTATAGCTTTACTGCATTTCTTATTCATGTCTAATTAGATTTACGTATGTTGAATATTTGAGGTTAATTGAATATTTTCTTTAATAAAAATGAGATTTGCATGGGTAGGAAGAAATTTACTTTGAGCTTAGAAGGAAACTAATGGTCTTCTAGATTTTTGCATGGAGAAAATCAGGGTAAGTCCATAAGTAATCTAAAAAAATCATTAATTCTTATAAATAAAACATTTCATATTATTTATAACTGCAACAGCTTGACTGTTTTTAAAAACATCTTAACTGATACAGAAGGCTCCATGAGATTCACTGCTTAAAAAACATTTGAAGTTTTTCCATACCTTTTGCACATCCTTCACTGTCATTGCTTAACACAGTAAGATACCAGATTAACAGAATCTTGTTGAAAAACAATATAGTAGCACTCCATTGATCTGGACATACAAGATCCTATGAATTTCCTTTTTCACAAGTGGTTAGAGCATGTAACTTGACATTAATTGTTTATTTTGACTATGACTTTTTGACTAGGAACGGTTAGAAGATCATTTTCTTTCTTCCGAAGTCTTGGAACAGAAACTTGAATGGGAGGTTTATACACTCTAGGGTTATACCGCATAAACTCTTGATTTCCCATGACATTAAGTGTTATATCTACTGATGGCCATACTGACTGAGGAGAGGAGCTGTTGTGTTCATTAGTGGTGGAAAGAGTTATTAGAATATCCAGGAATGCTTCCAAACACTACAGTCCCAGAAATTCAAAGAAAAGTGGAACTTGCCAAATTGTGCTCACACCATGACTCTGTCCTGTAATTTGGTAAAAAGGAAGGATTCTGATTTTTTGATGGGGTTTGCTTTGGTATGGTTTGGTTTTGATGTTAGGGTGTGTTACAGATCATAGTAAGCAATGAATTAATATTTTAACTTTTCAATTCAGTTTAAAATTGTGTGCCAGAAATTATTTATTTCCAGTCATGTCACAATATATGTTTTAAAGTGAACGTAATGGTAGTTTCACTGTCAGAAAAACATAGGGAAACATGTTGCTCCAAGCAAACAAAGCCCAGTCTCCCTCACATATAAATGCATATTTGACTCTTTAATTTCAGTAAAATAAACATTTTTCTTGTCAAGGCCACAATTACTTAAATTACAAAGCTAAGGTTAGTTCATAAATGTTGTTAACAAAAAACATTCATATTTTATTAAATATGAAGACTTAACTGTAAAAATGCTGAGATGGCAAGAAAGTTACTAGAAAGTAAGATTGATAGAAGGTCTGAAATGTGTACTTATCACTGTATACAATGGTTCTAGAGAACAGGCAGCAGAAGTAGAAGAAGTTTTACAAAATTTTGCAAAGAAAGATTTTATATGACATTTAATTGGAAAGCTTTCTCTCTTGAGTGAACAGGTGGTTATTTGAACAACTTGAAGTACAAGTGTAAGGTAGACCAAAGGAAGGGGAGGTGGCGGAAAGATGATGGGGTTTATTTTTTATTAAAAATAAACTTCTGAAGATCCCTATTCTAAAAGGTGGATTCCTCAGTATAACTCAAAAGAAAATGTTCAGGCCTTGCATCAGAAAATGTTGTTGCAAGTCTTTGTGTTTATTCCTTTTCTCCATTAAAGCTCAACGCGGTGAAGCATTTTTTCTTCATCATTGTGATGAAACTCTGCTTCATCACGTAGTCATTTAGTTTTGTTAGAAAGTGAACTATGAAAAAAATATGCTATAACAGAACCAGCTATGTTAATGTTTGGAATTGCAGTGATTTTTAGTGAGGTTCCAGGGTCATAGTAATCTTCAGGTTTTAGTGCTTCTTTAGGACAAACTTTAAAATTATAATTTTAGGTGCAAACTGTCACAAGTTAATTTTGAATGATTTTTACAATTAATTGGATAGAAATATGAGATGTTCCGTGCCTTGGAGCAATGTTCTAAGTTCAAGGCAGTACTAAGGGGTGATATGAAAGCATGTTATTCATCAGGATCTAAAAATATATTTTCACTATGGTTAATCATTTTCCCCAGGCTTGAATGGAGTTCTTGTGCTGAATGTTTTACTTGCTAGTCTGAATTTTTCCATTGAGTGAAATGAATTCGAAGTCTTTAGGTTTGTAAATAATTTCCATTTAAAACTGTTTTAGATACAGAATTAGTAAACTTAGGAAATTCCATTTGGGATGCTTATGGGAAAGAGAAGAATCTGTTGATGTGGCAGCTCCTTTGAAGTTCTTTGGCTGTCCATCTGTCTCCCTGCTGCCTCCCCATCACTTCCTGTGGTGGCCCCAGGAGCACTTGGCCATGAGAGTAGCACATGTGGGAAGTCATCCACATGCCCAAAAGAATAGCAGATGGCAGTAACAGCTTCTTTTAACCTGTCTAAGAAAGTAAGAATATTGTGGGTAGAAACTAAGGATGCCAAGATAGAGCACCAATGCTTTGCTTTCTGTTAGTAGAGAAAAAGGTGTTAAATTGCAGATTCCTTTGATTGAATGATTTGGATAGCAATTGTAATGGCTGTTTTCTGAAAGTAACTAATTTCTAATAGTGATTCTGCTAGCCAGGTCAGAGCTGAGGAGCAGCTTCGGAGAAAACTGGAGAACCAGTAGCTCTGGAAGGTGTGCTTCCTAGAAGGACTTTTGTAGAGATATGTCCCTCAATAAATCCCTCTGCAAGGAGTTAATTATGAGCCTTCTTACCTCTCTTTTGTACTCCTGTATTCCAATACTCTCTGCTCCTTGGTAGAATTGGTAATTTCTGTTTATATGGATAAATTTATTTTGGATAGTAGAAGACAGTATGAAATACGTCAAAGATTTCTGTCAGCACACCGGAAAAGGAAACCTTAATGTGATGTGGAGAGTGAAAAAGAGCTTTTTTTGAGTACAGTGGCAGAATAAAGTAGAAGAGAGTGAATATTAAAGACATTGGAATTTAAAGACAGACAAATTTCTAGCTCCTCCTCCTGCCCTCAAAAACAAATGAAAAATGTTCCTAAGAGCTATGTTTGTTTCTCAGAGGGTTATATTCATTCTAGTTCTGTCCCAGCAAAATTTTTTCAGCTGCATTTCTTACTTAAAAAAAAAAAAGGCATTCCTTTAACCCTGTTTTTCAATTTTTGCATCCTGAATTTTTATAATCTTTCACAGTAGTTTACTGATACTTGTAGGCTGATACCATTTGCAAGAAAGCAGCTACTTTCTTAATATAAGATGCCCAAAAACTTCTGAAAGAATTTCCTAAAAACCTGTTTCTCATTCTTTTATTGTTTTTTCCAAACCAAGGCTATTTTTCACTGTGGGTCATATTAATGGTACAAAAATTAAAAGCTGGTCCTTGTGTTTGTATTTTAAATTACAATAATAAAAGGCTTTCAGAGCACTCACACACACTCCCCAGGCTGTGGATTTTCTCCAGTCCATTGGTCTAGATGCTTCTCTTATTGAAATATTGTGGCAGGAAAGGAGGATTAAATTACTGAGGCTGTCAAAAAGGACAAGCACTCTGCCATACATTATCATTATCACTAGCTTCCTCAGTGGAAGAAAATGCAGTAAATCACTTCAAATACAAAGCAATAAAGACCACTGGCTTTTAAAATCATGACTGCTATTGCCATTAACAGAAAATGACAGCTATGTGGCATGCTTAGATGCTGCTTGTATCTTTTTTGACAGTGTGCACATAAACCTGCCAGTGACATACCATTAGATCACATGACCTTTCAATTTTGATTCTAATATTGTTGCTTTTCCTTAGGAAAGACAAGGGAAAAAATGTTTATTTTCCTTTGTTCTTCATACTCTTTCTTCTAAAAGATGAAAACAATTGATAAGTAATTATATTAATTCTGATTTGCTTTGCAGTGATACATGTGGATAAGGCAAATAATCATGCAAGAAGAGAGTATCTCAAGTCTATGCTTCTAAAGCCAGATCTACATACTGACAGGTACATATTAGTGCCAAAAAACTCTATAAAAGGTCTTTGTAAATAATGCTTATGGTTTGCCTTGTTGTTTGACTTTATTGAGGAGGTATCCCTGAGTAGTTAATACATGACTAACTAACTAGAGAAAATTTTGTTTCAGCTAGGAATGATACCTATATTCTGATGTGGTGATTGATCTCCATTTCTTCCCTGAGTAGATTCATGTAGTATGGAATATTGGAACCTCTCTTAATGTTGTTTTAGTGCTGTGTTTTGGTTTTGTTTTTTTTTTAAACCTCGTTTTGCAAAAGAGAGATTCTATCAATAATTCATTTGAAAAGCACGTATCTACCTGATGGTAGAGTTTGTTGCTTTCTGAATTCAGAGTACTAAAAGGAATGTAACAGCTTCAGAAAGTGTTCCTTGGCCCTACAATTTCCAAAAACATGCATAGATAGATAGATAGATGTAGCAGGTAGCTATTATATGTATACATATGAGAAAGAGTATGAATTAGTCTTGTCTGAACTCATAATAATAAGTTTGTTCTTACACAAATTTTTTGAGCTAGCATGCGCATTACTTTGAGAGAATGAATGACATACTTTGATTCTGTTTCCTCTTGAAAGTCAATCTTCATTAAAATGGAACAATTATTAATTTAAAGAGTCATTTAATTTGCAGAAGAGTAGAATACTGCTGATTGTATTTGAAGTGTAGGAGTTACTTGTACATCTTTTAAATACATATTTATGTACAAATCACAGATTCCCTCTGCAGTAAGAGAGTGATCTCTCTTCATTCTATTTCCCTTCTAAAGCTGAGTTTCATGTCTTGGCCAGAAAACAGGTTTTACTGGAATGGAGCAGGGAACACCATGAAATGATTACTTGTTGGGATCGAAATATCATACCAAAACATTCTTAGGTTTGGAGATTAAAAAAAAAAAAAAGTCTTCACTTAATAAGCAAGCAGAAGACTTACTTTACCATATAGATTAGGAAAGTGGATAACATGTTCTACTAAGAATTTAACAATACTGAGGACAAAATATTCTTTTTTTCCTGAGGGATAATTCAGCAAAGGAAAATAGCTAGTCTGTAGGCTTCAGTTTCACCTCTAAATACTTAAATAACTATACAAAATATTTAACAAACCTAAGGTTAAAATAAGGTAAAATAACAGCAGCGAGCTTTTTCCCAGAACAGAAGCATTCATCTTTTACGTGTGCCATCATGGTACTGACCTCTGTGTTATTAGGTAGGTCGCTTTCTGCATTTATCAGTGTGCCTAGCTTGGTCTGTGGTGAAATTTCAATTCTGTCTTGACTAAATAGCAAGGCAGGAAGTTCATCAGTAGTCCAATTCCCCACTTTAGCCTAGCAAGAGGACCACCAAGAAAGAAAATTTATGGAAAGATTCTGCCTATACACCAACTCTATGCATTTTAAACCTGGCCTAGTTATATCTTCAACACATGTTTTCTATCACAAGCCTTACAAACTAATATCAGAGATTTTTCAGCTGAAACAGGAACTGAACTAAACTAATGCTTTAAAGCTTAGGAAACCAAATTATCAGAATATAAATATCATTGAAAATTGCCTGCACATGGTTGGTTTAGCCTGACACTTTATTGCTGTTTGTGCTATGCTAGATTATAGGAGCATAGATAGTGTTTTATGTATATTAAGTGAGGTCTATTAAGTGAGAGTGGCAAAGGTGTATTAAGCTTTCAGGTGAACTTTCTCCCTGTCACAATTAATGTTGTTAGAAATGATACTCATAATGATTAAGCCCACATTAGAACATAAATAAATAGATACATCACATGCTATTTTTGTCTTCCAAAAGGAGAGTCACTTTAATGAATGTCCCTTGAAAAAGATAAATATTCTCAGGTGTTAAAAGAGATATTAATATAATACATAAAATTACCGCTAAGCCAAAGTTGCAACTATAGGCTAATACTATAGTTGAAACAGGAGCCAACTTGGCCCTAAAAATAATGAATTTCACAGCTTTATACCCTTTTAGTTTATACTTACAAATAAAAAAATGTAGATTGACATGGCATTTATATGGAAAACTGTTTATTTGTTGGGAGTGGGGTTTACTGTTCATTAAAAGGTAAGATTTCAAAACAAAGTTGATTTTTCTTTTCTTTTAATTTCATTTCTTGATATGGAATCATTGTAAGTGTTTATTAGAAATGTTGATTTTGGTTCCACATTTGAATAAATGGCTTTAGTGGCAGAAAATGCAAGAATATTCAGTATTCAAGAAAATCAAGAAAATATGCTTCTAAATAGAATGATATAAAATCTAAAATGTATGAGCACGAGGTAGTAAGGAGACTAGGAAGACTGTTTGAAATCCTATTTAGGTTAGTAATTGTTGCATACCACAAAGATGGTTCTTCTCTTTTGACAAGCATTTTTGTCTTTATCTATATTTTCAGACAGACAATGTCTCTATCATTATTATGAAAATTTTGTCAAAATACTTGCTTTTTCTTATAGCTGTATTGTGTGACATGGGTAGCCTTTTTGTTTTGTTTCTTTTTCTGTATAACAGGGATTCAAATTACATTTTTTATTTATGTTAGGAAGCTATACTTACTAATATTTGTAAAACTTTGAAAAAAGAAAAAAAGGATGCAAAATTATTATTTTATTTTATCATCTGAACCCAATAGTTATTTACTTACATGTTCAAGTCTTTAAACTGGTTAATAACAGGAGGCATTTCTGGCAGTCCATTTAACTTACTGTAACTGTGTCATAGTTATCTTTTATTCTTCAACCTGTTTGTATTCCACTGTTGCCTTTCAGCATTTTAAGAGTGTAGAAATTTGGGTCATGTAGAGAAACTTAGCTGATTCCTCATGCCAGATTGTACTTGCAGTGCTTGCAGACCTGGCGATAGAGTATATGCTCTTCTGACAAGTGTCAAAAGAGACATATGTGAAGAATGGAGGAATCCATTCTTCTAACAGTCACCCTGCTGTGATAACAAGAGTGAACAGGTTTATGCAAGAGGTTTCCAGGCTGATCCTGACAGGTGCATCATTTCTTGGTAGGAAATGATTGTTACTCCAAGAAACTGACTATGTGAAGTCACTGTTCTCCAAAGTAGGAAAATCTATGCATCCATGTTAGAGGAGTATAGAGCATGTGTACCGTGTTAGCTTCACATCAATATACTGTATTAACACACAAGGTGTTCTCCTTGCTGCTTAAAAATGACTGATCTCTGGAATAAAGAATTAGAATCAAATTTGCCTACGTGACAGCTTTGTCCAGGCACTCTAAATTCCCTGCTGGTTATAATACCTGTAAGTGTTATCATAACAACAACAAGAAATATTTTTTCCAGGTTTTTCTGCTTCATTGTGAAGCACATTATAAGCTTAAGGCAATTATTATTTTTTACTTTTCTTTTGACCCTTTATTAGCAGACAAGTTTCATTTAGTTCTCTAGTCTTTCTTGCAGTGGTTAGCAAATATCTTCCCACACAGTACTTTTAACAGGATGTCAAGATTTCTTCTTATTCTGTCAGTAGGCATGGGATTCCCACAAGGAAGTGAGTACTGATACCTGGTGTTACAGAAATGAAATGTGGAAATGAGCTAGAGAGAAAGTCTAGGATCCTAGAGAGACATATAGGAGAGGAATGCTATACATAGCCTTATTTATGTAAGAAATCCTAGTATAATTTGATATTCCAACTTCCATCAAAGTTTCTTACATAAGTTGAGGCACTATTAAGGTAAGATGGAACACTAGCTGCACATTTGTGCATACTGTGCTGAAGCAGAGTGAGGAGTCTGTTCATGTGCGGTATGCTCCAAGGCAATGTAAACTGTCTTTTTAGCCAGTTCAACCTGAAAACAAAACTCTTGCAATTTTTGGTAAATGAAGAAAGCAAGTTAAAGCATACTGAATATCATATTTAAATATTTTCTAAACTTAAAGCATTTGTAATATTTTTAAAAAGTACAAAAGTCAAAGTGATTGTGGTACCATTCTTGCAGTCTACTAGTTGGAGTATTCCCATGGGATCCAGACTTCAAATCTCCTCCTTCCTGACTAGCAGCAAAGACTTAATCCAATAGCACGATCTTTTAGGCATATTGGAACTATAAGGTGTTAGAGGTGCAGTTCTTTTGATCTGTTTTGTTGAAGCTTGCTCTATTCATGTAAAATACTTGAATATGATCTGAACCAGAAAGGGGACCAGTCTGAACGACTCTCGACTTTGCCTATAAAGGTACTGTCCCAAATGTTACTAGGCCTGCTTTTAGTTTATGCTTTAGTGAAAATTTTAGTAGTAGTTGGTACTCTTAAGTGATAAAACTAATCCAGCACTAATCTTCTCCTATCACTGTCTTAACTGCTAAGCTGGTTTCTCCAATTGATTTCATTTAACATTGACACTGAATCGTAACAAAACAGATCTGTTCCCAATACCCAACAGTTTTATCATTTATTCTTAGAATTTTTAATTTGTTTTTATTTTATTTAATATTTATCTAACATATCTAAGTATTTCTTTCTTTTTGATTGAGCTTGGGCAGTTTTGCTGCTGCTTAGCTCTGTGCCAAAATCTTAAGTTAGATCCATTATACTCAATCAAGCCACCTGCTGTTGGAAATAGCTGTGATATTTTTCCTTTTTTGCCTCCAGAATTTTTTTTAAAGACACATTTTCAATAGGTGTCTCGTTTTAGTGACAAACAAATATTGATGTATATGTTTTCTGTAATATTTGTTAGTAAGAGCCAAGCACAAAAATAAACTACTATAAAAGCATATTGTAGTTCTTGTTATGTTTAAAGTCTTTTAGGAAGATTTGATTATATTTTGTCTAAGATATCCTTTCCTGTAGACTTGGATTTTATGCAACTTGATTGTTACTCATTTGGAAGTATACTTATTGTCACATTTTTAGGCTGTAAAGCTTACAAGCATTCACAGTTTAAACAACATTGCTAAGACATACCAAAAAAGTAGTTAGCTCTGAATTCCTGTCATTTTGTCAGTCTCGGTGTTTTTGGCCCCAACACAAGCCACTAACTGAAGTCAGCTCCACCACAGTACTGGAATTATGTCTTTAAAAGAAAAGCCATACTTGAATGCAATGAGTGTAATTTAGGTTCACAGAAGAAATGCAAATATTTTGTATAGTTGTTGGGCTTAGATGTTTGGGAAGGACAAATGGGCTGTGTTCAGACAGCACGGTAAACACTCAAAGGCCTTTGTGACCAGGCTGTACTCACAAGTAGTTTTTTATGTGTAAAATGGGAACAGAATAATGAAGATAAAATATGAGATGTATTCGTCAGAGGGAACAAGTGCAGGACAAATTGCTGTGTAAGGTCCAACTTTAAATAATGAATGCACAAGACAACATTAGAAAGATACTATTTTGAGAGAACTGCCTTTAGGTTCCTGTTATTCTTGTGGAATGAGTTCTTGGCTAGAATATGCTCTCCAAGTGTCTAAATGAAGTGTGAAAATTCTGAGTAACTTTCAGCTAAACATTTTACACTTGGTGTTTAGAAATACTTGTTTCATTGAATATGGATAGTATTTCTGATATCAGGAAAACGTTTGATATGGTTCATCTTTCTCAATTATTTATCTTGTCTCCCACACCACTCAATGTAAAGCCAAGAAAATGCATGGCTTAAAATTTACTAAGGCTAGATCTAAATTATCAAATGGTGCAGACCAGAGAATCTCTAGCAAAGCAGTTGTTGCGAATGATCTGATATTCACTGTACATATGTTTTAGGATTATTTTGAGAATTCAGAATACTAGTTTATCCTACTGACTGGATGTCTATTGCAGTGGAGTGCATTAGGGGTAGGTACTCCTGGAGCACATCTTCAGTTTAGTTTAGTCCAGTCCAAAAGGAATCCAATTAACATGTTCCAAGACTACTGTGCAAATAAAGCACCATAACTGGGGACAACTGAGAAGTTTTACTTCATAAGCATGCTCCACATCAAAGCTGAAATAATCATACAGGTTCATCTTATGTGGCCTGACTGAATTAAGGTAGTTGAACTTTTTTGACAAGTTTATGGTATTAAAAGGTTTTAACGAACAAAACTTTATTAAATTTAATCTAAACCTTCCATTATTGCTTATGAATTTGTTTTTATTTCTTCATATCAAATAATTTGGAGTAAAAATAAAAAAAAATTAAAACAAACAAACAAAAAACCCACCAAAAAAACCCCTAACTATATTTTTAGATATTTTATATAAATTAGTTTTGCTATAAAAGCTTCAAAGTACATAGATACAATCTTGATTTTTACCTATGGGGGGTAAACATAAAGAAATTAAGTGACTTGAACAGTTGATTCATCAGCTGAGCTAAACAAACTTACAAGTTTCAAATGTGAAAAAGTCTTTAATCCTTAGATTGTTCTGCCTGTCACTGCCATGTGAACAAGAATTGTGCCACAGGGTGGTGGGGAGGGGGGAGAAAAAGGAAATAATTCTATAAGCCTGCAGATCTGTGGTTACAACCTCTCTGTCCTTCTAGTACTGCTAAATAATGCTAAAGAAGGAGGGAAGATTTAAAAGAAAGGGTCTCAGACTATTCTTGTCATGGAAAATGTTGAATATAATTGATAAAGAATTCTGGTTTATGCTTAACTGGTAAAATAGTGTGGGGTTTGCCTTTTTTTCTGGTTTTTGAGTTAATTTTCAACTATTTTTGAAGCTAAAATATCTTTGTTTTTTGTTTTGTTTTTCTTTTGTTTTGTTATGCTTAGCCTACGATTTACAGTGGTCAGTGATCCCCCAGAAGATGAACAGGATCTTGAATGTGAAGATATTGGTTTCACTTATGTCAGTTTGAGAGAGATACTCCGGAAGCAAAGAGATATCATTGAGCAAGATATTGATGGTAAGTTTTAGAGATTACTTTCTTGTAACCTTTTGTAACCTAAAAATTATTTGTTGAATTTCTGCTTTTCTCTGCAAGCTTTATAGTGCAAGTAATCGTTTGACATTGTTTCAATAAGAAATTCTTTAATATTAACTAATGGCTTCCACATTTGTTTGCAAAAGTCTGCAGAAACTCTGTACTCTTGTTTATTCCTTAAAATCTAGGGTTGTTTTTTTTTTTTAAAAAAAAAAAAAAAGGCATTCCCAGCTCATAGTAATTAGTTTATAAGAACTTTCAGGACATACCCACTTACTATACTTCTCTATTTTGTACAACACGTTTCATGCTAGTAAGACTATAAATATATATTTTGTTGTTAAAATTTATGTCAGTAATTCTGTACTGCTAAGGCCGGTATCTTATTTGAAATTATGTTATAACCCCCAGAGTACCTCAAGCTTGTGTCCTTGTCGTGGTTTAACCCCAGCCAGCAACTAAGCCCCACACAGCCACTCGCTTACTCCCCCCCAGTGGGATGGGGGAGAGAATCAGAAGAGTGAAAGTGAGAAAACTCATGGGTTGAGACAAAGATAGTTTAATAGGGAAAGCAAAAGCTGCGCACGCAAGCCAAGCAAAACAAGGAATTCATTCACTCCTTCCCATAGGCAGGCAGGTGTTCAGCCATCTCCAGGAAAGCAGGGCTCCATCACTCGTGACAGTTACTTGGGAAGACAAATGCCATCACTCTGAATGTCCCCTCCTTCCTTCCTTCTTCCCCCAGCTTTCTATGCTGAGCGTGATGCCATATGCTCTGGAATAGCCCTTTGGGCAGTTGGGGTCAGCTGTCCCAGCTGTGGCCCCTCCCAGCTTCTTGTGCACTCCCAGCCCACTCGCTGGTGGGGTGGGGTGAGGAGCAGAAAAGGCCTTGACTGTGTGAGCACTGCTCAGCAGGAACTAAAACATCCCTGTGTTATCAACAGTGTTTTCAGCACAAATCCAAAACCTAGCCCCATACTGGCTACTATGAACAAAATTAATTCTATCCCAGCCAAAACCAGCACAGTCCATATGAAGCCTGTATCTAAAACAATATGAAATACTGGTGGCTTTGGTTAGGTATCAGTTTAGAGTAAGCATCCTTCTGTAACACTGTGACTGAACTTTCACTGTGACTCATTATAGCAAGGTGAGGTGAGTAGGAGGTGTGGAATCTTCCATTTCCTGGGGTCTTATGATGGTATTTTTATAACGCAGATAAGAAGACTCGAAGGCTACTCGGTCTTTTCATAGACAGTGAAGGAAAATACTTTCCTTGGTTAGACTTTCCTGTTTCCCAAGGTAGCAGGGACATGGTTATCAATGGTGCATTTTTCTTCTTACTTGTTCCTCTCCATCCTCTTTCCCCATTGTGGTAAAGTTCAGCGAAGAAGCTGAGAGTATCCGTTATAAAACAGTTACTCTCCTATAACAGTAAGTGAACCAGCTTGATTACTAGATGCAGTGCACTCGTGTTCACAAGGTACTTTTTGCAATAGCAAGAATTCTAGTTAGCCCTAGTAGAATGCCAAGCTAATGTGACTTTGCTGCTTCCACTGCTGTGTCTAATTACCATACCTTGAGTGATGGGGAGCTGAGTAGTGAGGGAAAGAAATAGGCTTTCTTATCCATTTCCATTATCATGCGTGATTTGCATCCATGCTGTAGCTAAAATACTCAAAGTATGCATCAAAGTTCCAGGAACACGATAAGGAAAGTTCTAAGAAGAATCAAATTTTCATACCCTGGAAAAATAATATACAGATTTGATGCACTTCTTACTGTAGCTGAACCACTTAATCTTTCTCCACCAGTAGTTTGTCTCCAAGTACTTGTACGAAAGCACATCTCCTCCAAAAAGGTATTTCATAGTCTTTCACTGGAAAATTGTTTTTGTTCTGGATTTGATGGCCATAATTCCCATTTTGTCATAATTCCCATTTGGTAAGATTGATTAGTGATATAAATATAATTTTGTACCCTTCAAGGTCACCTTTCACAAAACTCTTAAAACTCCTAATCATCATCTGAGATAATAATTATGACAGGAAGGCCTGTTTTTTGTTACTAGTTGTTGTTCTGTCAGAAAGTAATTGTTACTATGTAATGACAACTACTTCAATATTGTGAGGAGCATTTCTTCCCTGAATCATTAGACATTTGAACTAATTTTTACTATATGTACATTATATGTATGGAAGTGATATTAATAGATAGAAATACTTTTATTCTTATTCTTATCCACACTTCTCCCCTTCCCTGCAGATGCTGTACAGTTTAGATTTTTTTTATTGCATCCATAACCATATCTTCTGAAAATTTAGAACTTTCAGAGAATTGAAATGAATTTTACATTAATATATGTCAGATCATGGCAAAAGTAGACTATATCAGTATATTTTCTTGGACGAAGTCATTGTAAAAGGATCTGTTCTTAAGATCTGGACACAGGCTTCAATTAAATGTAATGGCACAATACATAGAACTCCTAAATAATATTGTACACGTTCTCTGAGGTGGATATTGGTTTGAGGGAAAAACAATAAGCCTGGACACAGGGAAATTCATAGGACACTACCACATGAAGATCTAATCATTCTTAAGTTAGATACCATAAACTTCCTTCATTCTTTTTGAGGACTACAAGCATATATCTCTTGTTCCTTTCATTGCTGACTGTGTGACAGTGGCCTACGTGAAATTTGAAGCACTTAAGTGAATGGCTAAGCAAGAGGCTGGATGAAAAAGAGTATAGACAAGACATATAACAGTATGTCTCAGAGATAATATGACAATATTAAAACTGAGAAAATACAATTAATGTTTATCTTCTGATATCATTAATTACAGTTATCCTAGCATTCTTATAAGTACAAAGAATAATGTCCCCTGAAGTCTGCTCTTTAAATTGGCAGTTCACTGAGTGATTTGTCCAAGGATATACAAAATGGTTTGGATCTCTGAGAATAGCATCCAATCTGTCCTATAGTAGCTCTTTCAACAAAGTAAATGATGGAAGGTTTATCCCATGTTTTTCCTTCTCCAAACCTTTTCTGAGCTGTTCCAGCAGCCTAGAAGTTGTAGCATGCAGTATCATTGCATGTCCCAGAGTACTTATCCCAGTTTATTTAGTAAATACGTAACCTTGCCATTTGTCTGCTGCATAATTTGCTTTGAAAAGATGTGCTGTCAAGATTATTTGTTTTTATTCAAATTCCTTCTAGTGTCATGTTAGGCAGCCTCACTGCTTTTTATGCAGGACTGGGAAAGAGCCTCATTTTTGACTGTTAGCAGCATGTTTTTAATCACCGCAGCAGAGATTGTGGCCCTCTGGGCTTACTTAGATATTGTAAAAAACTGCAATTTTAAATCATGTTGGCTAATTTCTGTAAAATAGAAATTTTAAATACTACTTTAACATACCCACATACACAAAGATAAAGGTAGTTAAATAGTTTAGTCTAGGGGAAATACCATCTTTGTCTATGCTATTTTACAACACATAGAAGCCTGGAATTAAAATAATTTTGCATTGCACCAACTGGAAAAAACAATTTACTATTTAAATACTAATAACTGTCTAGGCTGATTTGGACTGGTCATACACGCAGTGTAGAAAATGCGTTAATTGGTATATTTTTTACTTAAAACTATTTATGAGTATGCATATATGTCTTTAATAGAGTTTGGAACATCTATATTTACATATTGTGAAAAATACTTGATTTATATAGGCAATTATCATACAGGTAATTTTCTTTATTTCAAAGTTAATTCCAACACTAATACTTTTATTGATGTACATTCTAGTTCTTAGAGTGCTCAGTTTCTAGAAGGCTGAATGCCTGAACTGGAAGATTTCTTTTTTTTTTTTTTTTTTTTTTTTTTCCCCCCTCCTTCTCCTCTTTTTAAGCATATGCTAGGTGCCTTTTAATCTGTCCAAATGCTAAGGAAAATTATCAGAACAAAAGCTAAACCTTAAATGAAATTGCTAATGGTGTTTTCTGATGTTTCCTTTCTAGTTTTCGATTCACAAGATGATAGTGCAGTAATTGGAAAGCTCAAAGTAACAGTGGAAGCCCTCCACGCGTTGCGTTCAGTCTATGAGGAATGCAGAGATGACTAGGAGGCATGAAAGGGAAGTTTGCCTACAGAAGTTCCTTCTCCCAGTGTAAATACATGCTTGATAGTGCTTCAAAGATGAGATCTTTGTAATTCTTACAGTATATTTAATGTATAATTTATATGAAAAGGACGCTTGATTTGTAGTTGTAAAGTTTTGTATACTTTTCAGTCTGTTTGTTTTTATATTTCCCCCCTAAGGCTAAGAATCTCTCCACAATGGACAACGTCTTGTAAATAATTAATACCTACATGATTGAATGATGTGCTTTATTTGCATTTTCAAGATTTTCTCCTACATAAAACAGTAATAAAAATTCAAGTCAAATTTTTAATTTTTAATAAAAAACCCATAAGCCTTGGAAACTGATTAAAAATACTTTTATGTTATCCCTAATCACCCCACTAAATGGAATGCCTGTGATTAGCCTCATTAAGAATTTTATACTGTGAAGATTTTATTAAAAGCAATATATGAAAATTACTTGGATTAATGTGTTAATCTGCCTCTTTAAAATGCTAATATCCATTTTATGCACATTAAATCTCAGTATGTGTTTTCTTTGATGCATGCAGTTCCTATCAATTAAATATAAAAAATGAGGGTAGTTGCAGGACTTATTAAATTACTGCAACCTTTTTTAAAATAACTTTTACCCTTCTACTAACATTATAATCAGCTGTTTATGATTATCATGATTTGAAGTAGGGGGAGGTCAGGCACAATCATTTTTCTGTACAGTAGAAGATTTACTTTCAGCCAACATCTGTCAAAGCAGAAAAAGAAGCCATACAGTATCAGATTTTGCTTCACCTGGTTTGAGCTGTAGGGGCAGGCAACTGTGTTTTCCTTTGTTTTTTGTCACTTTTAGAACTTACATCAAACATATTCAGATACAACAATTCATTGTATAACCAGTGTCTCGCTTGGAAAGTTAATTTTCCAGCTTTTAACCAATCGCAGTGGAGTTAATTGATATTTTTAATGCAGCTGTGAATCAATGCTGCAAACGGATTGTCTCTCGAGAACGAGGATATAATACATTTCATTTTTTAATTTACTTTTTTATTTGTCACTTTCTTCAAAGGATTTTATAGGCCGTGGATTTCCACTGTTTGCAAACAGGCTATGTTTCTTCATAAGCATATGTAAAGTATTCGGAGAGATAAGTAATTTATTAAAATCTACCTAATTTGCCGTGATATATTAAATCTCTGCTTCAGTGATCACAGACCATTTCATTTAGAGAATTAGGCATTCCCTCTTTGTGTGATTAAAGCTCTGGAAAATGAGTTCTTTGCTCCTATTTGTGAACATTCAAAGCCTGCTAATGGCAAGAAGATGGAATAGATTATGAGACAATTCATTACAGTTCAACAGAAAAAAAAAAAAACCCCACAGCTATAATGCAGAAATGCAACTATGAATATCTGCATATAGTTTGAACCATCTGTGCTCTAATGGCTTCAATAATGGCTCTTCGTCTTCAGTAGGCTTTGAAATGACATCCATACAATATTAATTTGTTGATGTACATTATGAGGCCAATGGAATGAATATATTCTGACCACAGAAATCTCTGAATTCCAACATGAACCGATGGTTGACTCCATTTTAGGACCTACCATCTTCAGTAGTACTTCTCATCCAGACTTTGCCAATCCTCGCAGCATTTCATTCCTCTGGAACGTTTAGGAGGCCACAGACAGCTGCATTCCTAAACCCCTCCATTCTTCAGTTAATGGCCATATGTTTGTTGTGATTTGGGCTGGCACTTAGTTCATCATTTTGGCCACTATTTCTAGCTTTTTTTGGCTCTGTGCATCTATATTGTCAATAAGACTGTTATTATACGTTACAATAATTTGAAACAGCTAGATTCAACATTGAGATTAACTGAGTGGCTTTTTAGAAATTTAGTTGTGGTATTCTGTCAGGAGGTTCTTATTATTCTTCTAATACTTTGCAAACCAAACTAAATATCCTGCACATAAACAAAGAAGCAAACTGTATTGAGTTTTCATGTGTGACTGTTTACTGACTTGCAGGAGAACTATGTAACTGGTGCCTGTTTCCTTCTGAAATAAACCATGTGGTAAAATTAGAAAATCAGTGATGTTCATCTCACTTAAACATTTACAGTAACACCCTTAGCACTTCTGAATCTTCGCCATCTGAAGTTGAAAACTTAGAAACCAAGTGTTCATATATTCATTAAACACAGACCTCTTCGGTAAGTAACTGCAAAATTTTCCAGTTGACATTTGGTTACATTGTGTTAACTGTTCTCAGTGACTCCAACATTAACATGTATAATTTGCCTCAGGTTCCTAAACATGTTTCTTTGTAAGGCTCACTGTTACTCAGTTTTGGATTTAAAAAAAATAATCTTGATTTCTATTCATATTTATTACTAAGACAGATATAATATTCAGTGAGGATTTTTCCAACAGATGGATTGTATTATCTTATGCAACATAAACATATGAACATACTAGAAAGTTTTGTTCTTGCATTAAGTAGTCTGTATTTCCAACATGCTCTTAAATTCGAAGTCTAAATGCTGCACTGTGTAGGGAAAGTAGAAAATGTAAACTAGTACTATTTTTGTCCAGATTTTAGCTATGAATAGCTTGCAGAAAACTTACACCTATGTACTCTCTAGCCTAAGGCAAAAAGTATCCTTTTTTTGTGTGCAGTATGTTAGTAAGCACAATCCTTTTTGCATTTTAAAAAAGGAGCCTTATTAATGCTGGGTACTACCATACTTTAAAATGTTACTTAATTAAAATTAATTTCTGTGGAATAGATAAACTTTTTCTGTGGTGTAACTTGGATGCAACCGTGGTCCTGCATAAGATGAATTGGGCGGGATCAGATGATCAGTTTTGTTATTTTATATCTTTTCCCATTAATGGTTACTGCTGACAGCTTTGTAATGATATCTTCTTATGTGATATAATAGCTGCTATTGTCCAGGTGTCCCAGGTATGTTTATCAAGATGGAAACTTAAGTTTAGCTCAAAATAGCTTTTTTTTTTTTTTTAAATGTTGCTTTTAACCTGTTATATAACCTTAACCTAGGAATGGAAGTTATAAGAGCAAATACATCATGAACCAAGGTAACATCTATGTGAACTCAATCAATTTTGCTGTACAGTAAGTCACAGTTTATCTCATTATATGCTTATAAGAGTAGATATAACATGACAGAAAATTATAATAACTTGCCTCACAAACTTCTACAACTGAAGATCAGTATTTAAGTTAATAGTAATATTGGTTTAAAATGCTTTTTATTATTTCAAGGCATAGTGAAACATTATCATAACTCAAGAAGTCACCAAAGATATCAAAACTAAATATTAGCTGTTAAATTTCATTTTCTATTAGAACTGAGAAATAAATTCAAATACAGACTTGAAATTGTGCAGCAAACTTTATTGCATGTTTCAGAGCCAGAGAAATATTTTATGTTGCAGTTAGATAGACAGGTCTTTTTGCAGGTGATGATAATGATTTATCCATCAGTTTTTCGAGATATTCCACAAGAGAATAAATATTTTTTATAAGACTTCCTTAACATTACTGTTTATGATATAGGTCTTAGTAATTGGACTAGATCCCAGTCCTGCAACTAAGACTGAATTGAATGCATTATGTTGCCTGTATGAAATTAATTGCAGAACATAAGTTCAAGTTGATACCTTTGTATGCATGTGATAAAAATTTGCTTTTGGCACAATATGCCACAGGTGTACTGCTCTGTGCTTTTCATTAGTTCCTTTTTGGTATTGCTGACAAATTTTAATTCTCTTTGCATCTTTTAAAATGGGATGAGGTAACTTTTGACTTGATTTCATCAGAATAATTTCTCAAGGGAAGAATTTGACCTATGTTTTTTTCTGATTATAGTATAATCTTAGCACTCACAGAACATGACCTTGACAGTCACATATAACATAGAGACTTCGGTCTTAATTTGTAAGCACCAAACTCCTCCTAAATCTTGCATCTGTGGGATTTAGAGGTATTTAAAAGCTTTTCTTATTTCTAAGGTCCTTGCTGAATCATACTTCAAGCTCTCAACACTTCATGGGATCAAGGTCTAACTCAGTCCTAGCAAAGTTTCATTTCAAACGAAAGCTGCTTGTAAATTATCAGATACCAGTTGAGGATATTTTGCCTGAGATTACGAACCTTCAAACAGAAATGCTTATAGGTTCTTAATAGTAGCAGTTCTACCACAATACTATATCAGGATAGGATCATTCAGGTTAGAAGGGACCTCAGGTGGTCTCTAGTCCAACCTGCTGCAGGATTAGCTATAATGTTAGACCACGTTGCTCAGGGCTCTATCCAATCAGGTCTTGAAAACCTCCAAGGATGGAGTCTGCATAAGTTATTTCCCTGAGCAACCTGTTCCAATGCCTGACTGTCCTCATGGTGAAAAAAGGAGATACATTTCTAAACATTACTTCAATCCAAACTGAAGCCCAATCTAGATCTAAGCACGTGAAAACAGCTTTTGCACTTAATACACCATCTAATCACCTAATTTTAATTATTTTTTTTTTAATTCTATGGATGGCATAAGCATGACCTTGTTTGTCATTTGTTTCAGCCATTTAACATTTTGCACAGAAATACAAATAACTAGGCATTTTAGTGTTGACTTTCATGCCTACTGCCTTGTAGTATGCCATCAAATTTCCATCCAGTTTTGTGAAGCAATTGACAAAAACTAGCTATGTTATTGTTAACAATGTTGTTTGCTCAGATAATTTTTCTGTAGATTTCAGTAGTAACATGTTTTCCAATTTACTGTGGTTTATTCCTGGTTTTGTTATATTAGGCTTAGATTATTTTAAGAGTAAGAAAACAAACAGATAAATCAAACAAGACCAGGCTCACATTGAAATTATACTCTTCATGACCTTCATTCATGAATTCTTAACACATTTCAGGTTTACAAAGAAACTGTGTTCCCTGAGCTGTGAGAAACGTGGGTATAAGCCTGGAAGCTCTGTCCACACCCATTCTCTGTATCAAAATATGTCTTACTTCAGTAGTCCAACAACAATAGCTGCAACAGTGCAAGACAGGTCTTGCACATGATCTAGCAATGATTTGTTTAACATTTTTGTGGATTTGGAAAATAATCTATTTTCTATTTAGACAAACTGTCATTCTTGTTGAATGCAAAATTGTTTCCTTATGCATTAAAGCTGCAAGAATGAACTGTCCTTGAAAAACCATTGGAAAATGTGGTCCTTCTACTACCAAAAAAAAAAAAGAAAAAAAAATCAATACAGTGAAGTTTCTTTTGCTTGAAGAACTATCATGCAACCAGTGATTATTCTGATTACCTGCTCATAAGTATAATAGCTACAATAGCTGATAGCCTTTGACTTCAATGATAATGAAAAACTGAAAATGTTTTACCATATGTAGGGCAATTTTCCCAGAGAAATTAAAGAAGGAAACACTAATCAGCATCTGACTCCAAACATACAGTACATGAATAGTAAATAAAACACAGCAAACTTAAGAAGAGAACATACAGAAAATCTTCCTACATTTTGAAAACATTCTTTAGCCTTCTTTTCTCTGTAGTAAGTAGTTATTGTAGTATACCAAAACCAGACCCATTTGGAAATTTTCCAATAGGTTGGCAATGTCAAATAATTTACATCTTAGATGAAAGACACAAAAATGGAACTATTTATAAAGCAGGATCAGTTGTGTATCATCAGTAAATATAATCTGAGCACGAATATATGTGGGGGTTTTTGTAGCCTATCTATATTTAAGTCAAACAAGTTAGTGTAACTTGTAATTTATTTTAAAATGGAATTTACAGTTATCTACTCAAAGTCTTTAGTAACAGAGCTTTTCACAGCAGCTTGTAAGATTAATGAGGGATTACACTTCCACCCACAACATCAGACAAATAGGATAGGGGCCTGTAACATAGCCCCTGTACAGCTCTAAATGGATCCTACAACAGCATACATGTTGTGGAAAGCATTAATTACTGTAGCTTTGCTAAACCTCTCGTCAGTAGCTTCTCTTTTTGAGTTGGCCTGTTTAGGACGAGCACAGAAGTTGACTATTATGAAGTTTGTAGGGTGTGAGACATGCTGTTTTTCCATTTTTATCATTCTCTGGGGGAGAGTCTCCCTACAACAGATAAGTGGAAGGCAGATTTTTCTCCTAAAGGTGAGGTTTGTTTTTAAAATCAACGTATAGAAAGGCTTTGAGAAAAATTGACAAGAACTCCTTAGATGCTATAAATCAAAATACATTTTGTGTTTGACTTGCACTTTAGTAAGTGGGAAGTCCACATCCTGTCAGGCCCATAACCTTAATTCTTGCACTTGGTTGATTGTAAATTTTGATGAACTTTCAGCAGGTTGCAATGGCGACAGAAAAAAAATAGAGTGCAGAAAGATGTAGGGCAAAGAGATTAAGCTTTTGGGGTACAGAATTAGTTTGTAGTTAAGAGGGCAACAGACTGGGACATTTCCATGTTGTAACTCTGGGTATTGTCTGTTAGAGTTTCTTTCCTGTTGCACTCTCAACGGACTTCAGATATCTTCTTTGTAACCAGAGGGCACTGCCTCAAAAATCGCAGGATCACAGAAAGGTTGAGGCTGGAGAGGACCTCTGGAGGTTACCTTGTCCAACCCCACCATTCCCCCATTTCCTCCCAACAGAAAAAATCCTTGAAAAGGTGCCAAATAAAAGCATTTGGGATATTGGTGACATAGAGGCTTTTATTCAAATGAGAGATTAAATTAATTAGCCATTTTCTGGAAGCTTCCCTTCTATCTTTATGCTTACCCTGTGAGGAAATGAGGCTTTACAATTAATGAGAGAAGAAACGTAACTACTTGCGACTGTTCTGTTGTATTTAAGCTAATTCTACACATCAGTGCCCGTCAGCTGGGAGAAAGCAGAACGGGCTAGCAATCTTTCATAACCTTTCCAGTTTCGGCTCAGGCTGTTTGAGGAAGAGCCCTGTAAGTGCAGCCCTCCTTGAGCAGAGGCACACCGGGCACTGTCAGCGCAGCTGCTGTGCTGCGCCGTTGCTGCCCGCTGCCCTGCCCTCACCGGCCCGCATCAGGAGATCGCAGGAAGCAGCCTGGCTGCTGCTGTAGCAGATGGTGAAGAAGAAAGTGGAGGTAGGACCTGTGAGATTTACGAGTTATGTCTACCTAGAGTAAGTTAAGTGGCTGCAAAGGATGTGGTAATTTTTGAATGCCTGAGGAACATGGGCTCCTTGGGATTGCTGTATGTCAGTGAGGAAATGGAGGGAAAGGATGGGTCTGAGGTAGAGGAAGTCACACAGGAAATATCCTGGGAGACAAGGAAGGAGAAAAAATAGGATGAGGAAAAAGAAAATGGAGCGAGAAGTAAACGTTGTAAAGAAGTCTGTTTCCTGTACAAAATGAGCTTTCATACTGAGCTTCTCCTCAATGCGTGTAACCAGGGCTGGTTTCAGATGCAGAGGAGAGGGAGAGGCACAGGTATTTACACTGGAGGGGATCCTGGAGGGACAGCAGGCAGGGGATGGTGTGAGTCTGGTTTTGTCTTTGTTCATTTGCCTGTTTTAGCATTGAGCCTGTTTTCTTGAAGCTTTTACATTAGGAAAAAGGAGGGTTCCATAAACCTTTGCGGCTCTTTTGCCTTTGGGGCTCACTTACCAGGGTTTTAACAGAAACAAATCTGCCATGTATAGGTGATTTCATACCAAGGAAAGAGAAAGGACGCAAGTGAACTTCATAGTCTGTTTGGCTGTCCCTCCAGGATGACCCTCCTCAGCCTGAGGAACCACATCTCCTACTGCCCATCTGAAATCAAACCCTGGATACAAGTTGAGGAGGCAAATGAACTGGAAGTTCAGTCCTGGCACATCAACTCATGAAAGGGCACTGAGAGAGAAAATCATCAGGCGGAGAAAAAGGGAGTGGAAATCAACTGTTTGGTTTCACCTGGAGTTCAGTCCTGTCAAAACACAGTAATAAAACAGCAAGATGCTTCTCAGCCATAGGTTAAAATACCAAAAAACCAACCAAACAACAAAAAAACCCCACCCAGTAATTTGTAAAACAGCACAATTATGGGATCATGAGGTAATCTTAAACAATATCTTGTGGTAAAATGTCTGCTCTGGCTTTTTTACCATGCTTTTTATGATTAGCTTTGTTTGTAAAGTAGTACTGTTGTTACCAGTTACACACATGCTCTTTGAGTACTAACATGAAAATGTAAGTTCATTTCAGGAACTGCTGGAGAGTGGATGTTTTTCAGATTTTATAATCCTCGTTTATGTTATGCTCCGTCTATTAAGTAAAATACAGTTTAGGTGCACTAACTGAAAAGGGAGATTTATATTTTAAGGTGGGGTTATGTTTACGGAAATAATTGTTAGCTACATTACTGAGAAAAACAAATACATAGAGCATTTTCTTTGGGTTTAAAGCCAGACAAGACATTCATAATAACTTATTCTGACCCCCTAACAAAGGCTGTTGCATTTAGTTACCTACCTGAACTACTGAAGGATCTCAGGACACTTTAGAAGAAAGGTCTGCACTCAGTTTCTCACTTTGTTACTGCAGTTTGACATCCAGTGTATTTTACTCTCAAGTTTGAAGCTTAAATGGAGCATGAAGTTTTGTATGATTTGGTATTTGACATCCTTCACTTGAAATCATTATTGTGCCCAAATTTGCTAAGAACTCACCCTATGCCTAACCACTTCATTCCGTGAACCCTATAGCAAGACTAGCCCTAGTTTTGTGGGTTTATTACAAGTATTGTTGCTGTACTGCACTAGGTTTGATGTGAAAATACTTTCAGTGCTACCCTACTTCTTTACTTTCACCAGTCTGATCGTTTCAAAAATTAAATATAAATTTTAAAGGGAAATCAGTTAGTTGCATATCAAATTCCATAAATTATATAATCTTTTAATCCACAAATCATAGTTGTATAATAGAGTTAAGACACTTGGAAAAAATATTACTTTATGTCTGACTGTTTTTATCCTTTGATGCCATGCCTGTTTTTAGCATTTGCTGTCAGGGGAAATTCATGGCAAAACTTTCAATTTTCAAGTGATACAAAATTTGGCACGCAATATAGAACATCAATTTATTCTTAAATATGGATTTATTGTTAAACATAGTCTAATTATGCATGTCAGTATCATTAATTAGTATTTTGCTATTTATATCAACTTTTATATTAGTCCCTGCTCTGTTTTTTAGGGTGTTAAATTATTGCTTTTATAAATTGCTTATTTAAGGAAGAATTATTTATCGAAATGTAAGTGTAGAAGAATAATCTTTTTGAGATTGTTTCTCACAAATCCTACCCCAGTAAACTAGAGGAATATAATTGTCCTTCTCTTTCAGTTCTCAATAGCTTTGAGATTGTAGTTCGTTATTTTATCTTGCAGCACTTTTCTAGTATATAAACCAGACATTTCCTCAGCACACTGCCTGGAGAACAAAATGGGAGTTTAAAAATGAAACCTTCCATTTTACAAAATTGATATAGATCACACAATAAACTTAGGTAAGTACTGAAAGTACCCACTTCATGTCATTATATTATATGTCAGAATGCATAAAGTATGACTTGTGGGTGAAAGTTGCCCCCTACTGTCTGATGTGACATTTGCATACAGAATAGTAATTCACAAAATTTGAGATTAATTTGTCTACTGTTTCTTTAAGAGCATATTTTAATTTAAATTTTAGAATTTCATATGGATGTATGGTACATACAAGATAAGATGTTACAGGCAGAAAATGAGCTCAAAGAGTGCACCAGTGAAAGTCAACAGGTAGCACTGGACAGATTAATTACTAAAATTAAGTGATCTGTTTAGTTTTATTTAGGCCTGTACCTGAATGTGAAGCAGATTTGGCATTTTATATATATATATATTAAAAATATATATTTTTATATATATATATAAAATATATATATTTTTATATATATATATATATGTGTGTGTGTGTGTGTATATATATATATAAAAAATTGGAGGAATTAAATTGAAATTACCTTATTGTTTTTCCTACTTGTTTATTGCAATGGAAATTTCTTGGGTTTCTACACAGTGTGACTCTACCATTCAATGCATACAATGTTAGATAAAAGGTGAAAAGACAGTTTAAGAGGGGAAAACAGAGATTACAGACACAAGGAAATAAATGTGTAACTAACAAAAATGTTATTGAGATATTGATCGGTGTTTCATTCCATATATATAAAACTTGGAGTTAAAAAAAATGTAATTTTGAGGGGGTCTGTATCCAGGCTGGGTGTTATGAACCTTTAAAGAGATTCGGTTTAAAATATTCATTTTCAGTGTCTAGTTAGTTGCTGCAGATTACCCCTTTCTGACCTCTTAGATAATAATCATAGAGCATCCTTCTATGATATACCAACCACACATTGTTAATTTGAGTAATTTTTTTGTTTGTT
Organism: Mycteria americana; assembly: GCF_035582795.1. Classification (NCBI taxonomy): domain Eukaryota; kingdom Metazoa; phylum Chordata; class Aves; order Ciconiiformes; family Ciconiidae; genus Mycteria; species Mycteria americana. Next base: position 31,848,575 of record NC_134372.1, read on the forward strand.
CAAATCGTTGTGGACATTAAGAAAGAAACAAATATACAAGCTTTTAAGTTTTTAAAACACACCTTTTCAGAATACTGTAAATTAACTTTTTGTTTATCCCTTAAATTGTAGTAGTTAGTTCAGCTTAACCACCTATGGATGCTTACTGAGAATTTGTCAGCAATGCGAGTAGTTAGCAGCTCAAAATCATTACATGCATAAATAATTTAAAGACTGAGGAGAAATTAATTACAAATGCCAAACTTCGGGGAAGCTTGTAAAGCATTGTCCTAGTCACAATGTGAGTATGTGTTCTTATTTATACTGCACAAATGGTACTTGAAATCAGCTACAGTGGTAACAAAACAATTGCCAATGTTTATGCTTTCAAATTATGTCTGTCAGAACAATTTGATGTAAGGATCTTAAATGATTCAGTGATAAATGCCAAACAACATTGTAGCAGATGACAACTGATATCACATTGATATTATTAAGATTTATTACATTGTTATTATTAAGATTTAGATACCATTTTTGTTAGATATTTTTATGAAATAACAGTATTTTCAAATCCAATCTTTGATTTGCAGTTTCCAACAAGTAATTCTTAAAGCATTGTATGAACTGTGTAGCACATCATAGAAATTATTTTGAAAAGAGGAAAAGTAGGGAAAAAATGTCTGGAGGCAGTTGGTGGGAATTGAGGATATGTCAATGGCAAAGTGGCAACGCAACTGTAAAAGGACTGAGATTGCAAGGATAGGCAATTGGATTGAAGGCAACACACATTCTTTTCCTCTCAGTCCTAGTACCTGTTGCTCCTGTCCATACTACTTAATTTCTGTAGAAGACCTGTTTCTCTTTTTGAGGATTCTTTGGCACTGTTGGGGAGATATCACCCAGGAGTGGCAGCTTCTTCTTGGTTGTTGCTCTAAATGTCAAGCTTTGCATGCCTGCAGGGGACAAGAGGACAAGTTTAAGGAATAGATATCCATGGAGGCTTACTAAATACTTAGAAACCACTTGTGGCTCAAATGTCTTGAGCTGAAAACAGGTAGATGGTGAGAGAATGTTAGGAGGATGTGTTATATAGTCTTTTCCTGTTGTTATTATTTAGGCACTCTTAGACATTGCAGCAATCAGGATAATCAGCTAGATGGACCTTTGATCTGACTCCACAATATAAATTTTAAGTCATTTATACTGGAACATGAAATTAAGCCTTATATTTTAGCCTTTTGGTTGTTAGGCTTTCTACTTTGTTGCTCAAAAGAGCTCTTCAAGAGTATACTGCATTCAGCATAGTCCTGCTTGGGACAACAGTATAGCAGATGCTTTTAAACTGGGAAAAGAACAAAGAGCAATCGGGAACTGACATTATGAAAGCTGAAGCTTTCAGGTCATGTAGTCTAATTGTTCAGGTTCTTTTTTCTTGAATCCCTTACATGCCAGAGGTCGTGAACTGTACACAGTTTTAAATTTGGGGTCACAGTGGAACTTAACTATTCTGTAACCCAGTAATCAAATTATCAGTCTGTGGTTTGCTGACTTGCCACTATCTCTGTTCTTCCAGCCACTATTATCATTTCAAGAATTTAGGGTTTAGTACATATGCTTTGAAGTCATTAGTGTATATGAAAAGACATACTTGAACAAGCAACCACTGCGTTGCACAAGTTTGAACTTCCTCTCATCTGAACTATGATGTGGTCCCAAAATGTTCAGTTTAACAAGGTTTCACTGTAACCCAAACATACACTGTAAATTCATCTGCATTAAATTAAAAACAAAAACAGCAGCATAACAATCATATTTGTAAGCATTCACAAACAGGGTCAGACCAAGTAACAGATCGGATTCAGTATTTCTGAAAGGGTGTAGAATGATCAACCTAAAAAGCAGGCATCTGGCAATATTACAGATGTCTTTCTCAGGAGGAAAAAAAAAAAAAAGTAAAGTATTTTAATCCCAGAAATTTAAAGAAAGGTTGACCAGATATTTGAAGAGGAGATTTTTCCAAAGTTCCAGGGGTTTGCTTTTTGACATTTACTATTGTAGTTCAGATTTTATGATAGGTATGAATGTTGAGTCACTCCTTAATTTCACTTTTATATTGTCACCTTTACATCAAATGTTACAGAGTTCATTGCTCTTCTTGTGGCAGAAGCATCATTACCAGCATGTTTTATCTTGTCTATCTCTACCATGTTCCTGCTGATCAAAGTGACCAGAAGTTAAACCCTACCCTTAGTTGTGTATATAGCTGTGTATATTTGAGATAATATGTTGTATAAATTTAAATGCATGTACTAATATGCAGTATAAATGCAAATGTGATATAGAATATTGACTTTTTGTATTTTCCTCTATATTTTCACCCTATAGGTTATCAATCTTAACATATTCCTTAGCTGGTATAGCACAGAAGCTGGCTAAATTATTCTATTGATTGTGCCTTGGATCAGCATAAAAGCAGCAACAAAGAGAGATATTGCACTGGGCAATCTGAAGTATCCTAGGGCAAAGGCTGGTTTTTGGTTTTGTTTTCAAATGTATAGCAAGGCAAAAATCCATCTGTCAAATTAACAGCAAGGGCCTGTTTAAAGAAACAAATTCCTACTTGTGTCAATACATTTACTGTAGTTTCCCATTAAACCTTGTTGCAATTTATTTCCTTCTTCACTAGATGCAACATATTTGACTGAAAAGTAGTTGCAATAATGTGAAGTTTTCTGGAAAGTCATGAATACCTTATGTGACTGAAAATGTGTTCAGTTGCCTGTTGCTCCACAGCCATTAATCTGATGAATAAAGAGTTTGCACATGGGTTCACTCAGAGAGTTAACATCTGATTTTACATGGAAATATTTGAAAGAAAAAGTATGGCATAGCCTGAAACCCGTTAGAAAGATTTTGAGAGATTTATTTAATGCAGTTTCTTGCGTGGTTCCTATTGTCTACTTAGAAAAGAATGTTGTTTTGAAATGTAGAATGAAATAAGGGGAAACAATTCAAACAACATTTCTACTGGACAAAAAAAAAAAATCCCTTACCTCAAACACATACAAAACCTGTCGGTTTTCATTACTCATCTGTTGTTCTACTATTTCATTATCATCTACATTAAATCAGATGATTCCCCACTTCTACACTGGTGCTTTGGAGATAAAATAAAGGGGCAGGAACTACCTTTATTTATCAACATGAAATAACATCAGCATTTGTACTGGGATAGTATTTATGTCAATAATTCATTTTTAGAACAAAGAATGGAAAGAATTAGTAGTTATTGTTTCTCTCTGTGGAGATAAATGCTTGATGCAGGAGCTACGATTCAGTTGAACATCTTAAGTTACAGGGCAATACTGAATCTCAGCTTGATCTTAACATGGATTCTAGTTTCTTGGTGAATTCAGGAAATCTTCACACGTAAGTTCTGTCCCTGTTTGCTGCTTCTGTTATTACTTTTGAATTTATTGACTCTGCAATGTTGCTACTTAGAGTTGGAGAGAATGTTAAAAAGGTGGGACATCTGCATTAATTAGCTGAATATATTGAATGACCCATTATTAGTAAGATTGTAAGTACTCAGCCTCTGACAGTTACCTCACTGTTTCCTTATTACAGTGCACTGGATGTGGATGATTGGAATAGTACTTGATTGGAATTTCCTTTGCTTCTTCCTATAAAGTTTTTTAATGACATTTGAACAGACTTAAGACTTGAAGCTAACTCTCATGCAATCAGAAATTGCATTGCTTTGACAAAGAATATTTCATGTTGCGTTCATATTGTGTACTTGGCTTTAAAAGCAAGACTAGATGTGCCACTTGAAAATACTTTTGTCTTCTCTAAATTGCTATTTAAGATGCTCTTTGCCTCAAATTTTTTTAATCTAATTTTAGAATCTTTTCTGACCTGAATTGGTAAATTGTCTTAAACAAGCTCATTTTGATACAAAAGATTGCATGAAATCATCTGTTCTGTGTCTAATGTCTTTGGTCTAAAATCTGATGCTTGCTCATTTCCGAGTGAATTCAATTCCTTAATACAGTTGTACATGCAAAGTTTTGGGTTATTTTTTGTTGTTGTTGCTTTTTAGAGTTAAATCTGCTGAATTCTACACATTTTGTAATTACAAGTAGCTGTGAATCGTACTCAAATGGCAGTTGAGTGTCCTTAGATTATAAACATATAACGTTCATACTCTGATCTGTGCTCCGTTGCATATGTGGGGTTGCCCATAGAGACCAGCTGGCCCATGTGCCTGCAAGATAAGCCAGGACTGTTTAGACAGTTCATGACCAAATACAGAGAGCCAAAGGCAAGAAAATGAAAGCTTATTTCTTTACTTTTAGCTGCTCCTATAGATAGCAAACATTGACTATGCACAAAAGCCTCAGATCCTTCAGACACCACTTGGAATGTTTGGCTGTGACTTGTCTTCTAAGAAGCTTCCATAGGAAGGCTTCGTTTTCTTGCCAAATCTTCCTGTATTGGAACAAAGCTTGTTTCAGAGCAGGCTTTGCTTTCATTTAGCTTGGTTATTAACTTTGGAAGATTATAAAAAGATACAGATACAGGCTGTGCAAAAAAGGGGCTTTGTTGGCCTGCTGAAGTGTGAAAAGTAAAGCCACAGATTGAATAAGAGTGGAGAGTAAAATAATGCCGTGAAATGAAATGTTGGTGGGGAACGGTCTTTAACTCTGAGCTGTAGTCATATGTTATAGTGCAATCTTTTGTGAGGTGACGTCTCCAGAAGCGAGTTATTCCAAATGGGCCATCACTGAATTGAGATGAAATTAATCCTATTATATTTCTTTACCTGGTGTCCGAGAGATATAACAATAGGTACGTATACTCAGGGTGTGTTTTTTAAATGGGATATTGACACCTATCAGCTGCTTGTGAAAACTTCTATCTATGCTCCCTTGATTGATAAGAAAATACACTGTTTGCAGATCGTATCCTGTTGTTCTATTACCAAATTGAATTGACTTAAACTTGGCTTTCCAGAAGAAGTCAAATGCTCTTGAATGGATAAAAACACTGTATTTAAAGAGCATTTTGAGTAAGTAAATTTTTTAACGTCTTAATATATATTGTCCAGAACAATAGAGGCATATATGCCCTGGAGATAATACATGGATGTGTGTGGCAGATGCAAGGCCTGCTTATGGATGTTCAAATCCACATCAAGGCTTGTATCAACTCAGCATGATACAGCAATTGAGAATGGCTGTTTGTAGAGCTCTGGCCAGCATTAGCAAAAAAAAAAAAAAAAAAAAAAAAAAAAAAAGCAGGGTTTGCATTCCACAGTGGTGTTGTAAGTCAGCCTCTGTAAACCTTCCTTCATGTGGGTGCACATCATTCTTCAGGCACATCCTTGGTTTAGACTAACTGTGACTCACATGGATAATGTGTTAATCTGACAGCTAATCTTACTAAAAAATGGATTAACTACTATGTACACATGACAGAAAATATCTAGCAAGAGGCATGATTTTGCTTCTCAAATACTCTGTTCCAGTGGAGTCCTCCTTTTGTTCAAGGGGGCCATCTGCTCATAAAAAATGGGTTATACTTGCTTCTACTTCTTGAAGAAAGATGGCTCCTTACTGCCATTTAACCTCAGAAAACTTTTTGAGTTTTTCCTCCCTGATAATTCTTCTAGACATTTTCAAGTCATCAAAGTTAACTATCTTGTCCATAAAGCTATTGAGGACACAAAAATATCTGTGAACCGTGCCCTGCAGTTAAATACTTCCCAAATCAGGATTAGTGGTCACTGTTTTATTTTGTTGGGTTTTTTTCTCAAGGAAAAAAATGCATGAGTCCTTAAACAGAGTTTGGATTTCTGATTAACTGAAATTACACCTTCTAATTATTTGTTTTGTCTGTAATGGAATGTGAAAATAATTAAATCTTACTTTTAGAAGACAGTAACTCCTACAGTACATTGTTCATAATAGGCTCTGAAATAAATAACTTGACAAGACTCTCACAAAACACATTGTAAAATAGGAATGGCATAAAGGTCATTCCACCTGCTGTGGAGATACTAAAACTAGCCTTGTTGGCCTAACTGAAATTCACAAAAAAGTAGTTTAGGAGAGAAAGTTGAAAACAATCCTGAGGTAGAGTATTCACCTTTTATACCTGGAAGCAGCAGTATGGGTAACTGCAAATTGTCACCCAAAAAAATTAACGGAATTAAAACCATTTCATTGATAACCAAAGATTCATCTTCATGACTAACATTCAAAACTGCCATCTTCTAGAATCATTAAAAATAAGAAAAAGTTCCCAGGGTTTTATCATATAGAGAAATTATAAAACACAAAACCTATTATACAAAGTATTGGAGATAGATATTGCAATATTTCTATTTGATTTCATTGCAATTGTTTCTGTTGCAGTAGTTTCTGAAATGAAAATAAATGCCAATTTAAATTTTCCATTATCTTTTCCCAGTAAATGCTGCAGTGTATTGCTTTCTATTTCGACTATCAGAGGCTTTCTTGCACAAGGCTGCACACATCCATGTGTTTGGAAATTTGCTTATGTATTCACTGCCAAGCAGGGTTTTGCTTCTTCAATAGTGATCAGATATTAGTTTGACTGTGTGTGGAAATGTGCAGTAAATCAGTGATGAATTTTTCCATATGTCTTGCATAAAATCCAAAAATGGTTATTTAATGTAAGCCAGAACACCAGAAAACAAATTCTACTGTCATATGTTAAAAAAGGCCTTAGCAGAGTTATGAAATAAATAATGTAACACATCGACCTTAATAAAATTAATTGCTATAACTGTTTTAGTTAAAGGATTCTTTTATTTGGGTAATGAATTTCCTGAAATATGAGATTATCTTGTTACACCTAATTATGTAACATACTTGCTCCAGGGTTTAGGAGCTGCAGATACATGATTCAGTCTGTGGGTCAACAGGTACCCAAAGATGCTGCACTTAAATCCAGTTTCCTTACTTTTCAGATGCATCCAAGTCGTGAAGTAGAAGCTCAAATAAGTGCTTTCAAACACTGGAGCTCTAAGGGGAGTTCTCTGAACTATGTTGTGCTGGTTTAAATATATTGATTCTGTCACTGTAGGACAGAACTGACCTATTTTCTTCATTTTCTCTCTTCTCATTTCTTTATTTGTCTTTATAAAGAGAGAGAGTTAAATAGATCTCTTGATGTTATACAGTGTCTACATCTATTAGACAGTATTGTATAAGTGATTACAAACTAAAACAATAACTAGCTCACATAAGAATTTATTGGGCATCTTTTGGACAGGTTAGCTTTTAAAAGCAACTTAATTATATTTTAGTTAGGTAGACTCTGAAAAATTCTATTTAAATAGAACACACAGACATCTATGATATTGCATACAATATAACTTGGAGCACATTTCAGCATCTGGATAGACTAAATTTAATGTCATTCATCTGTATGGACTTCTTTTCCTTGAGTTAAAAAAAACATGTGTAAAAATTACCAGATATCTCTGTCTTATGACTGAATAAAGAAATTAAAGTAGCTGAGGAGGGTTATTATCAGTCATTTAGGGAAATTTTCTGAGTGATGAGAAGATAACTGTTAGCTCATTGGTTTAAAAAAATTCATCTCCTCTATAGACAATTTTGTATTTTCATAGAATCATAGAATGCTTTGGCTTGGAACGGACCTTTACAGGTCATCTAGTCCAACCCCCCTGCAAGAGCAGGGACATCTTTAACTAGATCAGGTTGCTCAGAGCCCCATCCAACCTGACCTTGAATGTTTCCAGGGATGGGGCCTCCGCTACCTCTTTGGGCAACCTGTTCCAGTGCTTCACCACCCTCATTGTAAAAAACTTCTTTCTTAAATCCAGTCTAAATCTGCCCTCCCTTAGTTTAAAACCATTGCTCCTTGTCCCGTCACAACAGGCCTTGCTAAAAAGTCTGTCCCCATCTTTCCTATAGGACCCCTTTAAGTACTGGAAGGCTGCTATAAGGTCTCCCCGCAGCCTTCTCTTCTCCAGGCTGAACAACCCCAGCTCTCTCAGCCTGTCCTCGTAGGAGAGGTGCTCCGGCCCTCGGATCATTTTCATGGCCCTCCTCTGGACCTGCTCCAACAGCTCCATGTCCTTCTTGTGCTGAGGGCTCCAGAGCTGGACACAGTACTCCAGGTGGGGTCTCACCAGAGCAGAGCAGAGTGGCAGAATCACCTCCCTCGACCTGCTGGCCACGCTTCTTTTGATGCAGCCCAGGATACGGTTGGCCTTCTGGGCTGCAAGTGCACACTGTTGGCTCATGTCCAGCTTTTTGTCCATCAGTACCCCCAAGTCCTTTGCCGCAGGGCTGCTCTCGCTCACACCATCCCCCAGCCTGTATTGAAACCGAGGATTGCCCCGACCCAGATGTAGGACCCTGCACTTGGCCTTGTTGAACCTCATGAGGTTCACACAGGCCCACTTCTCCAGCTTGTCCAGGTCCCTCTGGATGACATCCCGTCCTTCTGGCGTGTCAGCTGCACCACTCAGCTTGGTGTCATCTGCAAACTTGCTGACGGTGCAGTCATTTTATAAATGACTACAAAATAATTGATTCCGAAATGAGGTAAATTAATAAAATCAAGCTGCAAATCAGTATAGTATATTCTTAACCTTAAGTACCTTTATAGTCCAAGTCCAACTGAAAGAAACAATTTATAATAAATAGGATATATCATATTTCTCTTCTGAGAATCCATTACCATGCAATAAACCTAGATTTCCCAAGTGCTTTTATTATTAACATAACATGTTAATTGAATCAGCAAAGAATTTTCAATCTGAAAATCATCTTCATGGCAATTACTGATATTAAATATACAATTTATATGAAATGCATTGGGTGTGTAATTGACCCAACTAAACAGTAGTTTGAATTCTAGTTTCTATTCAACTTCTGTGTCTCTATTTAATGTAAATGTATTGAACCTGGACGTACTGGCTAGTTCAAACTGAGATACCTGTCCCATCATTAAGTAATGTAACATGAACTGGTAATTGTACAACTTTACTGTACAATCAGAAATTCACTTTCATGAACATGAACTAAAAATAATATTTTTTTGACAATTAGTGTGTGTAAAACTGTGAGTTTCACAGATGTTTACCAGAAGTTAACCTCGGTCTCAAAATAAACTCATGTACTTGTTTGTTTCACATAAATTAAGGGATATAAAGCATTTGCAATACATTGCTATCTTTAAAATCACCTGTGGCTCATATGTATTTGAGCGTTTGTCAAGAAGCCGTCATGTGGGTACAGAAGGCAATACTTGGGCTTGTAATTACCTTAAACTGTGGACTTTGAGAGGCAGTGAAGAGACCCAATCCCATCCCACAGTGCAGTAGAGGGTCCCTATTTCTCCTTTCTACCTGTATGCCATGCTGTTCCTTCCCTTTTATCTCTCTTTCTCTCTTGAAAGTGACCTTTGGCCATGTGAATTTTTTGGTATGCAGCTTTTAGAACCAGAGAGATTTGCCAACCATGATATAAAATAAAGGTTTTCATTAACTTTGTAAAATAATAATAATAATAGCTAGTAGTTGTAGTAGTATTCTAGAAGTATTTCTGGTTGTTACAGCTCTCCATGTTCAGACCCTGATTCCAAATACCAATCCTATACAGATAGTCCCTGCATATATGTTTTGACTTCCAGAACATTAGTGATACCACTTGTTTCTTAAGAGTTTGAAACAGACAAAGTATCTTGAAAAATATGAAAGAAGGTATTGTTTTGATATTTCTGCTTATTTGTTTTGTGGAGGTTTATGTTTGTTTTGCTGCAAGGAATCAAGAAATACTTTGTTTTTTGAAAAAGTGAGTTATAGGACGGAAAGGATTAATTATACTCATGAACCCTGTATTAGCCAGAGTGATAACTGTAGACATATTTTACTCCTATAAATAGCTCCTCTTTTATCTAACATCTTTCAGTCAGATGGTGCTAAGATCCCTCCTTCCTCACTAAGATTCCTTCAATCCATATTTCAGCAGTATGTTTTATACGTAATACAATAAAATCCACAAAATGTGCTGTTGCTTTGCCTTTTAGTACAGTAGCATAAAATTATGAAAGGAATAATGGGTGTAGGGGATGAATAAGAATAGTCAGGTTTGTATTTTATTTTCTAAATTAATTCAGCTGGACTGACAGCCCTAGAGGTGCCCTTAAGCAGAGAAATTGTTAGCGAAGGTTAGATTAGGTGATAATTGCAGGACAGAATAAAAGTTGAACAACTGTTTTTCTTTCTTTCTGGATTTTTGAGGAGAACTGAATCAGTTCAGCATATTGAGAAACCAGGAAAACAGTGGGCTTCTCACATTGTTTGTCCTGAAAATTAAACCTCAATAATGCAAAAATGCTGAAAAGCCTCTAAATATATTCTACAGAATTCCGAACTTGTATTGCCAAGAGGGTATTTACTTATGTTAGGGCTCCACCTACAGTCATGAGGAAGAAAACCTTACCACTGATGGCAGCTGTCTCTGCTTCTGGGGCTTCACTGATTCACCAAGATTAACATAATAAAATCTCTCCTTTTATTTGGGTCAGCATACTTCAAGCTGATTTGCAGCCACAGTTAAAGTATCTGATTTCTAATTATTTCCAGTAAAGCAGCAAATAAGGTTATATTGACCATTTCTTTATATGCCAGTATTATGGTAGGGTTGGCTTAAATTTCAAGTAGTTTTGTTATCAAAAGGCTAGCAGGCACAGAGAATCTTATCATATAATCTCACTTACATTTATCAAGTTTCATTTTTAAAATTTTTAGGATTTTTGCCCCCTCAGTGTTTCAGTTTGAAAGGCTCTTCCAGAACATCATTCCTCAGACGATGAGCACCATTCCAGTACTTTCAATCTAAATGTATTAATGGGCTTCTTGTATCCTCTGGATTTTAAGCCACTATTGACCTTGAGTTAAAATAGATTGGATGTAATCCTCATCCTCAATTTAAGATAACATTTAGAAACAGTTATAGTACTTAATGTAACTAAATAACTGAAATAGTGCTCTTTTATTTGGTACTTTTTGCCATCCACATATGAATTGGAATTTGACTTAGGTCTTCCATTTCTTTGGAACAGCCAACCAGAAGAGAAAACAGTCACTTGTGAGGAAAATGGAAGCAGAGTCATACAAAAGTGCAAGTATGTGTATTTCTCTACTACTGTCTGTATGCTGATCTATTGAATAATTAATCTTATATAAGTAAAAACAAGCAAACAAAAATACCCAAATCTTGTTCTTCACTTATAAATCAAGTAGAAGTAGGTCGTAAATTAGGGGAAATAGTTAAATATAAAAAATAGTAATAAAAAGGAGAGCTAAAAGCATTGACACGGTTTACTGAAAGTCTCACACTTAAGCAAATAGACAGATGAAGTTGATAGGACAAAGCTTAGAGATCTCGCAGTTTTGTATATGAACAGTTAATCTGTACTAATGAGAGTTTAGCTACCAACTGCGTAATAGTAGCCAAGAAATGCATGGAATAGTGGGCATTTGCTTGAGCATGACCCAGCACGTTAAGAAGTTGTAAGAATCTAAAAAGAGTGTTGTTAAAGAATGTGACAATTCTCTAATAACTAAGGTTGAGCATTGGACTTCCTAATTAGAAAAGGAAGACTGAGTAATTGACATAATGGCTAAACAAATAATTATTTAGGGGGGGGTTAATACTTAAGAACTGTTTAATAAATAGCATACCAAAAAATCCAGTTCTCAATTTTCTTCTAAAATAAAGCTCACACAAAGTGAATGCTTTCTCTGTATCCATTTGCAGCAGTCCTCCATGCAGTTGCAAAAGTCTTAGCAATAGCTGTCTACTGAGGCTAAATTTAAGTTGCTTACTTCCAGTACCTCAAGAGCCATGAGGTACATTACCTTCCTACTTACTGGAGGGTAGTGTACAGTAAGAGAATGCACGCATGATTGCTGTGGAGCAGATGACGGTACCCTCTGGTAACCTGCATGTCAAAACTATTATTTGCTAATGTTCTTGTGGATCTGAAACTGGACTGGATGTGTGTCTGTCTCCTGAATATTTGTGACAAATAAGAACTATTAAGGAAAGAAACAAGAGCTGCAAAATGAGAACAAGCAGCTCTAGCAGATACTGCAATAGGAAAATATTGTAAAGAGAGTTGGATGTTGGCACAAAAAATATCTCTCTAGACTAGTTTCATTGCAGTGCTCCACTTAAATGAGGAACAGCAAAATTATGAAAGAAACTATCTGGTTAAAAATCAGGAATAGTGCTCCAAATCAACAAGACTGAGCTAATGCAAGTTTGAAAACACAGGAGAAACAGTTGTTAGTGCAGTTATCTCACCATTTGCCAGCAGGGGGAAGGGAAATTTCTTTACAATTCTTAGAAGCATAAAAAGCGCTTGCAGCTCAACTAAAGAAAATGCTCACAGTACCAGATATTTGGCAAACTATAGGAAGTTCAATAAAATAATTTTGAAGGGTTTGTGTGTTGAATTTTGTTTTTTTTAAATCATGAGTAGATAATACCCTTAGGACTGTGGCAGGTTTCTGCTGTTCTTCTAGAGTGGGTTGTAAAAAAGATACCAGCAGATAGAAGAAAATGTGGAAGACAAGAAACAGCCTGCTTACAGAGAAGGACAAGGTCTGTGGTCATTTAAAGTGATGGCTTTTTGTCTTGTGTTGTTGTAAGCGTCACCGTGTTTTACAGGCTTACAAAACATTGTTGAACTCTTTTTTTTCAGCCTACCTAAATTATATTTTGATGCATGCAAAATTTTGATGAGCAGGAACCAATACATTTATAAACACAGTAACCTTACAGTATGAATTTAAAATTTAATCAAAAGAAATGTGAACAGTTTTTAAAACAAGTAAATTATTTTGAGTATACAATCAGTGAGGAGAAATTTTCACAATGAAAAGAAAGCTGAGGCTGTCCAAAACTTGCCAACTCTTTGGATGCTCACATATGTTCAGAGTTTTTAGGCCTCCTATTACAAAAAGTTCATTTGTAGGTTGGCCAGAACAGCAAAACCACTACATAAGCTGGGTTAAGAAAGGAAACCATTTCAGTGATCAGCAGTGTGTGATTTAGCATTTTGAGAGTCAAAGAGGCTCTTGTGATTGCTCCTGTTTTAGTCTCCCTGTGTTTCAAAAACCCTTTCATATTGTGCACAGCTGCTAACACTTACAGTTTGGGGATACTGTTGACACAGGAACACAAAGGGGTTGAGATATTGCTAGCTTATTACCAGGGTGGGAGGTCAGGGGGAGGACGTGCGGGGGTAGGAGTTTTCCAAAGACAAATTATTGCAAAAGTAACTCATGACTACGGTTAAAGACTATTTTCTTGGTTGGAAATTTATGATCGGGATAGACCATGCATCTCATTCAATGATTCTGTAGATTCAGGTATTCTGAGGGAAACTTGCCAAGCAGCTACAGATCTACCACACTGTGCCTCAGACTTGAACACAATCATGGCAATGCTACTGTTGCATTCATGTGGCACTTTGATTGCTAGTTGCAAGTATTTCCATAAACAGGAATGACTGAACTTAAAAAAAAAAAAAAAAAAAAAAAAAGCCTTTTCTATTCTAGACCCAAGCTGAAAGTGAAGCTGAAAGTGAAAGTAGGATCTTGAAATTTGTGCTATATATGAACAAGCAGTTGATAAACTGCTTATTTGTGATAGCTCAAAAAGATACTTTCCTAATAAAAGCTTATTGTTCACAATGTGAAATATGAAGTATTCTACAGGAGATGAAAAACAGTTGATGATAGCAAGCACGGGGCATTGATGTGCACAGATAAATGTGGTTGCTATGTCAGGTCACAGGACATCTGGAAAGATGAACAGAATCTGGCCTCTCTGTGGGCTTATTTTAATTATGCTGGTTGGGCCTTTCCAGTGATCGGTACCTGTAACATCAGACTGTACTTAATTTTTTGAGAAAAAGGAGATAACACCATGATTTTTAAACTGCTGGACTGCAAGAACCTTGGCATTTTGCACATCATGCTTGGATCTGAGTGAGGTTCTTGCAGTCTAGCAACTGGACATTTTCACAAAATGACCTATAAGAAACCAAGGAGAAGCTGGTTGCACTTGGGCTGAGGTTAAAGACTTTAATTGTTTTAGTAAGTTTGTCAAGCTTGCTAGTCTGTAGAGAAAGACAAGTTGTTTGCAAAGTGACTCAGATCAGGAACTTAACCAAACCTTGATGGACCACCTTTTGGGTGGAATAATTTCTTACCAGAGAGAAGAAATCAAGAAAGCTTAGACCACTAGGTTAAGCATAACCTTTGTAAATACCCTCAAAGGATTTCATACAGTGTTTGGTAGTGAACTGAAAAAAATATTATTCTCATGGATGAAGTTCCTAAAAAGGAAAAAAAAAATAATTTGGATGAAGTAGAAAACCTGTAGATAAAAATCACATTTATTTCTGCAAAAATTAAAACACTCTAGCAGATAAGGACACTCAGCTGTACTTTTTATAATGTCTCCAAGCATGATTTTACAATCCTAGGAGAAAGAAAAGCAGGAGTCCTTTGAGGGATCCAATAAAATACTGATACATATATAAGAAGTAATGAATGGGATACACTGGGTCCCAAGACTTTATTCAGAGTTGTTAATAAAGAATAGATGATGTCATAACAAGGATTTCAGTAAAATTGCTTCAATAAAATGATTGTATGATGTGCTGACTAACAAAGACTTTGCAGCAAGAAGCAAAGAAACAATTTCCATCTGTTCAAAAATGTTGTCTATTCTTTATAAATACAGAGGATTAAAGGAAAAAAACTACCTGATTTCAGCATCTGTTTCTTTTCAAATGGAAACAAATTAGGGTTAGTAAGCTTTTGGCTGTTGGAGTGGTCTTGGGGGGGGGGTGTGTGGGGGTTCTTGTTTGTTTTTTCAAAACTCAGGTTAAAAAAATGGGGTAATAGTATGTCCAATAGTAACAACTTGGTGTTGCGTTCATAGAGAAAGAATTTGGATTCCTATCCAAAACATATGTTTTTCTGTAAAAGTCAGAAGGGGTGAAAAAAAACCCTCAAAACTTTGAAGCTATAGAAATTTTGTACAAAATGAACATGTCAGTATGCTTCAACTGGCAAACAGTGAGCTGCCTGTAACCTCTACGCTGTTCTTACACTGCGTGACGATCACTGCATAGAGCTGCAATTTCACCCGATCACTGAGACAGGTGAGATCTTCCCAATTCCTTCCTGCTCCAGCTTTATTTCTGTGAAAATTCTACATGCCCTAAACTGTTGTTAATGTTCTGCTTGTAGTAACTCTGACTTTAATGCTAAACTATGCCACCAAGTTAGTTAATTTTAATGCTCACTGAAAATTGAGATGTTGGAGTTGAAAAAGTGGGAAAACTTCTATTCCTTGAGGTATCTTCCTGATTTTAATCACCATCAAAATTCACACTTTAACCAGCATGATTTAAATCTATCTACCTTGTCACCATCAGAGTGCAAAGCATCCATCTGACGAGAATGCTTAAGGCCTTGACATGTATGCGTTTGACTGGACCTTCTCTCCACTCTGCAAAGCATCCAGCAAACTGCTGCTGTACAAATGTATTCATAGAAGTCTCATGAGCAAGGTCAATCCTTGACTTTGTCTCTTCTTTCATCTGCTCTCATGACCTGTTGCCTTAAAGTGCTGACGTGTCAAGCTCAATTAAAGTTGTCTGCAGCTTTCTAGATGTTTACTAGGTAAGTTGTATTTGCCCTTATTGGCTCTTGTCCTCTGCAAGGATATAAAACACTCAGAAACAGACAGAGATGGGGGGAACTTATATAGCTTTAAAATATTACAGGGGAGAGGGAGGGAAAAACATTACAATGTACAGACTTCAATCAGAATTAAAGTGGTTGCCTGTTTGTGCTTGATATTTTCACTTTGAATTTATACTGATACCATAGTGGAAGCATAATTTTAGCATACATATGTGCTTATCACTCTTTTCCAGTCAAATGTGTTATAGACAGAAGTTTAATTGTAATTTATCTTTTCTGGTTAAATATATGTATTGTATATATTTATATATAATATATATAAAATATATATTTTTTTTGTATATACATATAGATACACACAGGAAATAAAGAGGTCAAAACACAGGTTTATTATGACCATGGGACATTTGTATCCGTGGCAGGCAGAGATTCCATGTAAAATGTGAACATTTTCAACCTTGCTTATCAGCAAACAGAAGAAAGTTCTGCTTTTAACTATACATATTCTATCGCTTTTGTTTTGTGGTTGGGTTTTGGTTGGCTTGAATGTATTAGCCTGCATAACTTGCCTAAATGATAGCTGTATGTGGTACAGTGGAAAGGAGCTAATATTTGAATTGTGTAAACATCAAAGATGATGTTGATTTACATTGCTATGAAGTGGCGAGACTGACAGAAAGTAATCACCCTTATGAAAGATAAGAAACTTTATAATGGTGAGATGTGTAAGGTTATAGATTAATTTCACAAATGAGGTTAGGGAATCCCCACTGCTTAAGAGTTTTTAAAACTATTCCAAATGTGATGCATGTTCTCAAGCATAATCTGGGACAGAGAAAAAGGCTGAACTATGAATAACAAAGGCTCCTACCTCATCTCAGTGCTTAACATTTAACAGTATGACCTGTAATAATCAGGGATATTAACAATTTTGAGCAATTATACTAGTGACAATTACTTCTTAAAAATCTCTGTTGCGATTCAAATGATATGACTTTGTTGCTTCTTACACTGGAAGAATCGATGGGAATTGTAATATTCCCTTAACTTTCTAAAGGTTCATTTGTGTTCTCCAAAAAAATGTCAGTATTAAGAGAGTTTTAGGGCATGGACATACAAACAGATGCTGCTGTACGCTAAGAAGCTGTGCATATGGTCTTAGTTCTTGGTAAACGGAACTAATTTGCTACTTACCGAAAGACATTTAAGCCACCCCACACCTGTAGATCTGCCAGTCAGCTTCCTTTGCAGCCTCCTTTGCTCATGTTATTGCATAGCAGCAGTGCTGTCTTTCTGCTTTAAAGTCCTTGTGTGAGACACAAAAGGTCATTTGCCCTCCGCTGATACGGGAGAGCTCTCCGGCATGGGACCGCGGACTGTGAGAGAGGTTGCAGGTATGCGTCTGCAGCTGAGGAATGCATCACGTAGCAAGGCGCCTGTTCGGAGGAGTCCTTTACAAACCCGTGCACCGCAATTGCTGATTAACTCCACTCAGTGCATTGTGTTTGGCACGTAGTACAGGTATTTGGCAGGGAGCTAGGCCCAGACCTAGTTCACCTGAGGTCTGGCGGAGCCACTCCCTCCATGGATTTTCTAGCTTAGGGAGACGACAGTGCCCTGTCGGGGCCTAACCGAGATGTGGTAAGTAACTGCTCTTTTGCAAGGTCATACCCAAATTTACTGAGTAGTGCTTGCCTTGCGCAACAGATCTAATCTTCCTTGTTGTAGTCCATCTAAGTAGATGACTAGTTGTGTTAAATAGTTGTTTTTGTCAATTGTTATTTTTAACTTGGAGTAACTTGATTTTTAAAAGTACAAATATTTTGTTTAGTAGTAAAATTTTACAACTGTACTTCTGGTATAAGGTTTGTTAATTTTGGCATAGGGTTTTAAAAATTACTTTGTGTGCTACCAAGCACTTATATTGCCATTGAGTAGAATGATAGCTTTATACGTATTTGACTTTTTCTGTACTTTAATGGTTGCATGTTTAATGAGGTCTGACATTATCTATCCAACAATGTTGCATCTTCATTTTGATAATCATAGTACAATTAATAAGGCCGCATGATAAACCCAATGAAGTTTACTGAAGTTGTACTAAGCTGTAACTGCCCTTTTACTTGAGAAAGCTTAGCTATAAAATACAATGTGACTTGCCTGAAGCCACACGGCAAATCTTTAAGAAAGCCAGAGCAGGTTTGGATTTATTCTTTCTATCTTTTGTTTTAAATATAAGATATATTTCTTCTTTCAAATAAGATAAGACATGTAGGGAGAAATCATCATGGTTGTACACCCCAGAAAAGAAATAGATTATGCAGCAGTGTACATTAGCATATATGTTTGCACTTGCAAGTTAAGATCAGTCATCAAAAATTTCATCTTAAATGAAAATTTTAATAAGTATGTGCATTTGAACAACTATACAGCTTTATTATCTGAACTGTGGCTTTCTCTAAAAATGCATAAATACACATCTACTTGAAAAATTTCTAATACTGCTATATTAAAATTCTTATTATCAATAAAAAAAATCTGTGGAATAACAAATGATTTTTCCATATGCAAAAATCTTTAGAACTGTGTGGTCTACAAATGAGACATTTCCAAATAAAATTGAGCTATGCGGAAGAAATTGAGGGAAAAGTCCTTAAGGTGACTTTTAAATGAAAATGAAATGTCTTTTAGTAAGTTTCAGAGGTACAATATTACAGACTAGCAGAATTGTATCTCATTAATTTCAAACACAGATTTTATGTGAGGCTATTTGATTATAATTTGATTATCTGACCCTGTAATTAAAGTTTATTGCCAATTTCAAAGCTTATGTGTAAAATGAACTGGTTTTCTTCAAAGCAATATACAATCCATTGGACTCGTTGACTTCTAGTTTTGCATTTAAATCGAAAAGTCTGTTATAACATGACAAACAGGTTCAGTTTTTGATCATTAATCCTGCTAAGCAATATTCATAAATTCAATTTTGAATCAGTTGGAATACTTTTCTTTTATTAGTTTCTGTGTTATTAAATGAGATTGTTTCTGACTAATATATTTCTGGACTCAAACTGTAGCTCCAAGCTGTTATTCAAATCAAATAACATGCCCCTTACTTGTGCCTAGCACTAATAAATGCCAACTTGTGATACATTTGCTGGAGACTGTCACGAATATTAAAGGAGGCAATAATGCCACTAATGTCTCATAAGTAAGCTTATTTTTCTAAAGGGCTGAAATCAGTCATCCTACTGAGGGGGGCAAAGGGGGAAGAACCTTTAAGACTTAAAGCCTAAAGCATTATTTTACTCAGCTAAACATTATTATTGAGGAGGTAAATGACCAAGAAATTACCACTGGAGAGAATGAAAAATATAATATGTAACTTCTGGTGCCACCCTGAGCAACAGAAATGCATCCACTGGCTAAGCATATGCTGGGTTTAGTAGAATTGGATGTTCATTGGTTTGGAGGCATGTTTTTCTCCCTCTGACTGTTTGAATTAAATGAAGAAAAAAAATTCCCTTTTACTGTTATTGTCAACCACCTACTTCAGTTCCTTTGAGATATTACTGGTAATAGTTAGGGGTTTTGGTAGAGAACACAAGTTTAACATGTGGACATGAAATTATCTAAATAGGATTAACTTGTCTAAGTCGTCATCCCGCAGTCTGGACAACTTGGGAAGGAGTGTATCAGGTGGGACAGGGGGCATGACTGGGACTGAGAGATGTAGCATGGACCCTACCTGTGTCCCGGTTGGATACAAAGGCAATGCTGAGATTTAGGCACAATCATTTTACTCATTTTGCTTTCTCCTATCTCAGAATATTCCCCCTTTTTTGTTGGAGGTAGAATATTGATAGTAAATGTCCGTTCTGTGACTCTATGTACTTTTTTACACCACTTTGAGCCACATATTCATCCTTTTGTTTCTCTTGCTTTCCCCCAAATGTTTAAAACTTAATTTAAAAAAGAGGTAGTTGTGTTTTACATTTTGTGCAGTATGAGTTCTTAGCTTTCCTCCTTTCTCAAATATTCTGTGTAATAACCTTGTATTTTCTTTTCTAAAATTAAAAAAAAATCTCTTATCTCTATTAAAGTTCGTTAGTGTCAGTATCACAGAATGTACCAAAATAACTGATAGTTTCTAGTAGAGCGACTAATGTATTTGGGTTTGGTTCACTTCTTTTTAAATGGTGATTCCTACATCAAAGGTGCTTTTAATTGGAAAGGATGAAAGGGTTGAGACAAAATCCGATGTTCTGTTTCATGATTGCCTTTAGTTTTTACAAACTGTTCTGTGTTGTGCAGGATGTATTTCAAATTGATTAAGTTTACAAATTGTCTGTGAGCTCTGCATTAGCTGTTTCAGAAAGGTGCTCTTTCTTACGGACATCATTGAGAATTTGTAGCCTAGCTGGGATGCCTGTACTGCTCACACATTTTGTTATGGCCTCCAGCCATACCATCTTACCTCGGGCAGTGATCTTGTCAGAGTTCATAAGCTAACAGGTCATGCGAGATGAGTCACGAATGGGATACCCGTAAGGAGGCATCACTTTACCCTCTGAGCTAGCAGGGAACCCTTGACCTAGCACTTTGCTTTTAGTTTTTCATGTAAAACAGAAACTAATCATGACTTCTCATCATTAGAGTTATTATTGGACTATCTGGAGCTGAGGTGGAGCTACAGTTCACAGAACAGATGAACAATACTTGCCTGAAGTGTCCTGTAATTTAACTGATTTTTTTCTTTTTTAATTCTAAAACGTTGCCTAATTTAACAAATGCTATGATCCTCCCCAAAGAGGGATTCATATCAGTGCCTCCTCTGGTATGTAATATCTCATTATTTCTGAAGTGCAGTGGAACCATTTTGTTTGAACACGTCTATGTTATTTTTTAAATGGCAAATTTTTGTTTGGCACTTGTGACTATAGACATAATACTTAGTTCTTACAATGAATATAGTAAGGTGACAGACTGTCATATATAATGCAGATTATAACTGATAGCATGTGATCCTAAGCTGGGATAGTATGATGCAAAAATTACTTCAAATATATTTATATTTCCATCTTCTTCTGACCAGGATCGGTCCTCAAATTATGAGTTAGAACAGCCTCAGCCTGCATGGTAAGAAAGAAGCCCATTCAAAAATTACTTTGGTATCTACCTATCTTAACTACATAACAGTAGTTAAGTTCTTCTATCTACTGTTAAAACTATGTTATATACTGTACTGCTTTGATATTACCAGAGAAACTAAATCCATTTCAGTTTAGGATTTAGTGGCCAGATCCATTTCAACATGTA
Source organism: Mycteria americana (assembly GCF_035582795.1). Lineage (NCBI taxonomy): Eukaryota > Metazoa > Chordata > Aves > Ciconiiformes > Ciconiidae > Mycteria > Mycteria americana. Next base: position 31,869,675 of record NC_134372.1, read on the forward strand.
GTTTTCTCTAACAACAACTGAGTGCTTCTTTTGTCACTGCATTTTGTTTCAGATTTTTTTATTAAAAATAAGTTATTTTTGATGCAACCTATTTAGCTGAACAGGCATTTGATACTGGATTTAAGAACCAAGAAAATTTGGCTTGTTGTAACAAAATGAGTTATCTGATGCAGTGATATCTTTAGGGTGGAAGAAGAGGTATTGTTTAGTCTTAAAGGTAGACTGCTTCTCATAACATGTTCATCCTAAGTTAAATATCTAATATCAATATAAATTTTGTGGTATACCAAAACACTCTTAACAGTTGTCTTTAATATTTTTGGTTTTAAGAGTAAACTTGCGGACTTTAGTTCACATCTAATTATCATCTTCCGTTTTTGAAAGATAACATGAGAACAGAGAAGTGTGGTAAGGCCCATATCTAGCATTGTCAATTATATTAACAGCAATAGCAAAGGCCAATAATAGTGCATTGATTGCTAGGGATTCTCAATAAGCTTTGTAAGAACTCCAGAACAATGAAAGCCTTTGCCTAATTAAAAGATCAAGAATGTAGGGCCAGATGCATTGGCAAGTCGTGGTTGGTTTTTGCTGCATGTTTACTGAGATGTGCAGTAATACATGCTTTTTATCTCTATAGCCATCAATTAGTTTATATAAACATATAGCCCACAACATGCTTTGGTTTAGCCTTCAATAGGTCGTATCCTCCAGGTTTCCTAGAACAGTAGAAGTTTGAAATAACACTTAGCATATGTTTACTCTTCAATATGTGCTTAAACATTTCACTGAATAAATGTGGGAATACTGAATGTAAAAAATAACACCAATGTTAATGTTTTCTTAAGGTAAATCCCTAATTAAAATTACTTCTTAAGCAAATAAGTTTAATGTTTCAGAAAAAAAATGGAATATCTGAAGATGCTTGCTGTTTGACATTTAATAAAAAATTAATTAGGCTTGGCATGATTGTTTAAGCATTGCTTAGGTTGCAATTCTGCTTTGAAGTGTTATTTTAAAGAAACATTCTGATAGTGGTTATCATAACATCTGGTTATCTCCCTCAAAGGATCCCTGAAAGTAATTAAGAAGTAATATTTTAGAAAATAAGTGTAAAATGTTTGTCTTATATTTTTGCTCTGGGAATATTTCTTTTCCAGTACTGGACTACTAGCAAATTTTTGTTCCTCATAAATATTGTGTTAAAATAGTAAGATAAGATTTTAATGATACAAAAAATGTAGGGTCAGTGAACGCTACTTGCTGCACCCTTCATTTCAAGAACTTGAGTCTCTCAGATTAGGGTCTAAAATCTGTCTTCTGTTTTTTTGTTTGATTGAATTTTCTTTTCTTTCCTTCCAGGAGGCCCAGCCTTACTACACATTAGAATCAATTCCGATTCCACAAAAGCAAGGAATGAAGACTGTATCCCCAAAGGACTACCTAATATCTGCATACCCTGAAAATTAGGGATACAAAGTGAGTCAACCTTTTAATCTGCCCAGTAATCGTGACTAGGTTAATGTCTGGTTTTGCTCAACTTACACACTTGCATATCCATACTCATTTTGCATAGAATATACAGACATATGCTTTTTTAAAAATAAAATTGAATTGTTTCCTTACAGTGAAGAGATTAATGTTGTCTTCTGCAAAATTTTCAGGTTTCCACTGTAAGCACAGACATTCTTCTTTTTTGACAGGAGATCATCGTAATTTTACAAAGAAGTAAGACTTATATAGCATTCATTCATCCTCTCAGTCCTATTTCCCCAGTCATAAAAACTTTGGGCTTTTTTCTTTTCTAAATTTTCAGAAAAATAATAGCTTTCTGTGTGTGTGCATTAATTAAAACTTAAATTGAAGATGTGCACACCTACCATTTCATTGACATTGTTAAAGGAGCCTGAAGGTTAAGGAGGGACATGTGAAGTTCTAGCCATACACTAAAAGTGGAAGGTAGTGCTTCACCACTCTTAACAAATTTAGTTCTTTTAAGAAGAGGAATTATTTATTTTCATTTCTACTTTAAGTGTGACAGAAGTGACAATTTTAATACAAAAGATTTGAAATTTTTTTTTTTTTGCAATGGTTGGCAAAGTCTTGAAACTGTTTAGTACTTCAGCTTAATATCTCTCATTGTGATGGCAACAGGAGAACATATTAGTATGATTTTTAAAATAAATTTCCATACTTCTTTGATTTCCTATAATAACTTTAAGTAGGTTTTTTTGGCATACTGTTAATAGCATCTCAGTAAAATGAACAGAGATTAACACTATTTTCTCAAGTCCACTCTCTGTAGTCTCAGAAAAAGTCACTGTGTCAGTTAACTTTGAATATGTGGTTAATATTTTTGTTTCTAATGGTTATAGGTTCTAAATTGTCTCTTAAAAGAAATTTTGCATTTTAGTTCATAATATGCACTATTTTTGAAGTGGCAGTAATTATGTGATTATAATTTACACCAGAAGGCCCACAAGGGCTTTAAGAAAACTCATAAAACTGTTTTAAGTAGTTAATATTTAGTTAAATATGAAATAGTTTACTTATTTAAATCTTAAAATCTAAAAATTAATTTTGTAAATTTTGTAAAATTTCAGACTTTCTGCTAGAGGAAAATTAATTTTTTTAGAATGAGATGGTTTGGACTTCAATTGACTTTAGATATTTGTTTAGCTGCTTTGTGGTATAAAATGCTGCATATCAGTAATTAGGTTTTGAAGATCAAAATCTGGTAACCAGAGTATTTACTTTTATATTTAATGACCAGACTGCATCAACTTAGATATACTTTGAAGAATATTAGGCACTCTAAAATTGTCTAGGTTGTACTATTTCTTAAACCTGTTTACCAGAAAGAAAAAAAAAAAGTTAATTATATTCGAAGTATTCAAAAAAAAAAACCACAAATGCACAACCAGCAATTTTAAAGCACAGGAAATTCTTATGCTGACAATTTTTTCCTGGTGTGTAGATAGTGCTGTCTATACTTTTGCTACATTTTACTCCAAAACAGTGAAAAACCTGCATCTGTATGAAATTTCATTCTGATTTTCATATAAACAACAAATTACTAATTAATTTCCAACAACTGGACCAGCGTATTACAGTAACCTATTTTACTGAATACTCTAGTTCCTTTTTGTGGAATTAATGTGACATATTTTTAAATTATAAATGGACATACTTTTAAATGATAAATGATAATATTTGTGTAAGTACAATTTTTATTGTAACAAATGGATTATACAACAAATTATAACAAATGTTATAACAAAAGGATTTTGTACTAAATGCTTTATTGGGGGGGGTTCTTAGTTCATACCCTTTGGACTGCTCATCAGAGTTTGGAGGGCTCACATTGTGGAAAATGTATCTGTGATATCTTTCATCTAAGTTATAGAAGAATTAAGTATTTTTTTAGCAAGCCTCAGTTATTCTGAGCATGTCAGCACTTGAATGCCTCTGCTGAAGTTTACTTGCATAGTTAAAGTTAAGCACAAAATTTGTAGGAATCATCTCAAAGTATGCAGAACCTTGGAAAGCTGGTCTCTTTGAAATACGTCCAAATAGATATTCAAATCAGTATTACAACATAAATCAGAAATGCTTTCCACATTTTACAGTGTACTTCATATGACAAGAACATTTCCTCTCCGATATAATTCTTTTTCAAAGCGTGAAAATCTTCAACTTGATGGTGCTTGATGGCAAAAGAATGTTAACTGAAGTGTGGCATAATGCTGTTGCTTGTCCACATTCAAATTTAAAATAATAAAAAAAAATGAAGGAGTGGAGGAAAGAGAAGTATTTATCACATGGTTTATCCACTAAAACAGTTCCAACTTGTAAGCCCAAATCTATTCATGATGTTAGTGCTGTTACAGCACAGGTAGTTTTATCCCTGCTGCTTTTCTTCCATGGCCATTGCTGTCAAATGTTCCCAGTCCCCTTGGTTAATTCATTCCACGTGCCAAAAGTAATTATCCTAAGTTTGACACTGACTGCAACGATGTGAAACTTTGAAATCTGTGCAGCTATGATGTCATAAGGGTGTCATTAATGTTAGAGTGGCTTATATGGAGGCCTGAAGGCCCATGCCAATTAATCACATTCCCATATGAAAGGTATCGATTTAATCATTCTGATGGCAGGCCTGTCAGAAATGTAATTGTCCACTGAAAGTACAAATGCGTAAATGGACATCCCAGCAAAAGGCAGCAATCTTTCAAAGTAACATTTTACATTATTCAGATCATTCCCCTTGTTTTCCTCCTCCTCTTGCCCCCAGCCCGAGTCTGTTATTGATATAAAGGTTGAAGCTCAGGCAGCTTAACTGTTATGTGGAATGACCTTTACTTTTAATATTAATATATTATTGTAAAGTCTATGAGACTCATAAATGCAATTTTAGAATTCATATGAAATGCCATGTGCTGAACCTACTGCAACTTTTCCTCTAGTCCTGTGGCAGGTTGCAAACTATGCGAATTAATATGCATCATATTCTTTCCCCTTTATTTACTTAGAGAGGTTTGCCGAGCAACTTTATCAAGAGTAACATTATCAAGAGCTTTCCTGCAAGCTTCTTTATCATATTCACATCCGTGTCTGCTCGACACTTGTCACTGTCAATCAAATCGCAATAATACGCAGATGATTTGCTCATTTGGTTTAATAAAATCTCTCTGCTTATTTGCACTGCAGTCATTATGCCACATAATTGCTCTGCCGCTGAGGTGAAAGGCAGCCAGTTGCCTGGGGGATAAGAAGAGACTATTGCTATATGAAGGATTTGTTTCTTTGCCTCTGTCTCTCCCTAGTCACTCATATCCCTAAAATTAATATTGTATTTGAATCCAGTCCTGCTATTCTTATGCAGGCTAACATTGTTATTACTTATTATTTGGATGTGAAGTCATTTATTTTTAGTTTTGATGTCCAAGCTGTCAAGCTAAATTTCATTGTGTACTGCCACATACGATTTTTAACTGCCATTTAAACTCGATTCAAAATCCAAATTATGAAGAGAACATGTTCAAAGGAATGGGCTGACAGGAAGTATAGCTACAATTTTTATTTCCCAGGAAATCAAAGTATAGATCTTGTTATTGTTCTGTGGTGGAGATATGTGCAGTTTTCATACTTCATAATCTTTTTTGTATTGGCTGGACACTGTGATTCAGAAACAGAAAAAAGAGGGCTATTTATGCATATGAGCAGCCCTTAGGGCACGAAACAAAGGTATTCACTTCCAGAAATGATATAGCACAGAACTAGCTCAACTTACTGTTGTAAATTCGTGAATGCTTTGTACTCCATTTTCCAGTAGATTCTACTATAATGGATGGTGGAAGTAAAAATGAGGAATCTATCCCTGTAACACAAACCTTAGCTCCTTCACTGCACAGTTAATATAGCAGTAACTGCCACGTGATAATAATCATGATGCCGTATTTTGGAGGTGGTTCCATCTCAGTGGCATATTCATTAGGAGCCTAAAATACTTGTATTTTTAAATGTATTCCAAACACCGAGTACTTAATGGTTTATTTTAAAGAAAATTAAAAACCCGGCTAAAATTGCCCATGAAAGAATATGTCTATGTTCAGCTTCCCTCCTTTTACTCAAAGTCCTGCATTGAGCTTAACTGGGACTCTGTTGGTAGGTCAGAGGAAGTACTAATATTTTAAGGCAGCTGAACTTGAGGACATCTTTTCTATTTGTATAAACTTGATCTAATATTATTCAGATATAGAAAGAGAGAGTGATTAGTCATAATATCAACATGGGGACACTTTCTTTAGCTGCCTGAATTCAGAAAGTCCACATTTAAATAGAAGAGCCCATTAACTCACAGAAGTCCAAAAAAGGACTAATAAGTCACGTCCAGCCTTTGTGGTAGGCCATTACGTTTCATCCAGTCAATGTGATATTGAACCCAGCAGGTTGATAAAACAAATTTATACTGTGAGATTTTCAAACTCACTTTGAAGAAATCAAGAAATATAAAATAACTCCTTTCAGTAGTGAGATTAAGTGGTTAATCACTCTCACTATTAAAATATTTACTGAATGTCTTGTTTGAAATTGGTTCTTGTTATGGCTTTCCACACTAGATTAAAAAGATATTTATCTCCTAGCATTTTCTCTCTGTTTTCTTTTGTTTTGTAATTGAGTTCTTTCTCAGTAGCTTTTAGCAAAATTAACATAGCCCTTAACATGGCATTTCACCAGCTTTTTATGTGTACATGGCTTTTTGTTTTTATCACAAGTAAGTAATGACATCAGGTATCTGAGTAGTGTTTGGTATAACATTAATATTTATTTTGGGGGGCAGGGAGGCATAGCAGTTGTAATGGGCATCTAATATTGAGATTTTAGTTTTATATTGTTTTGGAAATATAAGAAAGGACTGTGTTTCTTTTTTTCTTTGCTGTATCATTTAGTATTTAGTTTGCATTTTTGTTTGAATGAGCATAGCTATGAAGCAGTTGTGATCACCCTTTGACTACGAATCTTGATCATTATTTACCACTGTGGAATGGATCGAACATTTGTATTATCCAAGTATGCTTGTAACTTTTATTTCCTAGGGAAAAATGTATTAGGTCTGTTATCAACCCAGCACTGGGATCTCTCATACTAAGATGGGTTATGATATAAAACATCCTAAATCTGACAGTCTGTGCAGTGGAGTTCAACGGAGCTGTGTGCTGCAGTGTAGTATAGAGATACCCAAACATGAAATGTGGGGTGTAGGTATCAGAAGCACACTCTAGCTAGATTGTGAAGCCACAACATTACATGCCTAGGCTGCTTCTACTTCATGAATGATCTCGGGCACTCCTCTTCTACATTACACACAGCAGTGTAGATTTATTCTAACTCAGAACTCTCATTATCCTTCCTGAATAATAAAATGATCATCCAAGGAAATTGGTAAAAGCATATAAACTTCCTTCAGGTAGTTAAACACCCATAGATGGAGATCTAGTGAGTAGGAAATGGAGATGAGAGGCTTTCTTTTGAGACTTCTAAAGATCTTTTCACCAGCCTGCATGGCTGTTACAGTTTACATGGCATTTTTTTCTGTAGAATACAGTTCCTCATCCTGTCCTCTTCCATAATTTACATTTGCTTCCATATTGTGTTCTGACCCAAACAGCAGTTCCCTACAGACCAGCTGTTGCTACTACTACACAGTAGCCTATATAGACAGATCATGAAACTGAAGGTCTTGTGAGGGTGATCAAGTAGTGGGACAGGTTGCTCAGAAAGGTTGCAGCATCTCTCCATCTTTGGAGATATTCAAAACCCAGCTGGATGTGGTCCTGAGCAATCTGCTCCAGATGACCCTGCTCTGAGCAGGGTGGTTGGACCAGACAATCTCCAGAGGACCCTTCCCACCTCATCCTTTCTGTAGGTCAAGGATGCAGAAGTGCCATATGACTTGTAAAAGTTCTTTATATAAAGGATATAAAGATATAATATTATTTACTGTCATAGTTTGGTAAGGAATAATTTTATAGTGAGATCAAAATATTAATCTGCATTACCAGTTGTAAAGAACTTTATTTTGCCTGATCGCCTGGTTTTGTAGTTTCTGGGTTTGGATTTTTTGTTTTGTGTTGTGGTGGGTTTTTTTGTTGTTTCTGTTTCGGGGTAGGTTTTTTTTTTTTTTTGGGGGGGGTGTGTGTTAAAAAATACAGATCTACTTAGCTAATTTTAGGCCTGACCAATTCCATGCCATTTTAGTCAATAGGCGCAGATTCAAAATATTTTCTGCTAATTACATGGTAGGTAGGTTTTAAACCAGGTTTATAAAGAGGCCAGCCACAGAAAACTTCAACACCAAGCCCTAAAGACTGTTTTGAAACAAAATCTTTACTTCAGATTAATCACAAAAACACTCAGAGAGGAAGGAAGGAGAGTTTAATTTTCCTGTCCTTATAGTGGTTGTTGATCCTTTCTAATCTCTAATATTAAAAAGATCTTAATTCTAAATACACTTATTTTGCCATGGTGGCTGATTTGGCTTTATGAAATGTAATGAGTGTTTGCAAGAAATGTTAACTATTGTATGCTTAATGGTTTTCTCACATGGAAGTACAGCTGTTGTGTTACTATTGTTTTAATGTTGGCTCACTTTCTCCTTTTTGTATACAATCCATTGCATGTTCCTTTTGAAGAGCATGCTTATGCAATTTACAATGGGAAGTAGCAACAGACTTAAAAAGAAATTGTTGCCTATATTTTTTGTAGACATATCTTAGTTTCAGACAAATTGTTTGTAGAAGTTGGTAGGATAGTGAATTGTGTATTACAGAAAATGAAAATAATACGAATTTTTCTAAAAATACAGTGCTGAGCTTGGTGTGCAGCTGCCACAATTACTTAAATAAGGTATTGGTGTGTTTGGATTAGCATTTGTATTGTATGCATTTGTATACACAGTGTATGCATTTGTATACATTTGTATACACAGTTGTATGCATTTGTATACACAGACTTGTGCATACACATGCACACACACACACGGACTGAGGTTGTCATAAATTAAAGAAGACGGGGAATTTCCCTCTAGCCCACATACCCAAAGCACCTGTCTGTGTTCAAAACTTTGGTGGGCAGGATTTTCAGAGGTACTGAAAAGAAAAATTAATTTATAATTACACAGTCTGTACTGAAATAATGAAAACTAATTCAGTTGTGACAGTAGCTCTTTGCTTGGCTACTGAATAAGTTACTTGACATTTTTCAGCAATATGGTCTGCTATAAATTGGAACCAATGTATAAAATAACACAGAAAATACTGCATCAGGGAACGTTCTATCCAGGATTTTCATAAGAGAGAGAAATCTAATATTATACCCTGCTATTAATTAACATTAGATTTACTATCTGAAAGACGGTGTTTAAAATTCTGCAAAATGAGACATGATTATCTTCATATAGTCTCTCATGATCTTCATTTTCCAAAGGCATTAAGGGACCTTATATTTGCAAAGTGGAAATTATTAAGGATAATTAAGGTGAAAGTTTTATTTGATAGAGGAATTCTCATGATGTTTGGAAATACTCAGTTTAAATCTAATCTCTGTTCACACTCTTGCTTTTTAGAATGAAATACTATGTAATAAAGGGAAATGACAAACAGCCAAGCCACATTTTGACGCTGCAGAGACACTACTTGTGTGCCTTAAAAAAGAAGAAAAATTAAACTTCACAACATCTTGTGGTTTTGGTAACTGTCAAATGGATAGAAGATAGGACTGAATGAAATGAGAATCACAGTACCTTGAGGAAAGAGGAAGAACTGAATGGGAGGTACAAACTTATGCTAACCTACAAAGAAAAGGCTGCAGGTGGCATAGAAAAGCTACCAAAATTCAGCCAAAAAATATAACACTTGAAACAGATGTGGACAGAGGTGTTCTATTGAAGATTTTTTTGCCAACGTAAGTTCTTATTCATGCCAACGTAAGTTCTTATTCACAGATGAAGTCTCTCAACTGAAATCTTGTTGAAGTTAATAGGAATTTTGTCCATACTTTTAATTGGTCTGTAATGTCCCTAAAACATTAATTTGTGACTAGTCAAATTGGTTGTGAATAGTCAGAATTGGGAGGCAGACTGATGTTTCTGTATCTTGGTTATGATGCAGTAGAAGCTAACAATAACCTTATTTGACTTTAAATCACTTCCTACTGAGCAGATATTTGATTTTCCATCTACCAATGTTTGTTTGACTGAGGCTTTTCAGCTGTAACTGAAGATAGCCAGATCCTGCATCCAACTACATTTCCAAGATAGTCAGTCATCTGAGTCAGTGTTCTCCTTGCTTCTCTCTTGCTTATTGCAAGGGATCCATTTGTAGTGGAACCGAAATGTTACTCTATTTTCCCGCACCACCCATCAGCTCAGCTTGTGTTGGCTAAAAATTTGAGAATAAATCTGAGACATAACCAGCTCCTACATGCCAGTTTCCAGTGGAAGAATGACTGTACCACATCTACTTCTACCCCAAATCCCAGGATGTGCAGGCTGTGGGAAGATGCTAGGCTGGTTAGTCTTTTATTTCTCTTTGTGTTCAGTCTAGCTTTAGAAAAAGCTAAATGTAGTAATTGTTTTCTTTATATGCTGTCTATAGTATTTCTGTTTAGTTTAAGCCAGAAATATACATACAGAATACAGAACTCCCAAAAAATTGGGGGACGAGAAGGGTTTTTCTGAGTTTTCATTCAGTCCTTTATGTCTGCAAACGTATCTCCTCTGTCCCGAGTTATAAACTCTGAGTATGTACTCAGAGTTTATAACTCGGGATAGAGAAGGTAGCATTGGCTATAGTTTCTATTTGGAGGGATGGAGGGAAGAGAAACAATCTTTCTCACAAACTTTTCATTTCTTGGAATACTGCGGTCACCAGCCTCACATGTTAGACTGCCTGACAGGGCAGCTAGTAATCGAGGTTGGCTCACCGAGGGACTGGATGTGCCCTAAAGACAGGATGTTACGGCATGGATTGGAAGCGTGGGATATAAGGTGCTGCTAAGTGGCATGCCATTTATTTAAGCACATTTCTTTCTGCATGGGGGTTTACTAGATGACATATTCGTATCCTGCTTTTTCTTTCTGCCTTTGAAGCAAGGAGCTCAGTACTGTTTCATATGGTTGAGATGTGTTTGGTTTTTTTTAGCTAAAGAGCGATAGAGGGGGTAAACTTTTAAAGTCTCATATTTGAGCTGTGAGGTTTAACTGGTTTGATGTGATACTCTTTCTCACATAGAGAGGACATTCTGCATTATTACTCTAAGTATCAGATCTTGCTAATTGTTACTGATGTGGTCTGGACTAGAGAGCCCTAAATCATCTGTATTTGGAACTGTATTAGTTGAGCTAGGCAGGCACAATCTTTGGTAGCTTTTCATAGTTGTTTCCCACTGAATGTGATAGCTTCCTTTGCATATTCACCTTCTCTCTCCAGTCTTTACTCTTCATATTCAGTTCTTTGATCAGTCATACACTAAGTTTTTTAAATATGCAGCTTTTTAAAATTACCAACCACTTACATACCTGCTTAGTATGTCACTTTACCAGGAAAGTAATAAGAAGATGAAAGGAGGAAAGTGACTTTTGTGTAGAAATCTGGCTCAAGGTGTGAGTGGAGAAAAAAAAATAGTCCTACTTTATTATGTCTTACCATCTCTGAAATTATGTAGGTATTTTTCAATCAACAAATTAATTTCAGATGGAAAATCACAGTTGTGAATTGGTTTTGGTCTGCCTTTCACTCATCATATCATACCATTACAGCAAAAAACGGAGTTCATAATGATATTGTGGAAACTGCTGATCAAAGGTTGTTTACACGGAATGTGTTCACTGATTTGCCGAAGTTGTCTCATACAGATGCACTTTAATGACTATTCTCTGCAAAACTGATTTTTCAAAAAGATTCTTTAATCTGATTACTCTGTAATCTTAGTTATTCTTGAGGGTGTGAGATTACATACGTATTTGTTTGAAAGTATGTTTTACATGATTATGATTCAAAATGTTCCATGAAAGGAAGGTATTGCAAAAAAAAAAAAAAATCTTATTAATAAGGAAATAGTAATTACAGCTGTAAGTCTAATTAACAGCTTATGAAAAATCATCAAAGAATGGCTGTAAAAAATCCAAAATGAGGAATTTTAATTCATCAGTAGCCATACATAGGTAAGAATTAAATATAGGCTCTTATCCTGAAAATGTCTTGTATATAAAGTAAGTTGTATGGATTTGTAGTTTTTAGATTAATTTTACATGTTAGCATTTACAAGGCAGAGGATTCATATCATTTTGATACCCATGGAACACATTTTCAAAACGCGTGACAAACAAATTGAGTGGCTCTCAACCACTTATCTTTTCTGGGATATTTTACCATATAAGCAAGTATTCCCATAAGTGGAAAAACAGTGCAATTGGGATCTAAGACTTCTTTCATGGGATCTATTCTGACATTATAAGCCTGCAGTCAGACTCAAGTATCCAACTTTTATTTTAAATTTATTGATTAAATACTCCTTCCTCTCCTCAAAATGGGGAATTACTTCCAAAATCATACTATGCAGAATCAAAATTCATCTTAGAACTGTAATTCTCACCATTCAAATAAGAGCTACTGGGTAAGCAAATAAAAAAGGCATAAAAAAGTACTCTAAATCAGGTTTAGAAGTTTCATTATTCTGAATTCTGCACAGTTGGACTCACAATAATTAAGGCTTCCAGCTCATAAAGTAAGGAATCTGAAATACATTCAGATTTAAATGTTTAATGTAGTTTTTCCACTATGTGAGACATACTGAAGAAAGCATAGTTTGAAGGCTATGACGTGATCTTTAATTAGTCATTGATAGCTTCTGCTATTCAGGAACCATTAATACAATAACAGAACCATTAATACAATAACAACTCATGTTGTTAAATACATTGACAGCCATGCAAATATAAAAGTGTCTGAATATTATATACATACATATTCTTTTTTATATGAAGTGAGTCTAGGAAGATAGGAAGCTTCCTATGGGGAATAAATAAATTTAATAGTTCTGCCCCTCTGTTATAATACTGAGTTTGCAGTTGAAGATGTACCCTTTTGCTGCTGACTGAGCAGAGACCAACAGCAGATCCTGCGATTCTACCCTAAGAACTAACTAACAAATTTTTATGATGCAGTTAGCCCTGTTTCATCTTCTCTCTTCCACAGAGAAAATATGCAGTCAAAGGCATTTTTATGTTGGTGCATCTAGAGCTACATCCATTCTAGCAATTTCATTGTAATAAAAACATTAGGAAAAATAAGTACAACATCTTTAACTGACAGTACTATAAGAAAAAGTTTCCAGCTTATGCTTGGTTTTAAGAAAGTAGAGAAATATCACACTGTTAAGTGTAAGCTAGCAGCAGGGTTTGTATTTGATTTGCTGTTTGTTTCCAATCTTGTTCTTAAAAAACCTGACCTTCTAATTAATCTTTACTAATTTTGATCTTTTCTTTCTTATACTTTGTTAACAGGCTTGTCTTGTGCTAAGGTAAATCTGGGTGAAACTGGGAAAAACAGTACTTTCAAATCCAAATGAAGCAGCATGCCAAAGCAGCTCGAGAGACCCATATCCCAGCACATGTTATGGGAACCACGGATCTGGACAGCATTTTCTGTCAAGCTCTGAGGGCTTGTCTGGGAACTAGCATTTCGGGTAATATGTTTCAGGAAGGCCTTCCCAGATCAAATACCTTTCTGGCATATACCTGGCATTACCTAGCAAGAAGGGCCAGAGATATTCAATACCTCTAGCCTTACCAGAAAATATCAGTTCCAAACAGTTTACTCGGATATTGTGTGTACTACTGTCCTTCAGAATGATGAGAGAACTGTATTCCTCCTTGCGGACAACTTCTATTGTTGTGCACTGTGAAATAATCTCCTTCCATTCACTGCTTCATAGATGTATTTAAAATGAAAACAGCCATTTTTAAATACTCTTGTATGTTTATCACATATTTTAAGGATCTGATAATTTCTCTCTCTCGGTTTACTGAAAGGATATGTCCTGTTATCAGCAATTCCACATTTACCATTCAGTAATTATGCAAATAGAGACCAGCATGGAGAAATTTAAAATAATTCCTGTATCAGAGAACACCATTTTCACAAAGGTAAAAAAAAAAAAAATAGATCTAAATTGACTACTTGACTGCTTTTATTTTTACTTAGATTTTTCTATAGAGTGTTGATAGTATGTTCTTGTAGTACGCAAATCACAAAGGAATTGCACTTGAAAGTACAAAGAAGATGTTCAGGGGTTCAGGGTTTTGACCATGTTTGTCATTCTGCTTTTTAGCTTTGAAAAAGAGAAAATACCATCTTTCACCTTTGCATTTTTAGAGAGAAAGTCATGTTAATACCAATAGTTATCAAGTAAGGCAATGTTCTGTGTGGTTATACAGGTTATTTTTCAAAATTCTGGGGACTTCAGTGGGAGATAAGCATACATACTTGTTTGCAGCTAGGAGCACTAGGCCCAATAATTTCTTTTTGTCATACAGCATATATGGTGTTTCAGTCAATAAAGTATATTTGCCATTCATCTGCCTCTGGATTACAATATGCGAATAGAACAGCGGCAGATCACCACCTAGTGGTGCCCAGCATTCCCTCAAACTAATTAAAGACCGTTTCACTTTCCTCATACCTCTTTAGTTCAGATTACTTCTCAAAACTGCTGCCACCGCAAGGTGAAATTCTGGCCCAGATTAAGTCAGTCAGAACTATCCAGAGTCTCTGCACGCTGAACGATTAAACAGAGTATTGAATATGCCTTAAACAATACGGCCATCACACTCTTCCTTCTTCCACAGAGATACAGGTAGGTGCTTGGCAATTTTAGGTTTTGGATTATGAGTATATATGGTTTGGGGGTATGAACATACGTATTGTGGATAATCTTGGCCAACACTTTTTTTCCTATGCTAGCCTAAAAACATTGTTTTAAATTAAATTCCTCACTGTATTTAGACTTTGGGGTGAAACAGATACTTCCCCCCCCCCCCCTTTAGTTACTTTGTATCTAAAGGTTATTTTAGACTTGTATTCATCTTATACAGGTACCAAGCCATAGGGAAAGAAACCTTTCGTTCCTAAGCAATATAGAAAAAGCATTCTAGGCCAGATTATTCTCTTATAACTGTCAAAATACAAAGATTTTGTTAAGTAGAATTCATTCAGATCTGGTATGACTAAGAAGGGAATCTAGTCTACCACATAATTTTTTGAGGCTTCTGTATTTTAGTTCAGCTTGCATGTCAACTTTCTGCATTCCTCTCCAAAGCCATTATATTTAAGCTTAGTTATTCTGGTGTTACTGATTTACCAGCGTGTAAACTATGTATCCATTTAACTTTCCTGATGTTTAATGCTCACCTGAGGACATCTATTTGGATGGACTTTGGGTTTTAGAAGCAAAAGAGGGAATAAATTTTATTACACTGCAGTTGTACAATCAGTACTGCCAAGTGAGGTTTATGCATGCGCCCAAAGATTTACTATCACATTTTATTGAAAGCCATGTTTTCAGATTTCCTCACTTGATCATACACAGGGCAAAATGATGCAACAAATCCAGGGACCTAAACCAGAGCACTGTGATATTTTAGGAAAACATTTAGCATCATTTGAGCACAGAGATACTATTTGAAGTGATGACTTTACATCCAGATTGCAAACAGGTAACTGTTTCTGGATTCACACAAATGACGATGTTGTAGATCTGTACATTATTTACAGGTGGTTCTAGTAAAAATGATAGAAAAAGTGTTTTCCTTATCAGTGGTTCAGAAAAAAAGCATTTAAGAAAATGTATTAGACAAAAAATAGTTTCTTTTTTCTCAAAGTATTATTTCTGTACTTGGCAAAATAGGAAACTTTGGACTATAGTGGGGTTTGGAGGATTAACAGCATTGTGTTCAATGGCTTGGTAAATATTCCTCTCAATCCTTGGTATCAAAGTTAAAATATTATTCACATTATGATTGTGATATAGTTTGGCAACATCGTGAACATGTACGCTCAATTAACACTAAAACATTGTTCAAGCCACAGAATTTTGCAGGAGAAGATCTATGACATCTGCGTAACATGCAAACGAGCATTTAATGATCATCTTGCATCCCTTAGCAAGATCAGGACCTAATACAGGCAAGACACTTTGAGGAATGGTGAGGTCTGAAAAGCCTACTGATGAAGGTAACCATGTAAAAAAGATGTCTGGAAACGTAACCTTCAAAGGAGAGGTGGTAGGAAAAGATTTAGAGCAGTAAAAAGAAAATACTTATAGCAGGAAAGAGATTAAGAAAGAAAAGGAGGTAACAGGTGGCTGCTACTGCACGGAGCAGTGGAAGGTAGATAACGTAGGGTGTGAACCTAAACGGCAGTTGTACAGCACTTCAGGGCATTTGAAACACTGCAGAACAGGAAATTGCAAAAGAGTTTTAGAAACTGAGACAGTGGTTTGGCCAGAATAATAACATTATTAACTGACTGAAGATTTTTAAAGTGGCATTTTGAGGACAGTAAGATAGGAGAAGGTTACCATAATTGAGACAAAGTGATAACCTTAGCACAGTATTTTTGCTCATAACGTAGGCTATTTTTTATTAAAAAAATTCCACCCTGTATTCACTGATTTTTAATTTTCTCTGTAACTTTCATACTTGAGATAGCATGGATTTTGTTGTTGTCTTCCAAACCTTGACAAATTACTGTAGTTTTGGTATAGCATTTTTGTAATTGTTTTACTGGGCTCAGGAAAAGTCTAATGAGAAACAAAAACTAACTCCTGAGTTTTGTTCTTATTTTGTTCCTTCTCTTCAGAAGCTTTTTAGAGCTAAATCTTGTACGTATGCGCATGTATAGTTAACTATAAATTAACACTATGTGTGCGTATGTATGTATTCCTGCTCGGCGATAGTATCAGAAGCTGATATCTACTGTTAACTTAGACAAGGAAAAAAATCCAGCTAAACTGTGCTCTGTAAAACGTCACTTTCTAGAAGCCTGCTAAAAACAAGTGGCAAAGTCCGTGACTGATGAAGTCATCACTAGCACGAGGCTGGCGTTCTCGGCTCGTACGTGCATCGCTATCCACGCGGTTATTTGAGAGGGCCGGAGCCGGCTGCTGCTCGGACGCGGGCCTGCCGGCTGCTCGGACTGTTCTCCTCCCGCAGCTTTCCCCGGTGGCTCCGGCAGGCGCAGCCCCCGCTCCCGCATGGAAGCGCTCCCGCCCCACGCGCGCTGCCGCCCGGGCAGCCCCGCACCGCCTGTGCCGCCGCTGCGGCCGTCCCGGGGGGCCGATGCGCCGTAGGGCGGGGAAGCTCACCCTCACCGCTTCGCCGGGGAGCGGTCCTGACGGCTGCTACGGATTGCGGCTGCTACGGATTACGGCCACTACGCCGCGCTCTCCCGTCTGCCTTTTTCAGCTCTGTTTCAGGTCAGGCGACGACCGCCCGGCAGCCTGGCCTCTCCCTCTGCGCCGCACAGCCGCGGCAGTTTCTGCCCGGACAGAGGGAC
This sequence comes from Mycteria americana, assembly GCF_035582795.1. NCBI lineage: Eukaryota > Metazoa > Chordata > Aves > Ciconiiformes > Ciconiidae > Mycteria > Mycteria americana. The sequence goes on from NC_134372.1 coordinate 31,886,792, forward strand.
AGCGACGGGCAGGCGCCGCCGCGGCTGACAGGGTCCGCGCCGTGACGGTGACGGCCGAGCCGCCGTCCCGCCTCGGGGCCCGGGGGCGGTTCTGCAGCAGCGCCGCCCCTCCCCGCGCGGCCGCTCGGGCCCGCCGGGCCCAGGCCGGGCCCACTCCGCGCTGCTCCCGCCGCCCCCCGGCGGGCTGCGGCCCGCCCGCACGCCGCCAGCTAATGCCCGCCCCCTCTCCCGGCCCCGGCCCGCCGGCCAATCGCACGCCTCCCCGCTCCCCACCGCCGGCCAATGAGAGAGATTCGTTTCTCTAAGCTCCAGCCCCGGCGCTTCCCTCCTGCGGAGAGAGTGACAGGTGCGTCACCACTGCCCCATTGGTCCGCCCGCCCCGAGACGGACAGGCACTCGGGCCAGTCCCCGTCCCCAGGGAGGAAGCCTCGGCGGCTGCCCGCCCCGCGCCGTGACAGGAGAAGAGTCCGCCTTATTGCATCACGAAGAGGGCGGAGGCTGTGATTGGCTGGCTTCGCCACCGCTGTCCCGCCCCGCGGAGCCTTCCCGGAAGAACCGGACGGCGATTGGCAGAGGGGAAGGCCGGGTCCGGATGTGCGATAACGAGGGGCGGGCTTTAAATGGGGCAGTGGCGGGGGTAGAGGGGGAGCGGCGGCGGCGGCGGGGCCTGGGCCGCGCGTGAAGTGGAGCGGCGGGAGCCTTGGCGCGGGTGAGCGAGCGCCTGAGTGCGGCGGCACGACGGCGCTGGTGGGCCCGGCCCAGCTCTGCCTTCCCGGGCGTAACGCCAGCGGTGGTCGCGGGGAGACAGTCCCCGCCGGCACAGGAGGGCGGCGGACAGCCCCGGCCGCGCTGAGGGGAGGCTTCGGCGGCGGGTCGCCTGTCTGCGCCCCGCGGGGCCGTCACCTGTCGTCGGAGCGGGCTGGGCCGGCGCGGGCGGTGTCCGCCCGTTCTCCCCGTGAGGAGCTGTCGCCGCCGCGCAGGGTGCCGGCCGGACAGCCCTGTCCCTCACGGGGGAACCGGCCCGGCGCCCCCGCCGTGTGAGGCGCTCCGCGACCCCTTTCCTCCGGGGACTGCGCGGCGGGGGCGAGCGCCAGGGATCGCGGCGGCTGCTCCGGGCCCTGGGGCGGCTGCCAGCGGGGCTGGGGCCCGGCGGGCCTCTCTCCACGCCCTGCCAAACGGCGTCGCTCTGCAGTGCCAAGCACAGCCCTGGCCTCGATGTGAAATACCGCCGGGGACTGACAGGGCAGGCTTTGCCCCACTCAGGACTTCGCAGAACTATTTTTTTTTTCCTTCTGTGACCCACCAGTTCTCCTTCGGCTGACAGCCCCCTCTGGAAAAAACCTAGCTGTGCTGTGAAACTTAGCAGGTCATCCCCTTGTGCCTTTTAAACTGTTAGCTGTTGTATAAGAGCTGGTTTCGTTGGTGTAGATTATGCTTTCCCTGAGAAGTGTGTTAGAGGATTGAAGTCATAGCAGCAGGTGTTGGTATGAAAAGTGTCATCCATCTGTGGAGGAAGAGTTGGCAAACAGGCTTGACTGGTCATTGTTCCTGCTCACTGCCAGCATTCCTTCAGCGGCTGCCTTGTTGTCCAGTAGGTTAAGGTGTGGGCTAGTGAGGTCCTTGGGTCCTAAGGAGATCACGTATAGGTTTGATGAGAAGAAATCAGTTCTGGTGTGAATTGGCTGTTAGAGTTGCTGGACAAACGTGTAATATTGTTGTTCTCTAGTGCTCTGCCTAATCAATTGTGTTTATTCTTGGGTGCAGGAGTGGTTCTATTCCCCTTTGCGTGGGGAACAAACTGCATACAAAAAGATATATAAATTCATATACATTATAAATATATGTTTGAAGGTTTGTTTTCTTCTTGAGGAATTGTTTATGTTTCCAGAAAATATTTAGAAAAGTGCTCTGTTCCAGGCAGATGAAGTTTCTGTTGAATTGCTTTGGTGTTGTATTTAACTTAATGACTCTGCTGATGACAGGGAAAAAGTGTGATACATGATATGACAGTAGGTGTAAATAATAAAAGTAATCATTAATGAGACTACTTAGTGTAGAGAAGGAAAAGGTGCAGAAGCAATGTACTAAAATTTTGGTTTTCATTAGTGATAACTTTGGGGGTTTTGAAGTATTTTAGAGTGATGAAGTACTGCATGAGTTTGCACTTGCTCTGACTGCTGTCATGTGTTGTGCACCTCAGTGCTGGTGAATATCAACATAAGGTTATGCTTGGTGGTAGGTGGCTTTCTTGGCCCAGGTGTGATGGAACCTTAGTAATGCAGCGCTGTGTAGAAGTTAGAAGGCCTTTCCAAGACGCAGCATTTGAAATAGTGTTTCTTCACGAGTTTGTGTTGTGGGTTTTCTTAATTGCTGTTGTACTAGAAGAAAAACACTAGAGAAAAAGGTATCTATAAAAAGCCCATGGGAGGAGGACTGCTTAGAAGGGTTGCTGTTACTTTCTATTCTTGAAGTAGTAGAAATTAATAGAACATATTACTGAGCAGCACACAAACCTCTTGAGTGAGGCACTCTGAATGATGACAACATAAAAGGAGACAGGGTGATGATCTTGAGTGTATTTATTCCCTTTTCGTAAAATGAGGAGAGTGTATTGGGTTCTTTTGGGAAGCTGGTGGTTTCAGTAGTTACAGCACCGTAAGCTGCTGTAATGGTAGGTACCTTGTAGTAGATACTGTAGCCCCGTGTAAGATTGAATGACTAAACTGCCTAGAAATTCCACTTAATGATATTGGGACTTAGCTCTCCTTGTCTGCTGCAGACCTTCTGTGTAGTGAGAAGTAGGATAAACAGTCTAACTTAAATGTGCTGTTACTTGATTTTTTTTTTTTTAATTTTTTAAAAATTATTCTTGTGATTGATGTGGGGTAGTAAATTGTGAGGTGAAGGCACTGGAGAGCATAAGCAGTTGCAGATAAGTTTCCTGTACTGAAATCATTCTCCACTCCCATGTAGCATAGCTAGAAGGATTGAGTGTGACTTGAAATAAACAAACTCTAAAAAACCTTGACAGGCTTTTTAAATGATCCTCCTCTGGGAAGCTGATACTCTGAGGTTATTAGTTCTCCACCATAAATAATATTTCAACAGGTGAATGAGACTGGAGACAGTTTAACAATAAGTTTCCGACAACACCATGCATCACTTATTACTGGCAGGCAACAGGATAAAAGATCTCCATGCAGAAGAATCTCTGTAGTTTAACTAGAGCTAAAATAAAGTTTTATTTGGAAATATAAACCATTCTTAATAGCCTGTAAACGGGCATTTCCATAATGAAAAGCTTTTCAACAAAGCTGGAAGTGTACTGAGATGCATAGCTGCTTTCTGAAACATGGAGTCAGTGACTGAACTCCATCTAGCACCAGTTATCAAGCTTCTAGATCAGTTCCCTGTTTCACTGGTGATAGGTTAGGCTGTTTTTTATGTACATACCTCATTCTTTGTCCTGTTCAACTCCTGTATCTCATATCTCTGGTTCCAGAATAATGCAATTTATATTACCTAGTCTTAAAAAAAAACCACCAGCCCAAACCAAACAAAGAAAGAAAAAAATCCCACCCAAACCCCATAATCACTCCAGATTCCAGCTAATTGTCTTCCAACCTGTACCTCAGCTTCCAGCACTTTTCTCTCTTGTCAAAGCCATAGCACTCAGGTGCTCTCTTTGTGCATGAGTTCCTCCTCCCTCTGGTTATGCTGAAGTTTCCCGAGGAAATGTCTTGGACCTTCCTAGCCTAGTGTCTTGCTGTCTTAGTTGTTTGGCTGTTTCATGGAAGAGAAAAGGCTGGTGGCATAGCCCTTTGGCATGGCCCTGCTTTGCAGACAGGAGATGGGAATAAGTGAAAACATCTCACTGCTATCACAGGGCATGCCCCAGTGCAGTAGCCATGCTTTGACTTTCTGTTTTCAGTGGCTCAGAATGATGAGAGACACTCTTGCTGCTGAAGAGGAAAAATATCTGGAGAAATCATGTGTACTGGAATGTTTGAGATTATTTTGGGATGGGGAAACTAATTTTCATCACTTTTCTGAATGGTGCTTGCATTTTTTTGAATGCTTGGCTGTTACATAGTTTAGAAGGATACCTGTGATTTGATATCAATGTTTCTTTTAAAAATTGACCATTGCTAGACTTCCTTTGGATAAACTGTCTGGCTTACTTTTTTTTTTCTTTTGATGAGATTGGCATTTATTTTCCTTTTAAGAAGATTTTTGATCGTAATGTTACCATTTTCTCTATAAACTAATCAAAGCAATGGGTGAACAGGTGGTGCCTTCCTTACTGTAGAGAAACTTAGTGTTGGCCACAATAGAAGCCTGTGCCATTCTCTCTATTTCTCTGACATCCTATGAGTTGCCTTGGTCAATGTTGTACAACTTCCTATTAAAGAAATTGAGTAACATGAATTGCCTCAAAACCTTAGTTAATGTAGCCAGAAATGGGGTGGGGAGGGGAAGGGAAACTGGGAGAACTGGAGGGGAAAAAAAAAAAAAAGAGTGGAGGAAACAGGCTATACCAGACAAGAGGTGCTGTAGATGAGAGTTCTTGCACAAACAATAGCAAGAATTTGGGGCGGGGGGGGGGGACAAAACTAAGGATGTATACAGTAGGTGACACACTGAAACTCCAAATACTGCTGAAGTCCTTGTTATTGAACTGCTAATCTAAAGAGCACTAAGCCTTAGTGCTCATAATGAAACCATTAAATAAGCTACAGAAAAACTTCTGTATTCTGTGGCTTTGTCTATTCCTGGTGGTGTTCCAACGCAGATGAAAACAAAATGACGCATACATGATCCAAACTCAATGGGAGGATCATCTGTTTCACCGGGAATGGCAGAGATTTTTTTTCAAACTGGAGTGCTTCAGAAACATGCAAAGTCAGCAGTGTATGCGAGCGGCAGCACTTAACCATAACTACAAGAGTAAGCCATTGTAGTACTGCCCGGTGCTGGACTTGAATGGTGAAGTGATAACTTTTTAATATTTGCATGTGTAGAAGATCTTTCTTGAGTGTGCTGAGCCAATAGATGGTCTTTTTTTCCAGTTGGCAAGACAAAACATGGAATGCAGAATCTAGAGTGTCTTTCTAGCAGAAAGAAGGCAGGGGTTCACAAGCAAAAATTATTTCATAGACAACTGTATTACTGTCCTGGACTTTAATAAATAATAGAGCTTTGGCAGTTTTAACTATTGTCAGTCGTAACTACAAGAAGTTTTCTTCTGAAGTTACAGAAATGTAAAGCTGGCTGCAGAATTAGATCTGAATCCTATTTATATATTGAGTCCTGTTTATCTGTTAGAATGCATATTCATTCTGTGTATTTTTAGGGTATAAACCAGAGAGGCCTGAGGACACTCTGAAGACACTGAGAAGTTGCAGTACTTTATTTGGAATACACGTTATGAACCCTTTCTGGAGCATGTCTACAAGTTCTGTGCGCAAGGTAGATATTTAATGAACGGATGCCGTAAGGTGTTAACATACATTGAGGGACAGTAGCGGTTCTGGAAAAGACCATCAGATGATCTACAAATACAGTTGGAGTGTGTGTTTTATCCCAAGGGTTGTGATCGTCTTCAATGAAAGTGTAAGCTAGCTTTGAGCTGCATTAACTGGAATGTGACTGTGGATGGAGTCTACTCCAGAATTTGTTGACTTTTCTTATCTGAAGCATCTTTAAGTAGGAAGGATGAAACAAACTTGTTCAAATGGTTGAAACACTTGGTTCTTAGGACATTTGTTTACTGTCTTATATAGACCTTAGCCAGGTATTGGAGCAAGCGTGGACAAAACTGCACCTCCATAATGCTATTGCTACTTTAGATTGTGTGTATAAAAGCATGATCATTCTAGGGTTAATTGCTTCTCAGGTGTTCAGTGCTAGGGCAAATTATATAACTTTGATGATGATGCCTGTGACGTAGGTATTGTTACTAGTCCAAGTCTCAAGCTCTTTGAAACATTAGCCTAAATCATACCTTTAGTCACCACAACTAGCCCAATCGCAAGTCAGTAGCCTGCAGTTTTGTCTTGGCAATCTATAGAATGATTTTGAGGTCTGTACATAATACAGTCTGCTCTAGCAGTGTAGCAGTGACCAATTAAGTAGAAAAGTTTTTTGTTTGTTTTTTTTCTTTTTTAATAAAAGACAGCATAGGCATAAAAGGTTGCTATAGCAAAACTATTTAAACTGGGCTTGATATCACTGTCAAACGGTGATTCTCCCACAGTGGGAATGGGCTATATGATCAGCTCCGTGTGGGATGTTGGTGTCTTAAGCACAGGCAGAAAGTGAAATACATGAAGTTTTCTGTAGAAAGTTCTTATTTCATCTCAGCTTTACTACACTACTTCTAAAGACTTTTTGAAGTCTAGAATGTGAGGGTGCTTCTCAGTGGAAATGATTTATCTTGATGCACTGTGTGCTAGAAATAGATTGACTTCTAAGCTGATGTTACATACTATCTGGTTCCAGTTTCTAAATAAATGTAAGCCTCCTTAAGCATTTGTCCTAATCTGCAGATTTCCTATCCAGCATTGATTACTTTTGTACTTGTGGGCTAGGTTTGACTGAATAAAAGTCTATTTAAAAACAAAACCCAAAGAGACACCACCCCCACCCCCAAGCAATAGAACACCGAAACCCAAGATAGGTTTCATTAGCCAAACTTGTAATTAACAAGGTTGGGTTTAAACCTGTGCTAAAATGTGTTCATATGTTAAATGTTTATGAAATAGGGCCTGTAATCTCATGGTTCTCTTTTTAATCGAACAGAGACCTGAAGCCGAAGAGAAAACTTTGAGTGGAGAGCTGCGAACCAGTCCTCTACGAGCCTCTACAAAGAAACAGTTGCCTTCTATTCCGAAGAATGCTGTGCCAATAACCAAGCCTGCTTCACCTGCCGCGTCATCCCAGTCAACAAACGGAACACATGCTTCTTATGGGCCTTTTTATTTGGAGTATTCCCTCCTTGCAGAATTGTAGGTTTTCTTTTTTTTTCTTTTTTTAGGTCACTGGGCTTATGCTTCAGTGGGAAAAAAACATGTAGGGATCTAGTTCTTGCATGGTGTCTTTGCCTTAGTCCTTGAAGAAGGCAGTAAAACTTAAGTTTCACAAAATTCTTTTTCTGGAGCAGCAGTCTCAATTTCTTGAGGTAGCAGGGGAGAGGAAAATGAGATGAGATTTTAAGGGGTATGTTTAGATGTGATTCTCTGAATTGTTATATTTCTCAGTCTCCAAGTAAACACATTTTGAGTTTAGGCATCCTGACTAGTTATCCTAGTAGCTTTTTGGTCAGAAATACTGAATTTTTGAAACAAGTATTAAAATAGAAGCAAGCAGATGTCTAGTGGGAAGATGGTTATGAAAGTATGGTACTGTCTAATGGAGAAGGAAGCTTCCTTCAGTTGTTACATGGAACATTTGAGCGCTGCCTGATATGGCTTATTAAATGGATATTAGGAAGACTATATTCTTTCCTGTCTTTCAGTGATATTTACCATGAAATTTATGAGGGAGGAGTTAGTGCGATTTACATAGCTTTCTTTGGATCAGTTGCATTTGATCCAATCTAGTGATATGTAGACTGCTCTGGGAGCATACAAATCTCTATTGGTTTGCAAAACTTTGTAGTTATGTAAAGTTACATAAACTGTTTTGTGCTACAAAGCTGAAGGGACTTCCTCTGTAGTAGACATACTGGATTCTCAAGTATGTAGTGCCTTTTGGAATGAAATCCCTGGAGTCCTTATGCAACATTAAGTCTCAGTTCTTGCATTTAACCATTAAATGGAAAGTGAGAACTCTCAAAACGTTAATCTTTTTTTTTTTCCAGGGAACTGACCCTGACTACTTAATTCAAGAAAGATGTTTTTCTTCTGCAGCATGCAAAAGTATATTGATATCATAATGTAAACTCCTCTAGTTTAACAAATTAATTATTAGGGAAATAATAATGAATATTATGGAAATCATAAGTGGAAAACTGTTAATATTTTGCTTTAAGATTATTGTTTATTTGTGCAAGCATGTGGAGTTCAATTTAATGGGCCTATATGCCAAGTAACTGGAAAACATATGAAGTAAATAATTTGGTTTATCATTTATAGTGTTCAGTAGAATCTGCATACCATACAACTACAGTTGGTTAAACTTACTAGCAACTTCTTGTGTTCATTGATTTGAAAAATAGTAAAAATAGCACATTTTGCCCCAGTAGTACTGTTGATTATCAAATGGACTTTCCTAAAAGGCAAAGGGAGAAACCCTTTTCATAATGCACTGGTCACCGATGACCGAAGATCATGACTGGATTATCATCACAAGAAGTGAAATAGCAAATAAGTGCAAGTCTGGGAAAATGACTTGGTCCATCCTGTTAATGAGATGCCTGGAATCACTCGATCCAGATCTCTAATATACCCTGCTTCTTGACTGTCCTTTTTATTCTCTGTCACTTTGTTTTGTCAGTTGGCAGTGTAATTTCTGTTTGACCTGCAGCATAGTCTCATCTAAAACTGGAAAACTACTTGTTTAAATTGAAGTTAAAGCTTCAGTCACATTTCAGAATTAACTACAATTGACTGCAAATCTGCATTCAAAATTACTTAACTGCATTTCTTTTCTTCTCCTTTACTTTGAAACTGGGGATTCAGTAGATCAGTGGATATTTCAGTACTGACATGCATTAAATGCATCTGCTTGGGGAATAATTTATTTCTACTTCTCTACTTACAGTTTTATCAGGAGAAGTAATGTTTCCTGTTAGTAACTCTTTAAATGGAGGAGTAGGAAAAGCAAGAGTGAAAGAATATTGTTTCACTGGTTTTCTGCCACCTCCTTCTGTGAGCAATCTGCCCTTGGGAATTGATTGTAAGCTTGTGAAGAAGCCCCCTGTTAAGCAATTGGTAGTACACTCTGGGTTTACTGTTGCCAGCTTGCTGTAGATTTAGTGTAGTTGTGGAGCTGTTCTAAATACTGATTCTAATTGCAGTACCTTGGTTGTAAAGCAGAAATTGCCAGGTGTCTACGTGCAGCCATCTTACCGATCAGCATTAAGTAAGTTTAAACTTAACTTTTAAAGTGTTTATATAAATATATATATATTTTTTTTTAAAATTCTTTCACTCAAGCAAACTTTCTCACTTGCAGTGTGGTTTGGTGTAATATTCATAAGACATGGGCTCTACCAGGATGGCGTGTTTAAATTTACTGTCTATATTCCTGATAATTACCCAGATGGAGACTGCCCGGTAAGTGGTTGTGTGTGTCTTTGGGTTTTTCTTGTTTTCTGGTGTTTTAAGTATGACTTTTTGTTAAAGCTAATATACCATTTAGCTTCTCATTTCCTTGAACTAGTTTTGTTCAGTTAGCTGTGCTCATTTGCAATGTCTTGTACATATTTCCTAACATCTGTGGAGGAATCATGTTACTTTGATTACCAAGGCTGGTGTAGAGTGAACTTCCTGAGGTTAGATGCATTAGAGTATTAAGTAATTAACCAGTTCTTTACCTCAACTCTTTATCTGCTACTTCCTTGGCAAGGAAGCTGATATGCTTAAAAAAGTGTCCAGATTCTGAGTAGTGATATAATGGAACATAAAATCCAGGCACCTGTGCTGTGCTTTCTGTAGTACTACAGGATTTCTTGTCTGTCTAAGTTACATTGAAACAGAGAACTAAAAGGACTTGAGGAGCAAGTTGGTGAAACAAAGGGAGAGGGAGATAGTGTGGTAGTACCTTCCATCGCTGCTTTCTCTTTTTCTCTTTAGGGAAAAGTATCCAAGTTATGACATCAATTAAAAAATAAATTTAAAAAAAAAAAAAATCTTGTGGCAATCTGACTCTCCAGAGCAGAGCAGCTGGCCCTCTTGGCCAAGTCTCTTTAAGAGGAGGACTAGGGGACAGGTGTATGTAACTGCTATAGCTGAGAATGAGTTGCTGTGTCAGGAAGCTGTCTGCTTGGTGCCAAGTTTTATGTAAAGCTATCATCTTTAGAAGGACAGAACTAGTAGGAAACAGTTTCTTTCAAAGATTAGACTTTAGTATCTCTCATACAGCCATCATTCTTTTGCTAGCATAGGGCTTTAAAACCTTCCTGTTGAAACTAAGTTTTCTTTTTGGAAGAATGCACGAACACCAGAGGAAACTAGCTGTACAGAACTGAAGACACCATGGTGTCACTGCACTGTTTACTTAAAAATGTGTAGGGTTAAAAAAAAATGCTGATTGTAGCTGAAGTATGTAAAAAGCTTTTGGTCACAAATAGCTAAACCAGAAAAACTCCTTTAATCTGATCTTATCTGACATTATTACCTGTGTTGGCACTAGTGCTTGTGCAGTTAGCTGGATTAGTTTCCTGATTTGGTGATAAGCATGTGAGAGAGGACAAGACCCTGCATGTAACATGGCTGTGTTGGTTACAGTTTCACAGCTGGTATAAGTCACTTCAGGTTGCTTTCTTTTAATACAGTAACAATTAATTAGTATTTGGAAGCAACATCTGACTGACCTTCATACAATGGTTTTAACATTAGGATTGAAGTTGTCATAATGAATTTTGTTTTTTCTAATGCAGCGCTTGGTTTTCGATCTGCCTGTCTTCCATCCCCTAGTAGATCCTTTATCTGGTGAACTGGATGTGAAAAGAGCATTTGCAAAATGGAGGTTAGTGGTAACATTGATGTGTAATTTGAAAGAAGTTTGTTCCTTTCTTCATCATGTTTTGTTCTTTTTAGGAGAAATCATAATCACATATGGCAAGTATTAATGTACGCTCGCAGAGTCTTCTACAAGATTGATACAACTAGTCCTCTGAACCCTGAGGCTGCAGTGCTGTAAGTATCTTCCATGCATATAGACATGGTCTCTTAAGGGATTTTTTGCATAGGCTTGCAGAAACAAGAGATTTGTAAAACTGTTTATCAGTTCCTGGTCTCTACCTCTAGAGCTGGTTGCACTAGGAACTAAGTTGAGGCTTTACCAAGTCTGTGCTTCTAGAGCAAACCTGTGCCTCCATGCAGTTACTTAACATTACTTACTTCTCTCTTGCAGGTATGAAAAAGATATTCAGCTGTTCAAAAGTAAAGTGGTGGACAGTGTCAAACTATGCAGTAGTCATTTATTTGATCAGCCTAAAATAGAGGATCCCTATGCAATCATGTAAGTACCATGAGCAAATTCACCATGTCCTAATGTTTCAAGAGCAAGTTTTGGTATAGTTGTTGATTTGAGGCCTTTCTCTGCCAAAGACTGACCTGGTTTTTCTTACATTTATAGCAATACTTCGAATATTCCTACCCTCATCTCCTTCTATTTAGTATTGAGTGAATCTTAAATACAATCAGACACTTGTTTTTACTGGTTTTTCACTAAGCAACCAAGACTTAAAAAAAACTCAACAAACCCCCAAAACAAACAAACAAAAGCCCCCAAACCACCCCACCTCCCTCAAGTAGAGATAACCATGGAGTAAATATTGCTTTTGGGCTTTCTTGAACTCAATTTGCATGACTGTAGCTTTGGCCATGCTTTTTAAATGCATTTAAGCTTGACTGCATGGTGGATGGAACAGTTAGCTCCATAGTGAATATGAGTAGTGTTTCACATAATGCTGGCTGAATTGCTAAATTCTCATTGCAAACTAAAATGAAAACCTAAATATTCCTTGTTGAAAAGATCCATGACAGTGTGAATTTAGTTTGTAACTGTATGTTTTAACACTGAAAACTCAGACTTGTAGTCTGCTTGAAATTCAACAAACTAAGCCAAGGAAAATTGTTGCTTTCTGCTCTGTCTATGCTGTAGTTTGCAAAAATGCAAAGTAAGAGATAACTATACTTTCTCCATAGTTTTTCTCCATGGAATCCAGCTATACATGATGAAGCTAGAGAGAAGATGTTGACTCAGAAGGTATGTGCAAAGTCCAGATTCTCGCTATAAGGGTTTATTGCCTGATAAGGGAAAAAAGGTTTTTTGTGATGAACATGTACTAGACAGACCTTATTCCACCCCTCTTTTGGATCAGCAGGTGTGCTGAAACTGATTTGGTCTCACAACTAAGTTAAGTCACTGTTCTAACTTTAGTGTGTTAAGCAATTAATCATTTAGCCAGCTAGAACGCTTTGTTAGTACAATTGTTGGCACACTTGGCAGATTTTTTTGTTTAGGGAAGAAGGGGAAAGAAGAGATTTGCAGACTGCCTATTACCTTGTCATGCACCTGTCATGGCTATTACTACTTCCGTATAACCTGACAGTCCCCAACTTTGTTCTCTTCTGTTGAGAGATCTTTCATTACTGAATCAAAGCTTCAGGGCTTTCTTCTCATTCCAAACTTTTTGAAGCAGCACAAGCAGAGTGAGTACCTTGCTCACATCTCTAACGCTACTGATTTCTGATAAGACAGCTAATCGAAGGATGCTTAGAGGTACTTCTGTCACAAAGCACTCCTACTGATACAGCAAGAATGTGTTGGATCAAATAGCTTTCACCTGAGCAACACTTTTGGTTTTGAGGGGTTTTGTGGTGTGTGGTTTTTTTTTCCTGTTTGTTTGGGGTTTGTTTTTTTTTCATTATTTCTTTGCACTTGACAAGAGCTGGCACACAGCACTTCAGAGTCTGCACTGAGTGGCATGACAAGTCAATCCACTTGCAGTGCCTAGGAATTCTGAAATGGTGGCTGGTATCTTTGGACTGACAAGGAAATGCGCTCTAAATGTTTTAGTTACTGACTTGGGCTCCTTACACTAGAGCTGTGGTGTGGTTTGCTGCTTTTTTTTTTTGTAAATAAAAAAATAATTTTTTTTTTTGGTCAGTCCAAACTTTTTCAAAACTTTGTCAGTCCAAAGTTTTCCTCACTGCAAGCTTTAACTCATGTTCTTGTCCCTAATCGTGTATCCTGTCTTTCCTTTCTTCTGCAACCCTGAATCCTTGTTTATTACCCTTGTAATTCCTGTGCCTTGGGAAACAACTAGGGCATTCTAGAACTGTAGTGTAGGAAAGGCTGTGATGTCCCAGTTCCCTGCTGAGCACATGGCTTCTGCTAGATGATGTCCTGTGTGCAGCATGTAATAGGCAGGTGCTACTCTGCCAGGGTCAAGCCTAACTGATCCCTGTTGTTTGCTGTTGTCTGATGTGTTGTGGCAATTCTATCATGCAGTGTCACCTTTTGTGGGGAGGGACAGAAGCAGCACAGGTTCAGTTTTCTTGCTGACTTGATTTCCTTTATCAGGCAAAAGGCTTCCCGTAGTATGACAAAGTCTACTCACGTAATTATCCCTTTCTAGAACTTGATGCATCATTCCAGGTTTGATATAGTTGGCATACCAGATGATCTGATGAGCCTATGGCAGTGTGGAGGCAGGGCTAGTTCCTGGTATGCAAAAAACCTGCAAGCTATTCTGTTTCTTTGACCTGCTAGAGTAGGTATCTAATTTACTAATCTTCTTAAACTCCTTTAAGTCTACAGATGCTTGAAGTTGCACCTTTCTCCCTCAACTCGAAGCTTTTTTTTTGTCTTCTAAATTGCAACAGTCAGTCTCAAATGTTCATTGCATTGTGTTGGGTAGAAATAGTTACTGTTCAAGCATTTAACTGTGATAAGTGCTTAGGGAAGGGAAGGACCATCCAAGGAAACTCCATGATATAGCAAAGGTATCAGTTGCTACTTTGCTATGTTAATTAGTGTTCAGAAGCCTTCAGTGGGGTGGAGTACTCCTCCACAGTACGCCCAGCATCACAAGGTAGTATGCCACAGTTAAAACGTCAGGATTAGACAGAAATGTTTTGATTTGGATTGACGCTTCTTTCTGTGGAACTGAGAAATTTGGCAAATAGCAGTGCAGTGGTGCTGGGCCACGGCCTTCAAGCAAAAGGCACTATTCAAAGAGTATCTTTTAATCTTTATGGTATGATGGGGTAGCAGTACATGAACCAAGCCATTAAAACTCTCCTGAAATGTCAGCGTGGTTCTACAGATGCCAGATGCATTCACAGAAATTAAACCAATAGCCATTTTACTGTTCCTCTTTGAGAAGAGGAAACACTGCTAGCCTCTTTTATGCTTGTATTTGCCAAAGGTAAAATGGATGGGGAGGGACTTAGGAGGGTTTAGGGTATCTAATAATTCTGACTGCAACTTTCTTCTACCTAGAAGAAGCCAGAAGATCAGCACTGCAAAAGCATGCATGTTTCTGGCCTGTCATGGGTAAAGCCTGGCTCAGTTCAGCCTTTCAGCAAAGAAGAGAAGACGATGCCTACTTAGCTCTTCTGGACTATGGTGCACAAAACACTTTCTGTGGGTGGAGGGAATGTAATGGACGGAGAAACAGCAAAGCAGCAGTTTCCTTCTTGACTACGGATTAGTAAAAACTGAGTAGTAGCAGTGACTCCAGTAAACCTGTTCAATGGATTACTGACTCTTACTGTTTTACATATGCATTAGGTTTTAAAGGCTTGCCTGGAGTTTGGAAGTCTCTCTTGAACACTGCAGTACTTCTACCTGAAGACTGTCTAGGGTGGGTAGTTCCTCAGGGCTCTGAAATGCCTGGAGGTTTTGGGTTGGTTTTTAAGCTTTTATTTTTTCCCTCCAGGAATAGCAATTTTTTAAAAAATCTTAAATTACTGGCAGAAATATTAGCATTGGAAATATGATGCCAGAGGTAAGCTGTGTTCATGTAAACTAATATAGCAGAGTTAAACACTATATTTAATGGTTTTAAATACTTTGGTTTCTATTGTAAATATATTAGGATTTGAAGTTGTAAATAGACGGTTCATTGACTCCATTTAGCACTTTCCAGAGGTAAAACCGGGGATGATGTATGATGTATTATTGATTTGTAAATGGATATTGTCACTAAAGCGCACATTAGTCTGACAGGGTGAAAGCAGAATGTCAGCCTTGTTAGACTTTTATTACATAAACACTAAAATCAAAGCTTTTAATGGTGGTCTCTTGAGCTAATAAAATCTTAGAGGATTTTAGATTCCCTAGGTGTCTAGGGAATTACTTAGGGTAGCTTGACTAATGTGTGTTAATAGTGACATCTTAAAATAAAAAGAAACCATGATCTAGCTTTTGTCCCTCTGTTTGTCTATATTGTAGACATTTAGCAAAGACTGGAACCAGGATGGAAGCACCTGGCTGCCTATGTACTTGCCTGTATATGTATTCAGGATGTTAATGGGGTGACAGGATGTGCTGAAGAGACTGGTTAAATACAGTCTTGTTCCACATACAGGAAAACCTTTCTAAAGCATGTGTGAGCTCAAGACAGAATCTTTTACTGTTCACAAGAGTTTTCCTAGTGTCATAGCCCAGCATAATGCCTTATTCTTGCCTAACAGGATTTTCCTATCAAAACCTGTAATGTTAACCCTTTACAGCTGGGCTGCTTTTTCTTTGGCTCCTCATACTGTACTGATGGCATTAATGCAAACCGTACCGTCTAGTAACAAGTACTAGTGACTTCATATATAAATATGATGCGGTATTTGGGGAGGGTGGGGAGTGGTGTGGTGTGTGTTTTGGTTTTCGTGGGGTTTTCTTGTCTTTTGTTTTTATCTGACAAGCTGAATCCACTTGTCATATAACAACCTTTCCCTGTTCCTTTTGGGAACAACTTCTTAGCTCTTAAGGAAGTAGACAAAGACTTCACAAGTAATATGCTGTCATATACCAAACGATTAACTTAATGTACTGTTAAGGATGACTTGAGTGGTTTCTATGGAGCACTTAACATTGAATAAGTTAAGTACTTACTCTGTTTTAGGTAATGTTGAAATGTTAATGCATGATGTTGCTTTAAACCTTTTAAAGCTTCTGCCTTTGAGATGCAGCGGTTTCTTGGGGCTGCCTGGAGTGTCTCCAGTACTGCTGGAATTCCTCTTTAGGCAGAAGAATGCAGAGGGTGTGTAGAGAGCAAGGATCCTCTTTAAGGCAGAGAAGGAAGTGCATCCAAAGGTGCATTTCTTGGGGCTACTCCTTCCTCTTTAACTCCCCTCATCTTACAGAGGGTCTCTTACAGGACCTAGGTTCTTGACTAAATGCTAAAATGTTCTTTCTAAACCTTAGTATATCCATTTATACTCGGTGTAATAAGAGAAATATAATGTAGAGTGGCTCCTTCCTAAACTAATTCAAGGTTTAAGTAAGAGGATTTCTAAGCATAAGTTACCAAGCGGGTGCTTCTGAACAAGGTATTTGCAGAGGAACTATTGCCTTCAGCTTTCTGAAAGCTCTTGCTAACTCTGTATATGTGAGGTATGGGCCTATGTAAACTGAAGGCTCTGCCAGGCTCTGGTCATGTGAATTAGTACAGCAGATTTAAACATATTTAATGGCTTTAAATGCACTGGTTTTTTTTTTTATTGTAAGCTGTCTTGAAAGTGGTGGTTGAGTGCAAATCTTCCAAAAGGATATTTTTGCCAAGGTGAGTCAATCACTGGGTGAGATGTCTGTGACTTGGTATGATTTTGTAGGGCAATTAACTCAGAGTAAACTCAGTTTCTACTGTCTTCAACACAAGTCTCTAGCTCAGAGCTCAATCCAACTTTCTTATGCGGCTGAGAAGAAGATGTGTTAAGGCAGTGGTATTTAAAAATGGACAGAGCAAATCTGCAGTCTTTAGTGGTTCTCTGAAGGTTGCTGCTGATATGCTTTCAACAATTGCAAATCATTACTACAACCCTTCTGTGTATTTCCACTTGGATCACTATTGCCATGTCTTCCCCAGAGGAGCTCATCACAATCAATCTAGTACTTTGATATATTGGTAACTAAAGCAAAGCCAACAGACTTGGTGTAGGATGTTTTGCTGTTTGAATATTGAAACAGTCTTTGCTACTGTTTAGGAGAAGCACTGTATCTGTTTCTACAGGGACACTAGAAACCAGCACCAGCAGGATAACATCAAAGTAAATGTTGCTTTCTTGCTAGTAGTGGTGGCTTGTTGGAGCAAAACGTTCAACTCCAAACCTTGAAATAAAGCTATGCAAATAATGGATTTGAGATTTTTATGGTGGTTTCTCTCTTCTCCCATTCCTACCCCTTGGGAAGGAAGGAGTGGAAGAAGGCTTAGGACTTGCAAGAACTTTGCTCTTACTCTTAAGCTTTTTTTTTTTTTTTTTTAAAAAAACATGTTTCTTACATTAACTGTTGAGTCCTGTCTTCAGATCAAAAACTTTGAGGAGACTGCAAAATTCTGAATTGGCACTTTGGTTTGTGTACTCTTTCCTATAGTAGGAATATTCTACCTCTTTATTTAAAGATGGGTTTTCTAATGTTGTTTTTGCATTCTTTCTCGCATGCCTAAGTTAGTCATTTTGTGAGAACAAGACTTAGCAGATAGCTGTAACCCTTTTATAATTTTTTTCTGTGTGTCGGTGTAGAAAAGAAGCAAAAACCTGTGGATCTTGGAAGAAGGCAAGCGATTCTCTCTGCTCTTCCTGTTGTCAGCTCTGTGATGACATGTGCAGAAAGACTTTCTGTCCTTCCTTCTCTTCCTTACCCACCATGGGAAAGCAAAAGGAAGCAGAAACCTTCTGGAGCAGTTGCTTAGTGCCACAGCCATTTCTTGAAAAGCTAGTGAGTAACAGCGCTAGAGAGTGTGCGTGTATGTGCGTGCATGTGGTTTTCCTCCTGTGTGAGCAAAGGAATGAGTTACGGCTCATGGCACTTCTCTGCTCCAGTCTTCCAGATTCAGTGATCTTTAGGAAACTACTGCCAGTGTAAAATAGGGGTTTGAAACTTAATTTTTTAGTCTTTCAAAGCAAAGAATGTCATTTTTACCCTGTATTGCCAACTGCAGAAGCTGGCTGGCCCACCTCCATTGGTGAGAGGGAAATCCTGCGGGCTAGGAGGCTGTGAGTGCCCACTCTCTGGTGCAATGTGTTGTCTGAGGTGGCATGCATGGTAAGTGTGTGCTGGCAGCACCCGTGGCATCTTCTGGGCCAGTGTGGTCATGTGCAGCTCCGTGGGCCCCACGCAGCTCTGCAGAGAGTTCCTGGCTCAATCTCCCAGCATGGATGTGGTCGCTTCTCCCTGGGATCTTTGCTGAAGCGATCGAAGACTATGTCCACCCCTTGTGGAAAAGGGTGAGTGATCTTGCTGCTGATCTGCCCCTTTGAGAGGGAGGGAGGGAGAGTGGGAGGTGGCAGTGTCTTGCTCAGCCTCCCTCTTGTACCAGAAAAAAGCTTGTAGGTCAAGCAGGACAGGGCTGCAACAGTGGCTGTAGTGTGGGACCTCAGTTGTTTTCTTCCTCAAGTACTTGTGAAATACTTGCTAGAAGCAAAGGCTGCTGAACTGCCGTATGGTAGAAGCAAAGGCCTTGAGTGCTTGTGCGTATAGACTGGGGTTGAAGAAGGGAACTGTCCGAAGACCTTTTGTTCTCAAGAGTGTGCTTAGCTTGTTGGGCACGTTTTGCCTTTTTTTCATGCTTGCAGTTTCGCAGACCTGAAGGCAGCGCACATGGGGAGCGGCCTTCTCTGCATAGCTTGGGCAGGAGTTCAGCTGCTCTCACTCTGCTTTAGAGCCCTCCAGTGCTTTTAGATATCTTTCTTAATAGCTCTTATTTAGTGCTGTGCCTTGCAATTTGTATTGGTAGGAAGGGTATGTGCAGGAAGTAACTCACATCCAGCTTGCACCTTCCCCACCACTTTTATGCCCATGGAAGGGGGTGGACTTGTGGCACAACATACAGCGGAGCGCTTGCAGCAGCCATGGCTGATGTCTCATGCTTAAATCAAACTATGTCGGGGAGTGTGGGGTGGCTGACAACTGCTTGACAACTAGCTTAATATTTGGAAAAGGTTTCTTTTGTTGCTCTCTTACCTTTTTCTTGCTACTTGTGCAGCTGATTTGCTACTTAAAAAAAAAAAATCCTTCATAGTGTTTCTGACTTTTGTTATTTGCATTCTAGGGAACAGATTTTTGCTAATCCTAAATATGCATTTGTTCAATTTCACTCCATCCTCCATGTCATGTGCCACTGGCCGTTATACTTTCTAACAAATACATCGTTTTTAGTCCAGCATGACCCCGCTATTGAGCAGCTTGCTTTCAGTAGCCCTTTTCTGCTAGGGAACTCTCGAGAATGGGGTACAGCGTAGTTGAAGTGGGCTTTAACAGGGTGTTGGGCTTGTAAAAACTTGTGAGAGAAACAGCCAGCTTCCTTGTAACCCAGTACAGAGGAAAAAGAGGTGGCTCTGTGTCACTTCCCTCGGTCAGCTTTCTCTTCTGTGTGGCATTAATGCCCCTGTCAGCCTGTGTATTTCTGACATCTGGCAGATTATGAGGAATTGCATGTGCCTCGGAATTGTCGGGTGCCTGTTCTGAGTTTGCAGTAGAAAACAAAAATGGAGGAACTAATCTGAAAGCTGAGCTTGTCTTGCCTGGAAAGCAGTGATGTGGGTTTTTTCGAGGAAAGCACATGGGAAAGGTTTTTTGAGGGCTAGTGTGCTGGCCTGGAGTGTAGCTACTAAAATGCTGTGAACGTTAATTCTGTTGCTGCTGTTATTTCTTGGGAAGGCTGAAATTGAAATATAAATGCTTGAGATTTAGCATGAGAAAAGTTTAGTTGAAGGACTCTCGTAAGAAGCAGAAAATGGGCCTAGCATTGTGCCTGAGCACCATGTACCAGCTGGGCAGGGAGACAGAACTAGAGTGTTAAATTGAAACGTGATGGTTCCTCTCTCTTTATGTTTATGATTGTTCAGAAGCCTTTGTAATAAATCACTGACTTGCAGATTCCCTAAGCCACTGAGGTGAATGACATGCATAGAAGTTTAATCTCTTCTAATCGTGGGATGCTCTTTCATCTCAGCTGCAGCAGGGTGGACACAGGACTTAATTCCTAGTGCTGCGCAAAGCAGAAAAGCGACCGTATCCCCACGCTTGCTGATGGGGCGGGGGGGGTTAAATGTGGAGCAAATCCTGGTAACTGTCACCTAATGTCAGTTCAGAGATGTGGCTGCTGGTGATGTTGGTTTATTTGTCCAATTGTTGCTGGGGTTTAGAAAACACCAGAGTTAAAGATCAGTGAAAACAATGGCAAGGCAGAATGATAGAATGATGTAGTAAAAATCATGGCTGAGTAAGTTTTGTTTGTCTTTGAGCTGTTACGGACCGCTGTAGGTCTGGTGAGAGGTCTCTCTGGTGAGATCTGGTGTAGGTCTGCTCCAAGCTAAATCCATGCTAATAGCAGTTTGCTGAAAAGAAAATAAATTTATTTACTTAAAGAATGCTAAATTTTGTTTAGCTTAGAATGAATAGTCTGAATTTTTTTTTTTTTTAGGTTGAGAAAGGGGAGAGAGCACTGACTATGATGTCTTCTGTGATCGAATTTGTGTATTAAAAGAAGCTGTTCCAGGAGCAAGGTAGGCGAATGAGTATTGAAATCAAATCCTTTCTCCTGAACTTAGCTGTCGCCTTTCCTAGTTACAGGTATATTGTTTAATGAAAAACTAAATTTAAAGTCCCTGCCAATACTTCAATAAAGTGGCATTTCTGAATATTGTCTTTGCAATTCTGAGCTCTGTAAAGAGCATTTCAGAAAGAGAAATACAAGTACTGCTCTAGCAGTCTTAAACAGTTAAGTTGCAGTTGGACTAGATGACCATTGTAGGTCCCTTCCAACTGCACTATTCTAAGTCTTCAAAGAAATGTTCCAAAGCTACTTGAGGGTTTTGTTTTGTTTTATTTTAATTGGGTTTACATACTAGATTTATTTGCACCCCCCCAGAACACCTCTGTTGAAGTAGCTTTTTTTAGCGTTTGTTTCGGAGCATAAACTACAAATTGTACATCTATTATTATTTACAGCTGCAGGTTACTAAACAACGTAGTTTCAGAAAGGGATAAACCCAACAGAAGCCGATGAAACTTAGTGCCGGGGCCACTGGGTAAAAATGCAGGGACAAACCAGTATGTACTTAGCTGTAAAAATACAGTACCTGGCTGCCACTGGCCAAAACAGTTCTTGACAACTTAAGAATTCTGAGAAATTTCCCTAATTTAGTTCAAACATGAGTATGTAGGCTTGTATGTATGAAAAGAATTCTGCTTTCATTGGATTAAAATGTGAGATCCTGTATTAAAAGCTCCTGCAAGGAAGATGTACCAGCTGGTTTTTGCACTAGGGTCCTCTTCCGCTGTGTAGCCTGGACAGCTGCCCTCCTCCTCCTCCTCCTCGGTGAACAGGAGCAGCACCACGGGCCCCTGGCTGGGCGTGGAGAGGCTCCCCAGTAAAGGCGGGCCTTGGCACGGTCCCTCTGCAGGCTCTGTGGTGCCAAGCTCTGGCAGAGCAACAGGGGGAAACGCATTTAGAACAAACACTATGACTAAACTGGGGCAAGAGTAAATCTTTTTCCTTGTTGTGTGACTCCTAAGTGTGATTCTTTAATTTTTTTTTAAACCATTAATTGCAATGTTTGACTGAAGTTCTTGCCATCTCAAGTCTGTCATGTGCCTTGTATACCCCAGCTATATGATCGCGTTGATATTTTCTTTGTGCACCAACTGGTCAAACCGAGTGTTTGAGAGCTGCAGGCTATTTTTAGCTTTGCACATATGGTGTTTTTTGCATACAAGAACATACAATTGTGAGTTTATAAGTTCTTTATTGAAAAATACACTTGCAATATTTTCATACAAAGTAAGGTAAATGGTACAGAGTAACAAGAATTGTCTGACAATTCCATAAATATTTTTACAGAAACATCTACACAATTTCTCGACTTCAGCCTTTTCATTATGCAGGTAAGAATGAAAGATGCTTTTATTTTACTCTAACTGAATTTACAGTGGAATTAAGTCCTAAATCTTCCCATTATTCAGAGGAGCAGGAATGAGTGGAAACACAGAGCTTTTAACTTTTGCTTCCTTGTAAAAACTTGGAGAATCCAAGTGTGCGACATTTTTACATTAACAACACTGTCCCCGGTTATGTCACTGAAAAGGAGTAAAATGGTAACTGTACCGGTTGTTAGTATGTTTAATGCTTTCCTAATAAGTCTGGTATTTTAGAACTATTTTAAATTAAAACAACTAATAAGTCTAATATATGCACCACTTTCTTATCCTGTTAGTAGGGGAGAGACTTCTCCCAGGCAGCCTGATTTTAGTCCATTAAAAAAAACCACCCCACCTCCCCCCCCAGCCCTGTCCTTTAAAAACAAACAAAAAAGCTAAGTATATGTTTTAACAGATGGACACCACTGTCCTTCTGCTGCATAAGCAAGGTGACCAGTTCCTGACTCTCAAGAAAAGAGATCTGAAGAAACAAGCGTACAAAATTCCTTGAAAAAAGCAACCATCCCTAGCTTCCTGCATATTACATCAAGTTAAAATGAATTCTTAATGCCATTTGCTGAAGAGGGGAGCTGTGGGATGTCAATTTGAAAATAAATACAAAAGTCAAATTGCTTCAATACAGAAAGACAGCTGAAGTCAGCCTTTGAAAAAAATATTCACATTTAGAAAGTGCCATTGCAAATATACAGCAAAACTAACCTGCCTTAAAAATGACGCTTCACAGCCCTATCAAAAGTGCCACCTCTTGAACGTGAGTTCACTTTAAAACATTGCACAGCTAAAAACAATGCATAAACGAAACTATCTACCTTTATACAACAAGGTGCCCAAACAGTAAAGCAAAACAACATGATGGTTTTCAGGGCACATGAAACATCCTGAATATGGAAAGGATCCATTCAGACAGCTTCCTTTGGGGCTTAAAAAGATTATTCCCATCTTCCCTTTCCAAGCAGAACTGGACTTTGCTAGAATATCACTTCTAAGTCATTATTTTTGTGGAGGCCGTTACTGTAAAAACCAAGACACTGTTGAATATGGTTACCTTGGTGCAGTGCTCCCACGTCTGCATGTATCGCTTCCTAGTCCAAAGGTGAAAATGGTAAAGCACTGATAAAAACAGTGCGAGTGGACTGGGTAGAGGAAATGGATTTAAATACCTGTTGCAGGGTAGAAAGCGTAGCAAAGCTGTATTAGGGATGGGGTCTCCAAGCACCAAAAAGCTCTTAGCTGCTTTCCGAAGCCAGGGCCTGGAGATGGATCACTTGCTGATGATTAGCTGGGTCACAGGGTGTGACGCGCCTCCTCGCTGTCCTGGGTGTTGCAGGAGACTCTCCTCCTGCCCCTTCCTGACAAGTACAAAGGCTCAGCGCAGTCTGGCAGGAGACGGGTCACGGCCAGGGCAGTGAGGTGGGAAGAGGACAGCCTGCCTGAAGACACTTGCAGAGGCCTGGTGAGTCCATGTGATGCACTAAGCAGCCCGGCCCAGTGGAGTGGCAGAGAGGGAATATCTGTGCTGGAACACCGGACTCAGTGAGACCCTCGGTCATTTGCTACGTCTTGTAGTCGTCTTAACAGAGCAGTGTGATTCTCCTGACAGATTCGCTTAGCTGGTGCCTCAGTACCATCTTCTAAGAGAATGCCTCTCTTCTTTGTTGGAGTTTCTCCAGTTCTAACCATGCTGTTAATTTCCTTTAGCCTCTGGAGAGAGGAGGGCAAAAAAAGTAGAATTATCTCTCATTATTGTGACCAGCAAAATATAAAGTGAACTTTTGTTAATTGCATTATGATGGGATTATGTATGCTCTGCTTCTGGAGATCTACGCTGTGCTTCCTGTGACAGACTAACCTTTTTAATCGCTCTACTGGTCTTTCCATTACTGTGTGCTAGAGTCTTACACAGACTCAAGCAAGCTTGTTGTTTCAAGGCATGTAGAGCTGAAAGGTCTTCCATCCATAGTTACGACTGTTACCGTACACCACAGATGCAACAACCCCTAGAATGAAGATGCCTCTCAGGGAAGATTTCTCCTTCATTCTTGGTGACCAGAGATGATGGGATTCGGCCTACTACATATTCACCTGGTGAGTCTTTGCATGTTAAGAGCCACGTGTTGGGGTTTTCTTCCCCCACTAGGTTGATAAGTGCATGTGATTGTACTTAATGTTCTGCTCTTTGAACAGTCTCCATACCACGTAACCCATCTGTTACCTGAAAGCAAAGGGTGCTATTGCTGCGCCTCCCGAGTCTTTCATGTGTACCAGTACAAAGAGTAACTTTTAAAAGTACACAAGTGGCTTGGACACCTAATTGCTTTACAGCTTCTGAGATACCCGAACTGACAGTTTGAAGAGCGTTAGGTGAGAAGGTACGTGTTAAACAATGTAAATGGGAAGGTGTGTTGCACAATCTTCTCTCGCTACCAAAAAGGAACAGTAGAATTAAGGATTTATAAAAGCAAACTAAAACCTGTTAGTCTCACCTTAGATGGGCTGCTGCTGAAATAATAGAATATTTTCTCTCGAGGAGAGAGAGTAGACTCGGTTTTGTGCGGCGAGATGTACACTGGGTGATTCTGGGACAGCTGTATTCTGCGAGGGGAGCCAATCCTTACGAACGGGTAGGGCGAGAGTGGAGGAGAATCGGTCTGCTCAAGAGAAAATGAAAATCGCTCAAGAGTTGGTATCTGATCTCAGGTGTTACTGCAGTATGGCTTTTGTAAGTTTGTCACCTTAAACACAGTTTAGTTTGTTTCCACTAATGTTGTACCATACATATATAGAACAGATGGAAGTTTTGTCATGTTATCAGGCCAGATTAGTATGTTTTTAATTTACTTCTCTAACACTGTCTGAGGCTGGCGGATGACGTTGCTCAGTGCTGTGTATTTCATACAGGAGGAAACAGCAAATAGGCATCGAAAGTACTTAATATTTCAGCAGCAGAGTATGTCCTTGAAGTGAAATTATGGTCATAAAAAACCCACAATCCCTTGAATTTGCTTACAGTGAGGTTAGCGAAGAGTACTTCACTGCATGTACGGTAAAAAAAGATCTACTTACTAGTGAAAAGCACAGACTTCAACTTACTGCATTTGAAGTATACTTCAGGGCAAATTCTTTAATCTGCTCGATGTAGATGTTGTTATAGAATTGTATAAGGTCCCCTCGCTCTTCCTCCTCAGTGTCACTGTTGGCACCTGTCAGTCGGGTTGGAGTAGGGGGAGCACTGTTGGGGTGTGGTACGGGCAGGGTGCTGCTGGATCGCATTACTGGGCTGGAGTCTCTGCTAGCTGTAAAGGTGAGAGCAATCTCTCCTTATTCAGCCTCAGCTGTTTAATGCACTTCACACAAAAACTGCGTTCCAGATGTTTAAATTACAGTATAGTGACTATGAATCTGGTGTCAATATCAGCAGTGCTAATTTTGTTCCCTTAGCACCTTTCCTTACAAAAAAGCAGTATGTTGTTAAAGACCGACAAACTGCTGAGTACATGTACAGAAACACATTTGATTTCTAACTTCTTACTGGATAAGCTGCAAGTGGCTTTTCTGTGTAAGCTGAGTTTCATCGCAATATAAGCAGAGCTAAAACTTCGTTTTTTCAGGCATTTGTGCTATACTTTTAACAGTGGCTCTTTCTTGTTGCCAGCTGGCACAATTTCAAATAAGGAACAGCAGTCTTTTCAGCTAGCAGTAGAAATATTTGGCTTGGTAATACTTCCTGCTGGGAGTATTAATGTGGGAAGCTGCAAAACAGATATAATTTCCCCTGTCTCCCTGCCACCTCTCTGTGACAGAAAACATTAATACCTACAGTTTATAGCCTCATCTATTAAATATCTTGAAAACTGGTGGCAGGAATATACAGCATCACTTAGTTGGTTTCCTTTACAAAAGTTAATTCAAGGAAAATGTGTCAGTTCAAATATCAGGGAAAGAGTCTTCAGAGATGTCCAGTATGCTAAAATAGATGCTGTGGGTGGCTGGTTTGTTCCTATTGCTGAGGACAGCCAGCTACTGCAAAAGAAACTGCTGCAGCTCTGTGACTGTGATAAGTAGAAGAGTAACTGTGAACATGGGCTAGCACTGACTTCCTTTTGTTCGGCCAAGATGTTCTTTGGTGTACAAACTGAACTCAGAGTTCAGGCCAGCCGTCATGGTAAACTCTTAAGGTAAGCTCATGTGGTGATAGATTCAAAACTGTCAAAGTGAGTGTAATATTGAGCTTGAGTTATAGCAACGCTTAAATGTTACCAACGTATTCTCAGTTGTGTCCAAGTTTACCAAAGAAGGAACTGCTTGGGGTGGAGCGACACAAAATCCAACTCTTACTTTATGCACACCGTTTTGGAAATGGAATT
Source organism: Mycteria americana (assembly GCF_035582795.1). Taxonomy (NCBI): domain Eukaryota; kingdom Metazoa; phylum Chordata; class Aves; order Ciconiiformes; family Ciconiidae; genus Mycteria; species Mycteria americana. The sequence goes on from NC_134372.1 coordinate 31,912,993, forward strand.
AAAACCAAACATCTGCCATCTGGAATCACTCACTTCTTTCTTTGTTTCTCTCTTTACTTCTGTCTGTAGGCGAGTTCTGCTGGCTACTGCTGTCGCTGCTGCCAGAGTGTCGCCGTTGTCTCCTGCCTTTTATCAGGACACTCCGATATACCTGCAGGGAAAAAGAAGAGCATAACAAAGGAAGGATGATCAGATGTGCAGTTACATAGTCAGGAAGCAATAGTCTGCATGATATATCTGCTTTTTAGAAACTTCATTGTGGTATCAAACTGCTTCTTACAGGGGAAAATACAGCCTCCTAAGAGGAATGTTATCCAATAGGTACTGCCTCCTTAGGTTTTAAGTAAAGATACTTTCTATTTTAGGTATAGTTTAGCATAAAAAGCTTTCAGTAGTGCAGGATTTTGGATATGACTGCTGTCTTCTGAGGAGGGTGGCTCACAGACTGCATTCATTTAATACTAAATGTTACTTTAAAAAGCGATCCATTCCTAAAATAGAATGAAGGCATTTTTAATAAACTGGATACCGCACTGCTTAATACTAACTGCACTTACATGACTCTTGGCTTGTGGTTGTGTCCGGTAGCAGCGCATAATATTCTGAAATGATCTATCTTCCTTAGTAACCTACGAGTAGACAAACAGACAAGGTTGTTAATTTTTCTGTGGGTTTGTTTGTTTGGGGGTAGTTGTTTGGTTGGGTGGTTTGGTGGTTTTTTTTTTTTTTGAGGAATTGTAATCTTTGGAATATTAAGTCTTCAAGAAGTTGTTTGTTTGCTTTTTCTTTATTCACACCTTACCTTAGCCATTACGTAGATGGCACACATCAGCAGCTGATCCAAATGTCTATCCATCATGATTTCAGGGCAGTGCATCAAGGAATACTCAAAACATGTCCAGATCTTTTTCCGCAGCTCGTCAGATATATCAAGTTTGACACAGAGATCTCGCAGACGAACGCTAGCTAAATGATACACCTGTTGAAATGGAGACTGTGCTTAGGGCCACAGCAACACTGCTTTTCTTACCCAGCTAAAGGGTAGTTCAGACCCTGTAGAACTTGTGCAAATGATCAGCCACAAGAAGAAAAACTAAATTTAACTTCTTTGCTTACAAGACACAGACATTCCCTGTACTGGTATGGATGCTAAGAAAACATATGAATTATCCTGAGTGCAGGAAGGGCAGTGCATAGACTATAGAAACCACTGTATTGAATAAACCAGAATGTCTCAAAGGTGAATTTCTCTCTTTAAAAGAGCCTTAAAGAAAATGGACACCTTTAAGTACCTGCTGGCCAAGTACATGATCTACTTCACAACTCGTGGTGGCTGCGGTGAAAGTCTACTCCTTTGCTAGTGAGAAGTTGCCTGCATAAGAAAACTATTCTTCAGGTACATCCATGAATAGACAAATGCTATAGATTAACTTTGAAATTGAATATTCTCTTATTATTACTAATAATAAGTACATATTTTAAAAATCACTGAAGACTTACCAAAATACAAACTCAGCAAAGCACACATTAGACTGAAAAGTACCTTTCTAAAGAAGAGTGAAAGTGAGCCCATCTTCCGAGGCCTGATGGATGTGGCAGTGATAAATTGCTGGGTTTGTCTTTGCTCTCCAGGAGAGATCTGCTGAACAGTTAACTGGCCTGGTAACTGCAGTGTTGCCCCAGTCATCTGAGTGTTCAGGGTACCAGCAAGAGTCTGGGCACTGAGAGGCTGAATGGCACCAGAGACAGCTTGAGGCTGGGTACCTACATTTACTTGGACTGGGAAGAAAGTTATTCCCCCATTTTCATTGGCAATACCTGTAATTCAAGAAAAAAAAGTCTGAAATAAGAGCAAGTTGTGGTGGGGGTGTGTGTGTTTGTGGTTTGTTGTGTTTTGTTTTTTTTTTTTTAAAGAATTCAGTAATTCTTTTATTAGTTGCTTATCACTATAACTGTATATTTAGTATATTATATATGAAATTGTTTCATCAAAATATTTTGGACTTTTCATCATAAGGAGACAAGAAGATAATTAACTTGAACTAAGCTTTTAATACTAATGCAACTTTCATCCTGTGCTAGTTCAGGAATGAAGGTGTACTAAAATAACATATTTTTATAAGGTAGATGTTGGCAGTCAGAACATCCTTGTGCTGTACGTGTTCTGTCTCTAAATTCTGTTCATCTATTCATACAATTCTTTCCAATTATGAATCCTCAAACGTACTTTTTTCTCCACTGGTGTACTGTTCCCCCCTCTCCCCCTTACTGTGTGCTAATACTCTGATGGGAACAAGCCTGAATAGTTCTACAGTAGCTTTTCTCTCACCTTGTACTGGTATTGTGACAGTTTGCCCATTATTGGCTGTTACGGTGGCAGTTGCCACTGTAACCAGTGTCTGGCCGGGCACTGGAGTTACTGACATAGCTTCAGGATTCATGTTCTGCACAGGCACCGTATTTACCACGGGCTGTTGGGAAACTCTTACTGGAGTTCCACTGTCAGAGGTAGTATCGTTATCAACAAACAGTCTTCTCCTTGTAGGATTGGCTGTAGGAGAACTGTATCTGTCATACAGGGTAGTTGGAGACGATGAAAGGCCTGTGGATCAAAAAACCACATATGTATAGAACTCCTGTTGTAGAATCCCTTATTATACAAATACGTGACAGAAATCTAATGAGAACCAAATTATGACATGCAAAGCTCTTCAGAAAACTTTTTTAACAATTCCTTATGTCTACATTTGTGGCTTACGGATTGCTTTTAGAGATGACAAACTCAAATAATGCTGTGTTTAATCATTTTCTGAGGTAATGTATTATGTTTTATTTTTCCAGAGAAAAAGTTTTGAGACTTCACATAACTAAATATATAGTGGAGCTTCTGTTCTGGTGTAACAACAAAGCAAACTGTCAAGTGCTACCAATTAGAACATAAGTAGTGTATGTCTATAAATATTATTTTAGGTATATACGTAGGTATACATACATATATGCTGTTCATAATACATAACCTCCTGAAAACACCCTCTCAGAACAGTATTTTGTTCACACTGAAATAATGAATGCATTGGTCTTAGACATCCAACTTAACTGTGTAAGTGCAATAGAAATACCACTTACAAATGTGTTTGCAATTAGCTGTACATTGACATTAAAGCAGCTTCCTTGCTGTACACCACTTAGATTTAAAAGTTAAAGCCATGGTCTAAGAAGCGTAAGTATGTTATGCTTAAAGTCTCACCTTTTCCTAGTCCTCCAGTTTCAGCGCGAACCTCATTTATTCGTCTTGGTGTCAATGGTGAACCTACAACACTACTCCCAGCAGATCTCTCAAAATAGTGAGGTGGCATTACCTAAAATATTTATACTTTTATTAGTGTCAGTATTGCAGACTGACTACATAACAAAAGCTTCTGCACTACAAATTTTGAACAGCAAAACTGGATGGGAAAAAAAATAAAAACAAGAACACTGAAAAACTTACCATAAGCCTAACTAAAGCTCTGTAGTGATTGTACTACTCTAGAAGATACAGTACTGTAATAATCTTTCTGTGACTACAATTTAAAGTCTTTTTACCACACTTCTTCTTGTCTAGTAATCTTTTCACATGTAAGTGACTGGTCCAAACCTTCCCTGCTTGTCTGTTTTGTTCACTGTTCTGCTACGCTGTGCAAATACTGGGTGAGAATCATCTCAGCTGCATGTCTCCATTGTGGATGTCTCTATAGAGATGTCCGTGAACAGACCAGAGCACACTACATTTACCATTTTCTCTGCACTGATTAGCTTGTAGGGTGAAACTGAAATTTGGACATGTAAAAGCCTCTCCTTCAGGGTATGACATCCACTCTCTACCATCCTGTCTGATTAGGAAAACTATGTAAAACATACAAAGAAGTGCTCACCTCTTCACAGCTAGGAACTTTGTTTTCATTATCTCTGATTCTGTCCCACAATACAGATTCCTGTTTCCATGCCATACTTTCCAAGATCTGTTCTTCAATATGATTAAGGTGTTTTACTACTTCCCGACAAAGGCCATCCTCTGCTCTAATGAAAACTTCAATTACCTGTAAGGTGGATAATTATGATCAACCTAAGGTACTTGTTTCACATATTTCTTCTTACAGAAAGATCTAATTCTAATTCCTGATTTTCAAGGAAGAAGAGATATTAGAAATGGTAAGGCTGCATTACTATGACTCAGTCATATGTTATCTTGCAGTTTTATTAGAAGACAGATATTTGCATCTTTCTAAACAAACATGTCAAGCACTGTTGCAGAATAGCTGTAACACTAGCTCATGATAAAATGACAATCCATTAGTTACTACAGAGACACTTGGCTACTGCTCCTGTGTTAAACTGCTAAAAGTATTTTGATTTTTAAATGCCCAAGACACACCCCAGAATGACAGACATTTGGGTAGTATTTTTTCCAATACAAAAAGGGGCAAAACTGAGAATGAAGGGTTAATGTGTGAGTTACCATCTAGGTAAAGAGATTACTTAATATAAGTAAGTCAATAGAGTACTCATGACTTGATAAGCATTTCTAGCTATCAAACACTTTACCTTATAAAAATGATAAACTGGAATGTCAAATATTTCAGTGATGAATGGGAAGTTTCCAGGTGGCTTGTATGTAAAGGTAATTATCTCAAGGCAGCATGCCAGCAGAGATCTATGAAACACATCTTGCTCCAGTATTGCCTGCAAGATAGTTGCAAATTTTAATACTTAATTTACAGTGTAACTATAGAACAGTAAAAGGCTTTCTATTCTGTCTCAACAGCAAGATTATCAACTTATAAAAAGAGATTTTACTTTGTAAGAGAACAGAATCCAAAATGAGACATATTTACTCATTAAAAATTTAATATACCTTTGTGTTTGCAAACACAAATGATTTATTGTATGCTTTTTCTTCCATTCGGGTGTACTTGCAGGCTACTTTTCAGAGATTTACCCTCATTTTAATTAGCTGTCTATTCTGCTCTACAACTGTTTTCCTTTTTTGTAGCTCCAGCTTTAAAAATGAGGTACAATTTGATTAGTTTTCCTTACAGATAAGTCCGTGTCTCCCAGTCTCCTCCTCTCTTGCTCAATGACTGACTCCAAGACCTTGTAGTATAGCACCTCAGCACGACGAAAATGCTTACTAGCAACATCTGCAGGAATTTTAAATAGAAACAATACTGTGAAATGCAATATAAGAATTACATTCTTTATCTTAAGCTATAGAGATACAACAATTTAATAGCTTGTGTGGATTTCTCTGCTGCTGTGGCTACAATGCATTCAGGACTAAATCAGTTCATTTGAAGTTAACTTAGGAATCCCTCTCCTATGCTGCACTGACTTGTGAATGCAGAGCACAATAACTTATTACTGAACCCAGATTTTGATGGAAATACCATATATAAGAACAATCTTTAAATTGCTATAATATAATATACATATTTCAACTTCAGAAAGTACATTGTTTGAAAACTATACCTATATGGATCCAACTTGCACTGTGCAACAGAAAACACTGAAACAGCTATGTTGACAAGAACAATTACGAAGTAAGTAAGGCCCTAGTAAGAAACAGGAAGGTCAAGAGCATCTTCCTGATTTTTAATCTGTCTTTCATGCGCTTCACGAATCTTGACAACTTTGCAAATAATACTTTGTGTTTATACTGGCAGGATTTTAATAATATCTGTACTAACCCATCCTTGTATTTAAGCCAAAATTGCTGTAGGACTTTTAAGGACTACAGTTAGGCAGATTTTTCATTACTGTCACAGAAATCCATGCCATTGCTATTTGTGTATTTGTGGGGAAGGTGGTACCCTTAAGAGTCCTTTTCATTTTACTTCTGTAGAACCAGAAGTATCATCAAATTTCAGTGATGTAAGCTAAGGCTGATTATAAAATTGTATGCAGGGTTGAAATTTGCCTTGCCTTAAGAATACCAGGAAAAGACAAAAGTAATAGAAAAGACTCCTGTGCTAAAGCATAACTTGTAAGTAAAACTGTAAGTTACTTATAAGAGATAAATGCGTTTACAAGCATTTTAATTCTTATCTGTATAAGTAAAATGTTTCCCACCTTTGGAAAAATTACTGAATTCTCCTTCAGTCTGCATGCTCTGGCAGTATACTTCATACATTTCTTTTACTCTGTTTGCAATAGATTGAGAAGGATCTCTGGAACATGCCCTGAAAATAAAAACTAAACATTTTCAACATACTAATCCTACTAAGACAAAAAAAACCCTCCCTGCAACTATTTTTATCACATGATTAAAGCATGAAACTCTAAATATCTTAGATAGCAATACAAACACACCCATATGTGCCTAACTGTATATATACTGTAAAGTGTCCACAGCATATTATTATTATTGTGTATATTGCAGTAAATAGGCACATCTTTTCATGATTGGGGATAAACAGCATTTTCCATGTGATATAAAAATTGTTTTAAAAATATATTGTACCTGAGGCAACAGTTTATCTACATGGAGAATAAATGTTATTTTGAATCTCCTACAGCATGGAGTCATTTGCTAGGTAGTGAGATTTGCTAAGTAGGAAGAAGAAAAGTCTTGAAAATTTTGTATTAGCAGTTGGCTGTTAGAGAAGCTCAGAACTGTTGGGTTTAAAGTGTTGTATGTTCTTATAGCCATCAATCTCTTAAGGACAAAGGTGTCTAAATAAAGAGAACAAAGTCTTTTGAAACTTCAGTGTCTTTCTGGGTCCTATTTTCCTCCAGAACCTTTCAAGACTGACTCACATTTTAAATTACACTGTTTAGCATTAACATTTGTTATTAAAAGTATTTAAAAAATAGAATTATTTGGTTAGCCAAGCACCAAACTTACCTGAGTATTTGCTCCAGATTTTCACTGGGGGCATTTTTCAGTCCTGCCAGCATCGTATGCAGGCGGCTCAAACTGTATGTTGCTATGGACACAGGTGTCACATATGGGTTGCTCTCTTTAATATACTTGCGGCCAGTAAGTGGGGTTGTAATCCTAAGTGTTTTGGACTAAAAATACAAAAAATAAGCATATAACTGTACATTATTATAAAACTTAGATACAGGTCATAACCTTGAAGCGTCTGTAGAATGCTTTCTTACCCTGTGTTATGATACGTGCCTAGAAAAAAAGAGCAGGAATCAAACAGCCCAAACTAGTTCATGTCTCAGATAAAAGTCAGCAATGAAAGATTGATGTGTGTGATTTGGATGTTTGTATCAAATAGTACTGTATAAACAGAGAGGATGTGACCTCACACTGAAATGCAGATACTGGGAGTGAAGTCTGAAACTAGGCCAATCGAACAAAAAAAACCCAAAACCAGAACCCAAAAAACCCCCAGCAGTCCCCTCCTATCCCTTGAGTACCAAAGGCAGCTGTAGCTCATAGGAGAAGTGTACTGAGCCAGCGTTTCCTTTCAGCAAGTTTAACTCTTACATGAAAAGCCCTCCTGAATGTAACAATTAGCATTTTAATTCATTTGCATCAGATCAATCCTTCATATGAAAATAATTTAACATGAAGGATGTTCCTTCAATTAATGTTCAGCAAAAATGATGCATCTTCTAATTATCTAAGCACACAATTACTTAACCAAGAAATGTTTTCCTTATTGTAACGAATACATCACATTTTGCAGTCTTTTCACCATGAAGTCCAGCTCTCAATACTCCTCCCATTCCTCCCCTGCCACTCCCAAGTGTTTTATTTCTGTCTCCATACCCTACCAGGAAAGATGGTTCCCCCAGCCCTGCCTTGGGCTCCCTGAAGCATCCAACAGCACAAGCATTGCAGCTGCAAGCTGCTGTCTTACAGGCCACACTGTTTCATCCCTACAGAAACCTACAGGAGTTATGCACCCAGAACTATGCCAGCAAAACAGTGGTTGATTATTTCTTTAAGTAGATCAGAAGCGAAGATTAAGTACTCGCACTGATTTTGCAGATAAGGTTATCTTCATCTTTTCTCTCAAGAACGTTGAAAGCCATTAACCAACTCTCAACTCTGGAAAAAGATCACATAACTATTTCAGTGATCTAGACTGTTTTACCCTTTTGCTCTCTGTAATTTAATGGTGCTAATACAGCTTATATCCTTCTTTATTTGCCTGTCTTTTATCCTTCTTCCTTTAAGATATCTTTTCCATCTTCAGGAACATTTTGATATTCTGTAACCATAGGTATATATGTCCGCATTCAAAGCCAGTGCCAGTTTTTCAAAAGCTACTCTAGTCACACAAAGGCCCTGATAATTTTATAGCTCCTTCTTCTTCACTTTATTGTTCTGAAACATGTAGTTTTCTTTATCCTCTCAAAGACCATATTCTATGCTGTTTTGTTAGTCATATATAAAGACATATCTATGTATCATGCTTTTAGGCAAGCAAGGTGAAAACCATTCCCTCCTAGTGATTTAACTAAAACTGTAAACATGTAATATTGACACCTGAAGCATATCTCTTAAAAGGAAACAAACAAAAAAAATGCATAGAGCAAAGCGTTGAGCAGCTTTGTGTATGTTAAACAAAAACCTGCATATAGGACAGAGATGTGAGGGAAGGGGAAGTTGGACAGACAGGTCCAGAGGGCCCCAACAGCTGCAGGACAATTCAGCACCGGCCAAACAACCATGGAGAATTGCCTGTTCTGTTGTGCTTGAAAATCTTTACCTAAAGGTACCTCTTCAGGTAATTACCTAAATATTCTCTACACTGGATTTAATCAAAGAAAACCCAAATGCATGGAGAAATTCTGTCCAAAAACCCCAAAAGTAAACAATATATCTAATCAATTACAAAATCTAACTCAGCTATGTTGTGTACACTCCCAGATCACCTTAAACAATAAAGATGGTAATCTTTTAGTAGCTGCTTCTCTTCATCAGACGTAGACTAACTCAACACATTCTCCATATAAAAACAGCAACACAGACCATGTCATACTCACCCTGTCAAAGTGCTGCTGCAAATTATGCTTCACTTGTACTCTTTCAGCTGTTTCCATTCCTGAAGTTGTATTCAAGCACCTTGTGAGAGTTCCAATTTCTTCATCTGCGTCCTCCCCAAGAAATATTCGCTCATCAAGATTTCCTACTGACAAAACATACTCCTCGTAGGCCTTGTTGATGGCTTTGCTACAGCAGAAAGGAAAAGACAGATACAAAACCCCCTTTATTCAGACAGTGCTTTGTTCACCTGCTTACTGAATGAACACAGTTCTGGCCTGTTGGAAGTCTACTTCAGAACTTCTTTTAACCCTGGCTTCAGCATTGGAGCTCCTTTAAAATCTACAATATCTTAAACATGACACTGGCAAGGGCATTATTGTTCCATTATATCGGATGGCTTGCCATTTAGTATAGCTGCGGAAGGGACATAATAAAACACTGAGAACTCGTAGTTAGCTGGAAAATCCCCAAAACTTATGCAGCATCACATCATCATAAACTACGCTTACGATTTTCATACCATTTAAAAGAAAGTAAGTTCTACTCTTTTTACTCTACTCTACTACTACATCTTTTTCATACTAATGCTTTGAGTTATCTACAAAAAAAAAAAAATTGAGGAAACATAGAAACATAAGAATAAAAGCAGACATCAAGTAACACCATCCTGAAGAATCATTCCTCTTTCAAATATGCCTCAGACCTCAAAGAAAAGGAACTGAAACACAATGTAATGTATAAACTTTACTAAATACGCGGGTCAACTAGCTAGTATTACTGTTAAGATACAGATAATAATGCAAGTGCAATTGTATTACAGAGGGATACTAATGCAAACCAAACCACAAATACAGTGACTCACAAGCTATCTCCAAAGTTCCCAGGATCTAGAAATCCAGTCAGATTTTCATCTTTTCCTTTTAAAAGCTGTAAGACAGTTAAGAACAAAGGATGGACATTTCGGTTCTTAAAAAGCTTTTGAAAATAATGAGTAAGGAGAAATTTTTCTACATTACAAATTTATTGACCAACCTTTTTGTCAAAAAGTTTCCGAATATATGGCTTCCAAAAATGTTCCTTTATGCCTTTTGCTTCTAAAACTAATCCATAATGTAATGAACACAGTTTTTCAATGATGCAGGGAGGATCAGATGATACTTTATAATCCTTACTATGAAAGTCTTCAGGTAAACCTACAATTAAGAATACTATATTATTTAATTTTGCAAATCCATATCCTGTTTTCTTATTAAACTTAAATTCTATGCTGTGTAGTCTAGGTAGTATGAAATTAAAAGGGTAAACTAATTAGTGCCCTTGAAAGGAAGACTAATTATATAATACCCACTCAATTTGATAATGTTATTAAAAGTCAATTTTGAGTCAGAGGTTTAAAAAAATTAGATATTGAGTGATAAAAATTAAAAATATCAGTTCTAATAGAAAATTGATCAAACACTTGTGAACTACACTACTCATTCAAATTTGAGATAATGGTCCCAGTTCACATCCAAACCACTACAAAGTAAATGTAAATACTGTACAGCACTGAAAATGTATTGTAAGTCTGGAAAGCATTACATCAGAAATTCAATAGAAGCTTCCATTTCTGAAGAACAGAATTTCTTCTGAACTGAATTTGAACTGAATTTCTTCAGGAGAACAGCAGCAACCCAGAAATGAGAGAGAAACAATCAAGTTGCCACTCTCATATTTGAGCACTGGATCTTTCCAAACTGCTGCCTCACGGGAACTCTCCAGTCTGACTGTGTTCAATAACGACTGGTCACTATGCACTTTCACTGACATTAAAAATGTCATTAACTGAAATCTTTACTTTGGAACTTCCTTCAATGGTATTTCCAGAGTAAATTAAATTCTTGACTTACTATGTTATTGACAAAATTCAGTAGTCTGTTATTACATACTACATCAATAGAAATCTAACTGTGTAGCCAGATACAGAAAATACTAATTCCCACATATTTCAAATCAATATTATTCAACTTATCCTCTGCCACATAGACTCATACTGGTTTCAGTAGCCTTAGAAGTTCTTGCAGATTTTGGATAAAGATAGATTTTTTTTTCACCATACCTTTAAAATTAGGATTCAGAAGTTCTTTACGGTTAGGACACTGGAGAGCATTTCCATACACTAGATCCAAAGCACATAACAAGAGATGGTAGGAATTGACCAAGTCATCGCTGATCATAGGAAAATTACCTTCAATATTAGAAAGACGTAAGACATTAATTAAAATTAGCATTGATTTAAAATTCTTTTAACCAAGAAACTGTTGAAATTTGTATTACAATCAATAATGGAGTCTTAGAAACACAGACTTTGGTGACGATAAATATCTGGTTAGAAATGCAGGTAGTAAAACAGACACACACTTAATAAAATATAGCAAATATAATAGTAAAATATGGTTTCAGGAACAGCAGCAATTGTGTAGGAACTCAAATATATTGTGCTGTTTTGAAAACAAACCTTACCAAAATGTTGATAAACATGATATTGCAGGCTCCCTCATCCACAGTAATCTGATTAATCAGTGCATAAATAACTTGAAGCAGCATGAACTGTATAATGCAAACTGCCTCAAGAAAGAAGAATTTGTTACCATAACTCTGGCAACACAAGCCCCGCTGTCTGGCAGTGTTACGTCCTTCAACAGATTCTTACTCCGTCTGCCTGAAGCAGAATCTTGTTCTAAAGGCGTATAAGGGGGAAGAATGGGTTCTGACTGAGACTGTCCTTTCCCCCAATTTTGCATTGCTGTAAAGTGTTGCAAAGAACTGTAGCTTTTGCTAGGCTAGACCCAAATGTTCAGATGTCCTAGAAAAAGCAAGCACCGCCCCCTCCTTCCATTCCCCCCCATTCTCCAGAATGAATCTATATTCAACTCAAAGTCAGGAGATTATTTTTCTTTACCAATCTGTTTTCTTCACAAAAATTTTGTTGGGGGCATGCTCATTATAAACAGTAATAAATTTAATTTTATTTCTCTTGTGCTTTGCAAAAGAGTTAAAATGTGTATCTCTGATCTGGTTTACAATGTAGCTTTATTTCGTATATCTCTAAAGTATTTTTATTTATCATCTTCCTGTAGAAAATAATCCTTGTAACCTCTTCACTCTTTTATCACCTTTCACAAAGATTATATTCAGATTCATTACTCTCTACTGAAGTCATTTAGGTTTATGATACTCCTTTAGAGGAATGGCCGTAGCTAAAAACAGTCTTGTAAAATAAACGATACCATTGATTAATACCATAATTCACAATTCCATTAATTTATATGCACAGCATGATTTTCTATCACTCTTTCAATACTAATAACTCTTCTACTCTTTTTTTTTTTTTCAGGTAAGCTCCAAACCACTTAGCTGAGCCCACCATGAAGAACAGGTTTAAATCCTTGAACAAATCTATCATATAGTAATAAACTCACTTAGAACACATCAAAATGTATATATGATTAAGGAATTTCTCTAAATTGTGCTGTTACTTTTCTACCAGTAACATACCAGTTTGTTCAAATTTATATTCAATTTTCTGATTCCATGTTTGTTAAAAGAAAAATAATTTCAATGCAGATAACTGAAACTATGTAAAATAATGAAGCCTACATGAAATTTGAATTAACTTTACACATTTATCAGTTATTTCCAAATCATTAAAGGTTCACAGCAAAACAATGAAAGTCCTAAATACAATAGCAAAATGTTAATCAATAAAAATCTTAAAGAAGTAACTCTTGTAACATAGGTTCACTTTCATAACCATGAAGTCTAGCATGGCAATCATTACTGTCAGCATCGTCAAAAAGAAATCTAATTTTACAGTACCAGTAGTTTCATACAAATGATTTGTCAATGACATTTCAAACAATAGCTTGCTACTCCCTTTCACAACCTAGTACCAAATAATAAGAAAGTTATCTCAGTGCAGCAGATATATTTTTTTTCATTTCCATTTTAAAGAAAGGAAAAAAGTCAACATAGAGAGTTTAAAGATAAATTCTTACAAATAGTATGCAAGAATTGCAGTATCGCTAAACAAAGTCGCTATCTTACTTTGCAGTGTATACCAAAGGTACGAACAAGACCTGTACTTTCTGCATCTGTGAAACTGAACGCAATGATCTTCAGGCTTGCAGAAATATCACAGAGACAAGCCTGAACTTGCCACTGATGTGCGGTTGCCATGATAAGGATTACTGCCAACCCTCAAAACACAGTGAACAAAACTTAACATGAATATTTAATGCCTTAAATGGTCAACATTTAGTTTTCATTTTTGTGCTGCCACACTTTAATAAACTTACTGCTAGTCACTTACTAATTTTACAGTTTATAATTACTGTACATTTTTCTTTTTCTTGTAAAATTTAATTGGCTATGTTATCAAGATGGTATTCTCTACAAAGTTAATTTGTATGTGTGAAACTGCTCGCTAATTAACATGTAGTTAATTGATGATGTAGTTACTCAAACATATTAACCAATAATTTAGCAATAGGAAGACTCACAAAGTCCCTTTGCACCTTGTCAACTTGTCCAATCTACCCACAGAAGTGGGGATTTTATAGAAGGGAAAAGAAAAATCTGTGATTTTTCAGACTGACCTGCTTACTCTCTCAGCTGCCTAACTGTGCTAAAGAAGCAAAGTCCTGAGTGACTACGTACAGTACTAACTCTCCTCTGGACTCAGCGGACTATGAAGAGGTGTTTCTTACTACTTGAGAGAGCTATTCTGGACTGAAAAAAAAAAAAAAAGGATGAAAATCATACTGTGTTTCAGGGTTGCAAGCAACGTACTTGTTCAGGAAAAATTTCTGTTCCCCAGCAAAGTGGAATTTGCAGCCTATTGGAAAAAGGCATCTTCTACATAAGATACAGTGTTCAGTACAGCACTCGTGCAATACCACACCCTTCTTGATCTTTGTACAAAGGAGTGATGGTGAGGGTCCAGTAATATTGCCAGTAACTTTTCCAAAAGGGAGCTGCTGGCAACCCTCTGCAATGTGGCACAGTGTAGAAAGAAAGGCTAATCTGTATTGAACAAAATTAGTACCATATAATTCAATATTGTGACAGCCTACTCTGTCCTATCCTCAAAAGCAGCCAATTAAGGAAATCACAGCATGCTGCAGGAATCTTAACACTGATTCACTTTTAAATTGGAAAAAACTACCCCACCACACACCCCAAAACCAAAACAAAATTCATTTTATCCCTTTCCTTGTAGAAATTAAACTATTAGTTTTCTTCTACTAGAAATTATCTTCTGAAAAAATATAAAAAGTCTCTGGAAATTATCAATGGACCTGAATCTACAAAGACGTTCTTTCAGTGAGGAATATAAATCTTGTCTTTATTTTCCTCAAAACACTGTCTTACTTATACAGAATTCTCAGTGAACACTCGTCCAAGCCGTACTTGAATAAAGCCCTAGGTATGCAGAAATTCTTTAAGACACAGGTTTGGTGAGGAAAGACTTTAGACTATATGTGATATGACTGAACAACTTAAGCCTAAAATAAGGATTTAATCCTGTTCCCTCCTGTGGCTCTTGATGACATCAGTTGTTACCAAGAAAAACTGCTGAAATCCTCTGCTATTCTTATTAGCTTTAAGGCTGCTCTTATGATAAAGGTTATATATACATTGCAATATATTGTCTGTTCATTGCATTATTTCTACAGAAGCATATTAACACAGGATCCCCTTACACGTTCCAAAGGAAGCTGAGTCTTCAAGACTGTCAGCTGTTTATATATATACTGCTATATCCAAAATGCAAGAGAAAGTCACCCTTGCAAGACAGGCATATGCAGACCTATTTAGTAATGCATATGGTTATTTGATACAGTGGCTGTGTGCTCATTTTTTAAAACGGTAGGGGGGCAAAAAGGCTATCAAAATAATTAGAAAGCTATCTGTGATACTAGCATGAAAATAGTCATGCCTAGAGTTTTATGACAAATTTTTACTAGGTTGTAGGAAAAAATTCATTAAATTATTCATAAATTATTTTCAGTGTTGCGGGCAACTTAGGAGGAATTTAAATATTCTTTGTTCCTAGTAAACATATGTATATAAACATGTGTATTCTGAATTCAGAAATGCCTGTACCTATTCAGTGTTTAAGAACTGATATAACATAATGACTAACAAAACCAGGTTTGCAGTATTTAATCCCTTTCCAATCTCTTACCTTTTGCATGAACAAACAGCACCCAACAAAACTGGAAAACTTCAGTCACAGTACATGGTTGTCGTCTTTTGGGGAAAAATACAGCAAGAAGACACCCAATAAGCTCAATGAATGAAGACTGATAGAACATCATACAACATTCAGTCATTCTAAAAGAAAATGAAGCTTTACTATAGTGTGGCCAAAATCTTAAACCCTTCCCACAAAAACCTGACTAAAGGAAATAAAGCAAGGCGCACACTGGTTTAGTGCAGACACAAGTGGAACACCAGTCTCAGTCTGCATGTAATGATTTCAGTGTCACTATGGCAGTCCAACACAGCAGATTCCATTACAAATAGGCCAAGACTTGAGCAGAAAATCACTGTAAATTTAATGTTAAACATGGCTGGCCTAAATGTTTTCTTTTAAGGCAAAATTATGATCTTAGTTCCAACAAACAGGTGAATATCTGAATTTAAAATCTACAGAAAATGTTATTTCTGCTTTTTCATACAACAAATGGTACATATAGTCAACTGAAATAATTTGAGAGCCAGAGCTGAAATTCCTTCTTCATAAGCATTCTGAGTAGTATAAGCATGTATACATGTTCTTGGAGGAACACATTACACAGCGTGTTGATATTAATATACTCAGTACAGGCAAGACTTTCAGAACTGTGTGTTCACAAGAGTGTCATCTATGTACTAACATAAAGCATTTTGTATAGGATTCTATATATTATACAGAATTTTGAAATATATTAAATGTTTATCAGAACCAAGTTCCTCTGATGGTCTTTGTTTAAAATGCTTTCAAACAAAATATAACTCATTCATGAGGCCCCTTCTTAAATCAAAAGTTTTGCAGCTATTGAGGATTTGTTATTTCTTAATACTGCCACGTATACCATACTGGACAGTTTTCCTAAATCTCCTTCCTACTTTCACATTTCTGGCTAGTAAGTTCAGTTTGTGTTCTTGGTAACATAAAAGTCTTGACAAAGGAATCAACTCATCCAAATTTTTTTATAACCCCCCCCTCCTAAATCAGAAACTATGATAAAGTATTTACTGTGTGGATTTTAAAAAAACAAAACAAAACAAACAAAACCAAACCTAGCAACCTCCCCTAGCACCAACTTTTATAACTCCACAGCAATCACTCCTTGTTTTCATATAGCATAGCACTGGAAGTGCTATTTCGTATATTGCAGCTCATCCCCAGGACAGAAGAACATTAAAGCAGCAAAGAAGGTGGCACAGAGATATGTTTTGTCCAGTATTATCACATCCCTTCTAGGTTTTTTTAAAGTATAGTTGTGTAATTTAGATTGTAAAATAGGCACATGAGTCTCAAAACCAAGCAATATTTGCACAATGTAAATAGTCTTTATCAGATTTTCTCTGTTTCTAGAAGCATTGCTTGCTCTGTAAGGCTGTATTTAATGTTATTTATTTCATTCAGTATTATGTATTTAAGTTGGAAATTCTTTCATTCAGGCCAAATTAATTGGTGAGGCCACATTCTTTTCCATTTCTCCAGTAGTTTGTTCAGCCTTAATCTTTTATTTTCTTATTTAGTTATTCCATCATGTTATGTAAAGAATAGTTTTAAATGTCAAAATTAACATACATTTCACACAAAAATTACTAAGTATCATCTTCCAACTTAATCTTCAAAATTACTTCACACCTTGCCATCCAAGCTAACCAACTAGCAGGGTTTACTCTTCTAATCATAGAATTTTATATGCAGTATATTTTAATTTCAATATTTTATGCAAATATTAATCTCACATAACTCCATTCCATCTATAGTCTAATTCCCATTTACTCACCTTTTGCATTCTCCAACAAAATCATTTAGGCACAATCCTCTCTTTTTTTATAGATTAAAACACATTTGGTTACAAATGCCACTAAGCGATGCTCAAAAGAATATCAAGGGGGAAAAAAAAAAGCACCCCAAACCCCAACTGAGAAATAGCCTGTAAATATTAGAAAAAGTAAAAGAAAATTAAACCCCACCTCCTCACCCCCTCTAAAAGCAACCAAACAATAGCACTTCACAGTAGTGAAGATGAAAGAAATAATGAAAGGGAATAAATCAATCTCTGCTAACTACCAGGTGAAATCACAGGTCATGCTAAGTGCTGGCACAAACAGACAAAATCTTGTTAAGATCAGAATAACCAAAAAAGAAGACTAGCACTTAATTTTCACAGCACTCCTAATACAAACAGTAACAAAGAAATAAAGCTTCTACTATAAAGTAAAACATCCAGAAGATCTGCATCTATGAAGAAAACTATGGGAATTACCAGGCAGTGAAACAGGCTGAGTTGGTCTATGAGCTATGGAGGCTATACAGATTGTACAATGATCTTTCAGCCTTTCCCATCTTAGAAATACTAATACTTTTGTCTACAGACTGATTTTAATCTCTACCCTTTCCCCCGCCCCCCAAATCATAGAACCTTAGCAGCTTTGGGATTTTCTGCACCCTGTCAGATCCAACAAACTGAAAAAAAGATTAAAAAATTACTGCGAGCAAGGACAGACAGACCAACTCCGATGTTATAAAGAACTACTATGAAAATGCAGTCAAAAAGACAACTAAAACAACTGAGCAACTTCATTATATTTCTGTAAGAGTAACACTCTAAAATCAGTCTGGAAATAACAGAAACATACCTCTGTTTTCTTCCTCTCTGTTGACGGGGTTGATCTTCTTGAGGATATCTGAAAATGTCCTGAAAAATGGGCTCATACTTCTTAAAAATTACTGCCGAAACTGTAAAGTTTCTCTCTAATCTCTCAGTTCGTTCTCTGAATTGGGAGGGTAGATTTGCCATGTCTTCCCACTTTTTCATCTTGTTAAAAAACTCAATCAAGCTGAAAATACCAAACGAGTTAGATCTGAAAGTAGGGGTTTTTTTTCAGAAATATACTATACATTTTCAACAAAAGTGCAATTTCTACTTCCCAAACTACTGATAAAATGGCGGAATTGC
The DNA here is from genome assembly GCF_035582795.1 of Mycteria americana. Classification (NCBI taxonomy): domain Eukaryota; kingdom Metazoa; phylum Chordata; class Aves; order Ciconiiformes; family Ciconiidae; genus Mycteria; species Mycteria americana. Next base: position 31,931,209 of record NC_134372.1, read on the forward strand.
AAACATGACAACGTACTCAGAGCTAGTCCTTCACCCATAAACAAGGATGAGCTCAGACAGTTTGCAAATATCCTCAGTTGATGACCATGTTAACTATACATTCACAGTTCTTGTTTTTTCCTCACAAAGACACAATCAGCTCCAACAGTCAGATTACTCTAAAATCAGATTTCTCTCATTTTTCTGAATAATTTATTAACTTAAATAAAACAAACTCCGAGTTCTACAATGCTAAGAAGATTCTACGAAGTATGAAAAAACCCTAAGTTTCAGTAAATTTCACTTCATAAATTTGGCTTTCATTTATTTTTCACTCCTTTATCTGTACCTACTTTTTCAATGTTATTAGTCTTTGATGGTCCAGATCACAGAAACAATTTATCCACATTCAATTCCCTGAATGTCTGATTAAAAAAAAAAAAGTTTTTAAAGGATCACTTTTGTATTGTTTAAACCAATAGCAATGCTCCAACAGTAAAGGAGATAGTGAGAAAAAGTGCATAAGAACATTCTTTTTTTTTTTTTCCCCAATCTTCTAAATTGTTACAAAACAATCAGATCACTAATAAAGAAAGTCAATTGTTTCAGGAAGTTTTTCTTCATTGCTTTACGGACATAAATATTTGATGCAAATTTGTTTATCAGATTCTGACATCACTTTGGTTTCATAAAGCAAGAACATGTGAAAAGTGAAGTCTTCTTACCAAAAAAAGAAGATAAATTGTGTGAATATTTTCAGAGCCAATTAAAAATGGTTTCTCATATGAGAAGTTCACAGTTTGCACACTCTTCAAAAATAGACTATTCTTCAGGGACTGTTTTCTTTCTCCTTTGAAGAGAGGGAAGGCAATCTCTGATTTTGAAAACCAGTGTTTTTACAACATAGTAATGTCCAAACAGAACTGTCCTACTTCTGTAGCAAGGAGCTATAACACAAAGATTCTGGTGATATAAATTCTATCTTTAAAAGCAGGAAACAAGAAAAATGTTTAGCCTTTGTTCTCAATTTCTAAATTTCACAAGCTGATAAGCAGTCTTTGAGATTTTCTAAGTGTTTAAAATTAGCAAAATGAAAAAATTACCTTTGTTCTGAACAGCGCAAAATTCTGGTTAAGGATACATAATTTCCCTCCGCTGTCCCTCTGCTCACAGTTGGAACTGCTTTTCTGCAAGCCACATACAAGGCACATGCTAGCCAATGCAGATCATTTCCCTGTGAATGAAAACATAAGGCATCTAAAAGACTTCATTGAAAACAAAAACATACTTTTCAGCTACGCACCCAACATCAAGAAAAAGGATAGAACTGTGTCCTAAACTCAGGAAGTTCAACCAATGACAAAGATGATCCATTGTTTCAAAGTTCTGTTGAGCTACTTTGTGTTTTGAACTACCGAAAAACAGGTGTTAAAGAGATACTTAACATTGAACTGTGTCAAAACTAAAATTACATTGTTAATAGTTAACTTTATAAATGTCACATTTGACCCAAACTTTAACAATATATTTTTAGTATTACTCTTCTCCTATAATAACATTTTGTACTGCCTTGGTATGACAAAAAAAAAATATAAAAGCTACAGTTCCTTGCTACCAGAACACTCCTGCCCTGAAAGACAGTGGGAACAGAAAAACATAGTTTCCATTTTTCTCTGTATTACACAACAGAACAATTACTCAATCTGGTATCTAAAGACAGAAATTAATTCCAAGGAAAACCTGTCTAATCTTATTCTCCCTCTTCGATTAAAAATAACGTTTTAATGGGAAAAAAAGTGGTAAAAAAAGGGGCACAGAACACTGAATTCGATGCTGTGGGTTTCTTGGGCTACGTGGTATCATGGGGCCAGATGAGCACACACCGTCGGGGAAAACGCAAGTTTTCTTTCTGAGCTTCTCAGCCCGTTTCTGGTGGTGACAAGCAGCGTGTGTGACAAGAGGTGCTTTCAGACCAGAACACTTCCTTCCTCCGGCAGACGCGCACAGCTCCAGGCACCGCAGGACTAACCACCTTCCGCGTGTGCGAAGCCGCCTTTAGCTCTGCACTGAGAGCTGCCTGGTTATGGAAAGGGAAGCCCTGAAGAATTCCGAACAACTCTAGACAGACATGCTTTTCTCATAAGCGCCACCTTTATTTTTAAAAAGCCACCCGGTAAAAGGCATGTCCCAAACAAAGCGGGTGCGTCACTTCATGTTACCGTTTTAAAGAACGGTGTTACAAAACCTGCACGCCTTTAACCATCCACGAAGTTTTGTGCCATGTTCACGCAAAACCAGATTTATTATAATCGCACTGAAAGCATCCACACGGGCAATTGAACTGCTACTGATAAACGTTCACCGAGATAACTATGCTACATTTGTCAGCTACACAGCTGAAAGCAGGAAGACTGGAGCGATACGATCGCTTTTATTTTTAACGCCTTTTCACCGCTATAACCCGGGATTATGATGTTTTTTCCCATTTCAGAGCTGGAGAGCACGGCTGCGCGGCCGCTCGCCGGCGCACCCCCGGCAGCGGGCGCCCTCTGTGCGCGACGGCGGGCTGGGCCCGCGGCCGGCGGCAGCGCCGCTCCCTGGCGGGCGTGAGGGCCGAGGCCGCGATCACGTCGCGGGGGGAGCGGGGCGCACGGGGGGCCTGCCCCTCAGCGGCGCTTCCCACGGCTGAGGCGCGACCCCCGAGCGCGTCGAGGGCTGACGGGACGGGCCGAGGCCGCGCTGCGTGGGCGGAGAGGGGCGGAATGTGCCCTCGCTCGGCTGCGAGCTAACGCCCGGGCGGCGCCTCCGCGCCGGGCGGTGTGAGGGAGAGGCTGTCGCGCCTCAAGGGCCGTCCCCTTCCCTCCCCCCCCGCTTAACCCTCTCCCTCCCGCCGGGCTGTCCGCCCAGGGCCGGAGGCCTCAGCGCGGCCGCTGCCCCCCACCCGCCGCCTCAGCGCGGCCCTCCGGCCCCGTCGCCCCCCACCTCCAGGGTGTAGTTGCGCTTCATGCTCTGGTAGCTGAGCCAGGCCTCGGAGCGGGCGCGCTCGTCCATGTTGAGGCTGCTGCAAAGCTCTTCGTAGCGCTGCCGGGTGTCCCCCTCCTCGGCCGGCGGGGAGGGGGCGGCGGCGGCGCCTGCCCCGGCCCCCGACTCGGCGTCGTCCTCCTCCTCGCCCGGCATCCCGCACCCCGGCGCTAGGGGGCAGCGCCGCCCTGCCGCACACTGCGCTTGCGCCGCCGCCCCTCGGGGTCGCGACGCGCATTCGAATCCAAACACCCCGGCGCCGGGCCCCGCCCCCGCCCTCCGCCGCGCCGCGGCCTCTCATTGGGCGGCGGGCGAGCGTCCTCCCCGTCCGCGTCCTCGCTGTGCGCAGGCGCTCCGCGCCCCGGCGCCGCCACAGCCGTCCCCTCCCACCACGCAGGGCGGCAGCGCGCCCTGCCCCTGCTCCCAGAATGCAGCGGGAGGGAACACTACGCGCTCGCTGTCGTCACCGCGTACACGTCAGGGGCAGCGGGAAGCCCCGGGGCGGTGTTACGTGGCGGAGGAAGGCCAGGAGAGGAGGCGGGTTCGCCCACAGGGACGGGGTAGGAGCGCCTGCCTTGCTTCCGTGGCAATGCGTAACTGATGAGGGTCTCACTGATGCCATTGCAGAATCATTACACAAAAGAACGTGAGATCTTCATGAGCAAAACAAAAAGATGACCGGTTAACTACCGTTAAAGAGACCGTTAAATAAACCCAAACGACAATGAACTCGAGTTCTGTTACAGGCAGCTGTGTAGAGCATTTATACAACCAAGTACAAACAGTGACGTACAGCTCTTCATCCAAAGAGTTTTAGACGATTAGGAGGAAAAAAAACCCCACAATTTCAAAACAAGGCCACAAAATAACAAAAGATTCACTTTTGACTCAAAACTTTTAAATGGCTGTCCCAATAACTGGAAGCGAGTCGGGTAATTTCAGTTTTCAAAGGATAAACAGCAACGCATGGGAAAGCTACAGGGAGAGCTCCTATTGCAAAGGCCTGACTGAGCAGAGGGGACTCCCAAAGATAAGCCTCAAGGAGAGGTCAGTCCTGGAGCGGGTACATGTGAATTAAGAGATCAGTAGAACAGACTGTACTTTATTAAACGAGATTTATTGGCTGTGCCTGTTTGCTTTTGTACTACTAACATTTCAAAGCTAACAACAATGAAAGCTTCAGGGAAAAAAGAAATGTCAAGAAAAGATGATGTGGCTAACGCGAGATGTTTTCCAGGACATGAGCATGCATTTTTACCCAGCAGCGAGAGCACCAGCGGCAGCAGAAAGCCTGAGCTGGTGCTGGAAGATGGCGATGGCAGCGGGGTCTCCCCGCGCCTGCAGCCTCCCAGCCTGCCAAGACAACTTGGGGGACTTGCCCATTTCACTGTAACATTAAAAACTAATGGCTAAGCTGTATCTAATGTCTTACACCTCTTTTTTTAACACGGAGGAGCTGTGAACTTTGCCCTGAGGCAGCAGCTGCTTTGAGGTATACAGGGCATTGATGGGATGCTCTCTGCCACCCAGAAGTCTGTATATAATACTGTAGGGCTTTTCCGTTAAGCTAGATTTACAGTATTTGTTAAAACAGAAAGCAGCAATAACTTATTACAGTATTTTACTTTCTACTGAGAAACATTAATCTACTCTTTCAAAATCCTTTGGATTTAAAAAAAAACCGAGTAACAAACCCACCACAGTATTAAAAGATAAACAAAGCCTACATTAAAGGTAGGGTTATTATGCTGTGATTACACCTGCATACTTCCCAATGTTTTTATGCTTTCACTTTGTAAATAAATGGTTTAACTTGACTGCTCTTATGTAGAAGACTTTAAAAAACGTCATTTTTAATTTAATGGTCTACTGAAAACTTAGAAAAGAAACATTTTAGGCACAACACACACACTGAAATCTTTTTCATCCCTGAGGACTTAACTTCACTTGCTCCTCCACTTTGCTTCTCCCCCTTTTTTCCCCTTACAAAGAAGCAAGAACTTTATTCAAGACAATAGCAATGTTCACCATGAACACTGAAACAAAGAGCTATCCTCATTTGGCATGTTAATTACTTGAATCATTTCCACTAGTGAATTCCGTATTGTATCTACCAATACCGTAAGAATAAGTTACAGCCACTAGGTGTTACCACCAATGCAAAACTCTAATGGGGATAACCACACACATTGTTCTCAGTCTGGGTCCTTGACAGCTGCTAGGCTATCCTACAATAAAATACATTTTTTACTGTTTTGAAGTTTCAGAAACTTAGCTTATGAACGTGATAAGAAATGGACTTCTGCATGAACTACAAATGGTACTCAGAGCAAAGGGCTTCAGGCATACGTATTTCTCTGTTTTGTGCCCCCCTCCCCCCCCCCCCCAATGTCACAGTGGGGAACACAGCCATGGCAAGCTGAGCTCTTCAGACAGGTAGCACTCCAGAGACACAGGTACTGTTTGTAGCTCACAGAACAACTAGTGAACCTTTTCAAAATATGGTTGCACAAAAATAAGGCAAACGGCCTCAAATTCTTTCTGTCCTGGTGACTTTGATAATAAACTGTAGTTTCCTTGCAAAATACAAGAAACAGGTACCAAATCTTGAGGCCAAACAAATACTGCACAGTCATAGCACAGGCCCTGACTGTACTGGCCCCAAACAGTGAAGATGGACTGACAAATTTTTGAAATGGTGGTTAATGTTGTCTACCTGCAGGGAAATCAAGTAGCCTCCCAGGTAAGGCCAACTACATACCAGGCAAAGTCTGATCTCCTCATAAGGAAAGTCCAAGGTGACCAACTCCTGGAAGTATTTGTGTAAAGAGAAAAACATACCACAGAAACCTTTCTTCAGTATTCTCCCTGGGACCTTCCCAACACAGCCAGTCTTCTGATACTTCTGATGCTATTTTGCCAATGTGCGTGACTTCATCAGGAATCTTCCAACATCTGGTATTTTACCTTAAGCCTCAGCTGATTAAGACCAATAATTACATGAAGATTTCACCTGTCTTTTGAAAAGGAGAATGTTTCTTCATCTCAACGCTCTGAGAAACATTCATAACACTAAAAAGCAAAAAAAAAAAAAATCAGTTTATTTAGGTCAGAATTGCTGCTGCGTTAAAAAAATGAAGCAGTGTACACTTACCTTATTTAGGGACTAGGAGTTAAAAACTCTGCCTCACAGGAGCAAAAAGCCGAGCTCCTACCACCTGCTTTGAGAACCTGAGCAGAGATCAAACAGCAGGAGGCATAGGAGCTGACACAGTAGTTCCCAAATCAAAAGCTGTTCTCTTCTGAGAACAGAAAAGAGCTTGAGGACATACTATCAGTTTTGGTGAGCACTGGTGAAAAAGAGAGATGATGATACCATATCTGATATTAGGATCCTCAGAATTTCCCCAACCAGCCTCCCTTATACGCAGAAGAGACTGTAAAAGGGTTAGGCACAAGAGACCTTACCTGGAACACTAATGAGAATTTTGCACTCTTCGGTCTCGTTCACGGTTGAAGCAGACAAGAGGCAGGAGAAAGAGGTCCTCATTTTGCAGAGAAACTTTACAGCAGGATCTTGGGAATGGCACTTTCCTTCCCTGTGTGAGAGCCTGAAAGGAGGCAGTGTTAAAAAAAAAAAATCATAGCCTTAATTTGTCTAATTTGAAAATGTCCCTGGCTCCTTTTAAGTAGAGAAATGCTAGGGTTTGATTAATGCTAAGTAGTTTGGTTTTTTGTTTTTTTTTTTTTTTTTTAAAGCAATCTGAATGTTAGCTAGAGTATAAAATATTCTAAATTGAAGCTAAAATTGAAATTATGCAAGTCAAAGTGTTTTGCGGTCATAACTATTCTGAATATACTGTATGTACTTCTCCATTTCAAGACATCAGCCCACACTGTTTTGTGGAAAATTGTCCCTAATTCTTTTTATTTATTTCTCAGTGAACAGAGTTCCTAAAATGCTGGGTTAAAAATTGAAATATAACAATCAAAATATTGTTTATCATTTCTGGCAAGCTGGAACTTGTGGCAGTAGTGAATGATGTAATTTACTGACACCACTAGAGTTACAATGCATTTCAACATCGTTCCTCTGTGTATATTGTCAATATTTTCAAAGACTTATCTCACATGTACTTAATTACTAAAAGCTAGAACAGGTTTTCTCCTAAAAGAACAGTTTTCCTCAGGGAAACGTTAACTGAAACTTACCTTTGTCGTCAGAGACACTTAACCACCAGAAGCCCTTGCCGTATCTTTTAACAGAGAAATTTCATTTTACAAATCATTAGTTAAAAATAAAGTGATCAGGATTTTCTTACTGTTGAGTTATGGAAAGCTATTATCTTTATTTCCTTTTCCTCTAAATGTGACAAAGAAGTGATACTGCCTGTCCGTATAACATTAGGGCCATTTAGATAAGCCAGGAGAGTTATTTTGTAAACTCCCGTGGCTACACTAGTATATTTAGTCTCCTCTGCAGACACCAGCATAAGCCTGATGTCCCAACAATGTACAGAAGTAAAATTTGAAGTGTTGGTCAACTACAGCAGTGTAAATCCCTGATACAGTGTAAATACACTGATACAGCTTGCTTATGTTGAAGATAATTATAGGTGTAATAGAACTAGATCAGAAACTGTTTATACAACTGAATGTTAGTAACTTTCACACCACAGATAATTTCATGTAATGCTACACTGCAGATCCTTTTATATTAACCATGTACACCAAGCACACTTCATCTCACTACAGCTTAAATGCAGGCATTAAGAAGTAAATGTTCATTTTGATGGTGTATCAGTACTGTCATACAGAGCAATACATGAAAAATATATTACTAAAGAACATGGCAGAAATAATTTTCTCAGAGGCAAGATATAGCAAATAGGACAGAAATTTGCCTGGGACACCTAATCATCATATCCAGATTACTGTTTCAAAAAAGTTCAAAGGAGTGCAAAAATTAAACACCAATACTGTGCCTAAATATCTGTTCCATGGAAATAGTTCCATTAAAAAATAGATCTAGTTCTATTTTAATTTACAGACTAAGAGGATTGGATTGTAAAATTACAAGACATTTTTTCCCTTCTTTTTTTTTTTTTTCTTTTTTAAAATCTGTGACAGTTTTCTAATAGACCTGCTAAAATAAATTTAAAAAATACTGTTAGGGATTCTGCAGGACTTCCAAGGAAAAACGAAGGGAGAACATGAGAACAGAGCTCGTATGCATATGTGCATTTTTATCACCTGTGTACAGATCTGAGAAAGCAGAAGCTCAGAAAGGATGATCATGATCTGAAGACAAAATTCAGACTGGAATACATAAGAAGGGTACCACCGAATCATTCAAGTGCAATGACAGGTTAAAACAAGAAGGCACCTGACAACCAGGAGACAACTCACATTCAGGAGAAATGTCCGTGCCCTGTATGAAATAGCAACGAAACAGCAATACGAAAAATAGCAACACTAAGAGCTGTGTACCTAATTACAAGATTTAGTAAACATGTAGGAAGTAATGCAGAGTTTTAAAAAGAAAGATTCAAAAGGTACTCCACTGCCAGCATGCTTACCGTGGAACATTAGATGCATCATTATTTCAAATTAAGTCAACTTTTGGACCAGAACCTAGGGTGTATACTCCTTTCTAACAGTAGCTACTGAAGGGCTGGAACAGCAGCTTATTTTGTTTGTAAGACAACAGAATTGCAGGAAGTTGATTCCCAGAAAAAGTATACAACAGTAAAGCACAGTCTTGGTCAGGGGGTGGGGTTTACATCCTTGGCTTGATTTTTTTTTTTTTTTGGTTAAGGTCATAAGAATAATTTCAGTTTTAGAGCTTAACGCTGGAACTTAACTTTTGCTGCTGAAAGATACATGTTTAATCCCTATACAGACAGCATTATTTTCACATATGGAGGCCGACATCATGGGTAGTCAAAGAATATGTTTAATAAAAAATAATTAAACTTCCATTTGCTCTATAGAACATCATAGAAAGTAATTCAATAAATTACAAATGACTTTTTAAGACGCTTGTTCAACTACAGAAAGCAAATTCAGACTACACAGAACACAACTGGCAAATATTGCAAATGTCCAAAAAAAACCTGGACTAAGACTTGGATCATGAAGCCTGAAACAAGGGATAGAAATACAAGGCAATAACAGCTAAGGTTCTTTTAGTAACTACCAACACACACTTTATCATCACCTTGGATATCCTTTTAATTTTAACTTCAGTATTAGTGTAATTCTACTGAGGTTTCCTTATAACCCTTAACTTTATACAACCGTATTTGCATATAGTTTAGCTGATAGTGGGACATTTTTTCCCCTTCTGGTTCAAACTGATTAAAAATAAACCCAATATGTTCAAGTCTGCACCAGCCTTCATTACTTGAAACTGTAATTGCCTTATTACATAGAAAGAATCACTAGAATGGTAACCAAACTCACTTGACCATAATTAGGAAAATACTTTATTTCATAAATCTGATATAAATTAGGTTTTAGCCACAAGATTTAGGATTTGTTTTGTGGGGTAAGAGTGGGAAGTGATGGTATCGTTGACATACTCCATCAGCAAACTAAGTTAACAACTGTTTGTAAAACTTTGGCTATTTCATAGATGCATCCTAGTTAAATAAAAGTGCTATATTACAAAGGGCAAAATATTAAATACTTTTTTTTCCCCCCACGATGAAGAATTGCTACCCCCTTCTCTTGGCAGTTTTTAATTTTCACTATTGCTAAGACACTGCATGAAGGGCCAAAAATCAGAATACTATTTGGGAAAATACGTAACCAGCACAATCCAAATGGTACTTGTATAATTGTGTAATTACATGTAATACTGCTTCTAATCATGGGGCTAGTTATTTTGCACATAGAAACTTATATTTCATTGGTAAAGTTCTTGATAAAAAACAACACAGTTGTTTTACTGTACAAGCAAGCAACAGAACTATATCAAAATATACAGTTTTTGTTTTTTTATTTTTAAATTTATCCCTTTGTAAAGCTTTTTCAATGACTTCTAGTAGTACCTGTATCTATTTTCTCTTAACACTTGCCTATTCTTGGACCGCAAACGATGTAACCAAGGTCAACTGAAGTCTCAGTCAGTTCAAAACTTCTGTAAATGTGAATCTGGGCCTTGACTGTGTCAGAGTAATAGCAGCTTAAGAAGAAGGAGGAATCATATCACACATCAAATATTAGACAGATTTTATATAGTAAAGGGTTCTAAGGATTTGGACTTAAACAGATGCCTTATGCCCTGTTATTGTGGTTTCCAGGAATAACTTGTCTTCCTTACTATTCAAAGTGCTTTTTCTTTAGTGGGTAACTCAGCATAATATATGAAGTGATATCCCAATAATGATTTTGGGTAATATTTAATATTTAGTCAGATTTAAATCTGCAGAGAAGTTTAAACTCAAAAGGAGTTCAAAACTATCTATACTTTATTTACCATTATTAACTGGTAACTCCAGGAGGTTTTATGACATAAAACACAAATAGAAATCTACACAAACAAAGCAAACAAACAATTTTTACATGAAGTATGCAGTGTTGAAAGGTCTTTTCAGTGGCACTTTATGACAGTTTGCCTCTTCTGAGTCTTGGGGAAACTACTCCTCATTTTGGGACTTTTAATTCTGCAGAGGGAGCCCAAAACTTTGCAAGGTGTAAACTAAATATCTACATGGTGCCAAGTAGCATGAAATAAGACAGTTTTTGCTTTAATTTCCCTTTACTGCTGTCGAAGAGAACAGCTGTAATGAGGGGGGAAAAAAAAACCCCAACAGTCATATCTCAACTCAGATTTTAACATGATATACAGGATGTCTTCAGAAAACAAAACAAAACCTGAAAACAAGTAATAGAAACCAATGTAAACTTCCTAAACTAACTCAGCTGAGGTAACAGGTAGCCAGTTTAATTGGCTGATTGGGAAAAATTTATCTTCTTTTAAACACACTTGTACCTGAATTGGAAACAGCAGTGCATCACAACACTAGAGCATTTTCATGTAATTAAAGCAATGGATGGTGATGTAGATTCTACAGCTTTCATGACATTCATTAGCTGCCCAAATTATTGCTGAGTTTTGATCTGTAAATTATAAGTGTCAAGGAGGCTGTAAAACTATATTCAAATTAAATCAATAATATGCATAAAGTATTCTGTGTTCACTGCAAATATATTAAATATACAGCTCTTACTTGAGCATTATTTTCATAAAATTAACCCCCCAACAAAATTATAATGCCTTTTGTTGTAATTTTACACCATTGTGTATTTGATAGTACATACAAGTTCAGAAACTTATGAACTTCAAGAAATATTACATGCAAAACGTCTCTGAAAGCAGTTTGCACTTCTAAACAAATACTGAAATGTTCGGTCAGTAAATCATTGATGCACTCAACACTGGGTTATTTACAATGAAATAATTAAAGAATAAATTCAAAATCAGTTTATAATTTAAGTGCAGAGTCTGGGGTCAGTCTTCGTCACTGGAATCTGAATCCTCAGATGAAGACGATGTACTATCAGATCCAGATGAAGCATCTGCTTTCTCTGAACCCTCATCTGTGCTGTTTTCATTGTGAGAGCTTGGCTCTGTTCCCCCTTTGTCTTCCTGATCTCTAACCCTAGAATTTTCTTCCTTTTCTTCTGTGGGCTTGGCTGAGCCTGTGTCATTGCTTTCACTGTTCTGTACATCAAAAATATTAGACTGAGACAAAGCTGGGATATGAAGATTAAGGCCTGGAGTGAGAAGCATCCCTGGGTAAAGTATGTTGGACAGAAGTAATGGGTTAAGAGAGAGAGGATTGGCAGCTGCAGCAGCAGAGGATGTTGAAGGAGAACTTGAAACAGAGTTTTCACCACCAGTATCCGTATTTTGGTCTTCTGTCCTTTCTTTCTTTATATCTACCTCCTTTGAATCGCTTCCCTTTTTTTCCTCTGAAATAGATTCTGTAGACTTTGTTAGAAGTCCTCCCATGCCCAGCAAGTTTGGTAATCCAGCCATCCCTGACAGCAGCATGGGGAACATGGCAGCCATGTTCTTCGCTTCTCCTCCAGTAGTTAAGCCAGCTGGCATTCCCATTAATCCTGCTGTTACTTGCAGCGACTGCAGGTTTTGCAGGTTTTGTTGTAAGGCCTGAAGACTAGGCAGATCCACTCCCGGAAGCAATCCGTTAGCTAGCAGAGGGTTAACTGATACGCTTGCAGTGGTGGCAGCTGCTGCAGCTGCTGTTGCCTTAGCAATCTCACTTTTGGGGCGCCTTCCTCTCCGGCTTACTTCTTCCCGCACTACAGGTCCAGTGAGAATACGGTCAAACATACCTTCTGGAAGAAATCCCTGCAAGAGACACATTGCGCATTTTTAGTATTTTGAGAGCTTAGAGATGGAAAAGTAAAAGCAAACGGAAGACCCAAGCATACAGTAACAGTGTCAAAGATTATTCTGGTATGTAAGCACAGCAGCTTGATCTCCAGACAGCTCACTGGAATTTGTGGTGACTTTGTGCTATCACATCTCAAACGTCTAAAGGCCCATTTCCACAGTGATGTCTACACAGGTATCTTCTCAGACCCTCTGCTAACTCATCCTTAGACGTTTGTTTGCAGATCAAGCCAAATACAGCCAATTATAGGAACAATCTCAATTTAAGATCTAAACCAGCATTACTTTGCAATATTACCACATTCCAGTCATTTGACAGTTTAATTAAAAAAGAAAAAAAATCACTCAATTTAAAGTTAAATATAAATGTGTGATTTCACACAGACCAACAATCTCCGAGCCCTTTTTATTATTGCTAGTGTCTGTTTAACATCCTCATATTTCACCTCATCCATAAACTTAAGAATAAACAGTAAAGACTCAAGTTCAATTAAAATGAAATTCAGAACACTTCTTTTTAGGGCTTGCACAGTATTACTTCACCTCTGTAAGCCCTCCTACCTAATGATGAAGAAAGAATTGCAATGCACACTAATATTATCCGCTTTGAAATGCATTGTCTTGAAAATTCCTCTTAAAAATGGCAATCTCAAGATCAACTATTACTAACCTCCATACTACAATAGCCTTTTTTTCTCCAGCAAATATCTCTAAACTAGCTTAATACAACGAGAGGAATTCAGAACTCATGCTCTGTTGTTCTGTCCTGGGCATCACTACTAAATTCTAGAAGTAATTCTGCTATTATTTATACCTTTATTCACTGCAGTCTAATCCTGTTCCTAGTTATCTATTTCTCTACCAGAATGTCCCACAAGGGTACTGGCATTTAGGACTTCACAGAAAGATTACAAGTTCTGTTGATATTGAACTAGAAAAAAAATAAACTTGGTCATTTCTTTGCCAGAGGCTGAAGGTGTAGCGTAAATATAATGTACTTCTGACAAGTTCTAGTAGGTGAGGAAATAGACTTCACAAGAGTATTGCCAAACCATCTTCGCTTTTGTTAGACACATGGAACGGAAGAGTAACTGGGTTAACCAGAAACCGTTCTTCATTATACAACACAACTTTCTGAAGTTCAAAATACGTCCTTATCTTCGAGGCAAACAGGGAATGAACTCAGAACCATACACCATACTTGAACCAATGACACTTAAAAGGAAAGAGAGACCAGCTATATAATAGTTCCTGTAATTAAAATGCGTACCTGCTGTTTTGTTGGAACTGTGGACAAAGCCTATCAAAAAACTTTGATATTTTAAATTTAAACAAGTACAAACCTCAAACAAAACAAAACCTCACTCAGTGAATGCACCTTGCTACTAGTAAGAAGCTGACTCAGGACTACCAGGGAACGTAGTACTCTTGTCACTAACTTTGTCGGTAATCCATACAGAAGGAATACATGGGCAACACTGAAGCTGCAGTGCAGACCTACTCCTAAAAATATGTATTAATATATTAACCTCGTTTCCTGCGCTGGAATCTCAACACTAGTTTTTAGCTAAAAACAAAACCTCTAAGAAATACAAAATAGAAATTCTAAGTAGTAGAAAATAGCTATATTAATACTTGATTTACATTTTGATCGAGGATAGTAATTTCTTAAAGGTGCACACTGAAAGTAAATTAAATACAATTTTAAATATTTATTTTACTTTTTAATTATCTGCCTAACTGTAACTTTAAGAATAAGAAAGTATTCTGTGGGCTAATACCTTCCCTAAAAAGCTTGAAGACTACATTTATGAGATGAAAAAAATCACAGTATTATAGCACCTTCAACCAAATCTCTAATTTGGGGTTGCCAGCCACCGTCCCTCCCTTCCTCCTACTCACAGCTGTGCCAGCAAACCAGGAACTGAGGAGCTGGCAGAAAAAAGCTAACATTGACTCACATTCCGCATTTAATATAATACCAGAAATGAAAGCATGCCTTTTGGCATGCCTTCCCCCCCCCCCGTTTGCCTTGTTTGTTTTTAAGATACATTTCATGTCATGGTTATCTTATTCTACAAATACTCACAGACTGCTTTACAACTTCTCCCCATTCAGGAGCCACTCCATACTCTGGATTTTCTTTCAAGAACCTGCACAAATCCTTCAGAGGGGGAGCAAATGCACCCCCCACCTGAGAAGCAGAAGATAGAAGTCAGGAAATACTTCTCGTTTGATAAGAAAAGGCAACATTTGTACCTGACACTGTTTCATTTTTGCCTTTTATATAAAACAATACAAATAAAGTCTCACTTTAAATTACCAATGAGTACAATACAGCTTTTGACTGATTCCTGGTATTGTATGTGAGATACTCTTGATTTGTTCTGAATCTACTAAACTCAAACTCACCTATTAATCTCATACTCTGCAACTTCAGTATTTGACATTCCTACTGATGTTTAATATCAGAGTTTATTTAGACATGCAGTGAATGGAAGAGCAGCTACACGAACAGAGGACAATAGTGGTCCAAGTATTACCAAGAAGGTTGTAACTACAATCTTGTTAAACTCTTCCTTTATCCACTAAATCAGTCCTATTTTATCATCTCAGCCAACTTTCTAAAAATATTTCCATTCAGGGCTCTGCTTCTCTTGTGAAATTAGTTCTTGTATTTTTTTCATGTGAAAAAGGCCAAGTTAAGATTGTTAGACAGCAAGTCCTAATAAAATCATATAAGCAGGGAAGTAAGCCTTCAAATTAATCAGAAGTATTATTCAGATCCAGAAAGAAAGAAGAAATGGTAGAAAGAAGAAAGGAGAAAGAATTCCAGTTTCTACTCCACTTTCTCTATAAACTGCAACTTAAACTCACATTTTCTAGGCTACTTTTGGTCCCCTCACCCCCTGCTACTGAATGTATAACTGAACCAAAAAAGAAAGCGAGACAAAATGAGTTTGGTGATGCAGAGAAGTTGAGGAAAGGTTATAAATGGGAAAACTGAGGTTAACAAAGTAACAGAACAGAGTCTCAACTATGGTGTGGAAATTTATTAGCAAAAAAGAGCCGTCATGAAAACACAGGCTTTTACAGCAAGCACAGATCAAATCTCTCACTCCTTGATCATCAGCTTTGAAAAGATTCCTCAGGGCACAGCTTACTGTAGAGCAGCCAAGGGTCTGTTTTTCAAGAGACTAGCAACCATACAGGTTCCTCTTTAGAGCTGCTGTCTCAATGCACTGAAGAGATTAAAGACTCTCAAATTCTCCCTTAATCTCCACTACAGATGCAAAAAGCTTCTGACCTTAATACAGCAGCATTAAAAAATTTCCTGCTTTCCTTGCAACTGCTCTCTAACAAAAAGAAAAGCTAGCAGTATCACAAGAGAAAATGCTCCATACATTGACACAATACCTCAAAGACTCCCAGTGGACTGCTGCTCTGGTACTATATTGACATGCAAAGACACCATCCCACACATCTGTCCAAATTTGTTCAATAAACAACAGTCATGTTTTGCATGCTTTCCTCAAATATTGCCTTTTATCCTTCCCCAAAGCCTATTCAAATGCATTATGCCTTTCCCAAACTTTGATCACCTGTTCAAAAACTTGAATTCAGCACCTGGTCTCCCATCTTCCAGTGTTGGGATTTTATACAAGAATCCCTGTTCTACTTTTGTTCCCCTGTTACACTACTGTTTAACCTAGCAATGTGATTTACAATGGATATATACTGGTGAACCATAAAGGTCAAATGCCAAAGATAACTGAAAAAATAAAAAACCAAAATAATCCAGTACACAGGATTTAAGCAATTCTAATGGACAAGTTTCTATGCAGGATGCACTACCAATATAATTTTAATCATGTCAAAAGTAGTAATGAGAAGATGTACACAAAATTTAGAACTTGAGAATGCTGCTACTTTGATCAGAACAACATCTATTTCAGTCGACATGCCTCTGTTTTAGTCAATGGCACAAATATTGCAATACAGTGTTCAATTCCAGCTGAACATAATCCACAGGCTAAGTTTCTAGCCATATCTCACATTTTCATAGTTGCAAAAAGTTTACTAGAAGATTGTCATTGACTTTCTTGCTCTGTGACAAAAGCTTAAAACAAAAACCTTTCATTTGTACACAGTATTTTAGCAAGTGTAATACTAGAGTTCTTCATTTCAGGTAACTTTACATTTGGGGAACATCGGAATGGGAGCAGTAATATGAATACCTTTCTTGCGTTTCTTCTATTTATGAGCTGAACACGTTCTTCACCAGTCAAACTATTAACATCCAGTTTATTAGGGTTTCGACAACGGTGTCTTTTTTGTTTGGGCCTCCCATCGTGCAGCTGCATCCTCTGTTATAAAGGAATTAAAAAGCCAATTATCTTTCTGATATAACTTTTAAAAATGGTAAAGATATATATGCATCATCTTAAGTCAGGCATTCAATTTGAAGTCAGCTTTGATTTCAGAAATATTTTAGTAACAATACTAATTTACTAGTCATATAATAAGCAGCCCAGTAGACAGCGCTAAATCCTCTCTAATATGCCTCTACCCGTTGGTTTGTTTTAATAATTTTTCACTTTTCAACAGTGCTTTAACTGTCAGGAATGTTGCTACTATTTTGTATTATAACATCTTTATAAAGAAATAAGGTTGTTATTCCAGACATCATAAATATGATTTTCTTATGTTCCGTTCAACATTACCAAATCTCAAATTCAGAGGTAAAATGAACATCATACCCACACAAATATCACTACTATAGCACTGTAACACAGGTATGAAATACATCCCATGGTAAATATTTAACCCTCTTGCACATCACTAAATACGCTGTTATACATTTTCAGCTGCCATCATCAGTATCACGGTAATGTGGCTTTTCTTATCTTAGATAATTTTTTTAATCCTAGGTAAATTAGACAAAGATCAAATGTCTTTCTTTAGTATTGCTTTTCTTGGCAATTACATTTGTGATTGAAAAGGAAGGCTTGGGGAGCTCAAATTACGTGAAAAGAAACAGACATTTTCATTTTCCTAAACAAAATAGAAGAACAAAGAAAGAATAATTCCATGTAACAGAGTACAAATTCAAATACATTTTATGAGGAATGTTTTACTATTTAGCTAAAACAAGGCTGAAAGGAATACTCACAGGAATACAAGCTCCTGAATCTTCAACATATCCAGGATGTTCTTTAAGCCACCTTTCTAAATCTTTTCTTTTGGGGGCATCATCACCTGCAAGCCTTGTTCCATCTTTTAGGTTAATAACAGGAACTGGACTCTCTGCATCAAGCATGCCTTGGGACTGCGTGTAAGTGAGTGCTGGGTTTATTCCTGCAGCAACTTGACAGGAGTTAATACCTGGATTAACCTGGAGAAATTCAAAACATTTGACTAAGTTCTCCACAGAAAACAAACCAACACGATTACTTCATGTATAATACAATGAAGGCCACGGTCCTACAGATCATTATGCACACACACAAAGACTCAGTGGGATTACTCATGCCATAAAGATAGTTCCCTTTAAGTCACGGTACAATCAGGTCCTGTAACAGATGTTACAGGAAAGGATGTCAGAAGGTGTTGCTAGGTCAAATATCAAGTTTTTAATAATACACTGTTAATTACAGTTCATCAAAACTAGAATTAAACTTACTTTTTAGAAATAGTTATAAATATTGAACATACCTACTATTTAGTAAAACTCTACCAGTTCTCATTTGTGTAGTCATAAACTATCAGTGAACAATTTCAGAAAAAACTCCAACCCAACAGTTTTGAGTAATAAAGTTTTTGTTGTATGTTGACAGCTGGTTATGCTCAGTTAAGGATTAACAGTAATCTGGACCTTATTTTTTTATATAAAATCAGGTTTACTTACATGATTAGGCTGTTTATTTCGATTTATAAAGAGGACATCAACTCCCTCCACATTCTTCCTTCTTCCTCTTCTCTTTTTGACTACAGGCTGACTGTCAACTATGATTCCATTAGCACTGGCTGTTAAGTGACTGGAATTACCTAATTAATGATGCAATAAAATTAGTGTCAGATGCTTGAGCTGTTTATAACAAGAAACATGTCCAAATAATAATAAAAAAGAAATAAAATTACTTGAAATACTGCAAGTGCACATAATTTCTACATGTAATATCTAACAGAAATTGCTTGTTGTTTTATGACTGTTTAAAACACTTAATATCAGGCTTTGAAAAGCCACTCTATGATTAAAGTTTCCTACTACTGCCCCCTACCCCCTCCAAATAAATCTGTACAGGGAGGAGAGGTGTTAAAAACTGCTGACATCACACACACTCAGAGGCAGACATTCCTAAATAAATGTTTGTAACAAGACCTTAATGGTACGTTGTAAAAGAACAAGAAACTACAAAATGCAAGTGAAGGGTAGTATTTTTTTTTTTAAAGAAAATGTTCTCATCCATGTATGTATGCCATCTCAATGAATTACAGTCATTTAATCAGAAGCTGGCCTAAATCAAGCACCCAATTCTAATAATTTCAAATATTTTAACCCCAATTTTAACTGCTTACTTTAGATTCATTTTTATTTGTCAGTGTACACCTACTGTTATTTTTTATGAAAATAAGCTGTAAGCTTTTGGCTATAAGCCAAAAAAATTGGGTCTAGACTATTGTCCTCCACTGTTTCTTTACATGAGACACAGGAAAGAATATGAAGAGTGCAAATTAACACAGGCATAAATCTGGAACTCTTCATCTTCACTTACAAACTAGCCACAATAAGTTCCGATTTAAACTGACTTCTGTCAGTGTAGAGTGATGCACCTTATAAGTATTAAAATCTTCTTGTGGGGTTGTTTATAATGTGTAATGGCATCCTTCTAATAAATGAACATTACAGTAACTGACACTGTGAGAGAGTGTTCATGTGGTTCAACCTCACGCCTCAACTTAGGTGCCCAGTTTCCCTAGCACACTGGAGAAATTCCTCCAGACTGCAGTTCAGAACAAATAGCAAACATCTCTCGCCACTGCCTATACATGGAGATCAACAGAAGAACCCAGAAGCTAAGATTTATTCCCAACTCTTATGCCCTCTGACATTTTATGTACCTGATTCAGGAAGTGATTTAGGGAAGTTGACAAGGCTGGTTTCTGAAGCATTCTGGAGTTCGCGTAGCCGAGCCAGGTATTGCTGCTGTCCCAATGCACCTTCCTCGCTTTCAAATGGCCTTTTCTGAGACAGTCCCTGCTTCTGAAAAGTCAATTTCAAACCACCTTCCTGTTAAATAAATCCCAGGGTTAGAAGAGTCTCTTCTGAAGCAGAAATGACTACTTCATAATCAGGATTCTCACAGATAAACAGTTACACTAGAAGAGTTGAGGAAGAATGAAAATATTGTATTAGACCTTAAAACAAGTCCTTCTCTTCCGTGTAAAAAAATATGAATAGAAATTTAAATTGAATTGCTTCTATGAATATAAATTTTAAATTATCTCTCAACTGAAAAATCCAGACACTGAACAGCTGTCTAGCTCCCTAATCTAGTCCTAAAGAAATGCCAAACCCAATTACAAGAGAAAATTTTCAAACGTTTTTATGTGCTACCAATAGGTATGCAAAGAAAAATGTTTGAAGCTTCTAGCTTGCATTTAAACTGGGAAATTTACCTGTGAAGACCATAAAATAATGAAAGTGCGTGCTGGATAGGACATGCTGAAATCTTCAAAAAAAGCCAAACAAAAGAAATACCTTTTCTGACTAACCAGATTTCTTAGAAACAGCATAAAGCAGGCTGTCTGAGGCAGCACCAGAACGGCAAAATTTCAATTTAGAAAGAGAAATAACAGTGACTCCTTCCAGTGACTTATGCAAATCAAAATAAACAAACGAACAAAAAAACCCCAAACCCAAAACCAAAACACTCAATGCCCAGAAGCAGCAGACCCAAATACCCACAAACAAGTGTGTGAAGGAAGTGAGAGTGAGAGCAGGCAGCCACTTGCAGGTAAAGCATGCCGCACACCGCAATCGCAATCAGGTCCTAGGGCAATAAAAATAAACATACGTCATTGATTTTCACTGTAAACTCCTTTTCTCGTACATGCTTCTTCACCTTTGACATCTGTGGTGACTGATCATATTCTTCTTTAACACCTGCAAGAGGGGGTGTTGGTGCGCTGGGCTCACTGTAATCTGCAGCTGCACCTGGGCTATCCAGAAGTTTGGTTGTGTAGAAAGATGCCACTGTATTGCTGTCATAGCTCCTTCTTGCTGAAGGCCATTTACCTTTCAACACTGTTTGACAAATACTATCAAGTCGATTAATCATAACTCGATCCTAAAAAACAGAGAAAGTATTTTTGTAAGAGTAATGTTTACCAACACTGTACAAATTACTTTTATGTATTATCTTCTAATTCTAAAAAGAAAATAAATGACAAAATTGTTAATCACTGACTTGAACCTGAAAGATTTCCAAGTTCCTGAATTTGTACAGATTCCCTGTAAAACTTTGTGAAAGCCACCTCTGTACTTAATTTCACCACCTGTAAACAAATATGCAATCTCATCTATACAGGGTCTGGGGCCTGCAAGTGCTTGAAACACATTATCTCACTGATTTTTAAAGGAAAAATATGGTAACTACCGAAGTAGTATTTGTGGGTCTGGCTTTGACTCACTGGCAGCAGGGTCTGAACCTGTGGGGAGCACCATAACGTATCTGGCGAACAGCATTTATAAAACTAGATCTACAGACTTTTATTCACGTCTCATTTTAGCTTTTGAAACCACATTATTCCTCAGTCATATTCTCAGACACCAAACACAGATCTGACTTTGCACTTGCGTACTCAAGTCCCAATAAACTCAGCTAAGTATACGCAGACGCCAGAAACTACCAAGTTTCCTGATACTTTCAGAGTGCAGTTATTTGTAAATAAAAAATGTGAAGGCTAAAATTACCTGTTCTGTAAACAAACATTTTTCGCCAAGTTCAAGACCCTCGCCATATTTAAAAAAGTCTGATTTTGTACACTCTGCTGTACTCACACTTTTGTACACCATTTTTCACAATCTGCCAAGCACCTGTGACATGAAAGTTATGCTCCCCTTCTCAAAATGAATGCTCAAAAATTATGAATAGTAGCATTTAGGTTTAAATGTATCTTCCAGGAGCAAACGTAACAATAACTAAAGGCTCCTGAAAGTTCAGATCCTACATCTGTTTTCCTTGTTTCATCACCCTTTTTGTCTCCTGTGTTGCCTTCCTTTTCAGACTTTCCTCAGCCGCCTGACCTTGAAACTTTTCATTACAAGCTTGTGATCTGGCTCTGAATTTTCATGCTGATTTGCAAGTCATGCCTGTTCCACAGAAGGAGATTTTGAAATTATGTTTTTTATTAAAATGCCAGTGTATTTCTTTTATATAGCATATGCCTAGCAACACACTAAACACGCTAAAACATGCTAAAATTTCTTTAGAGCTATTGAAAAATATAAGCATCAAAAAAGTCTGTCACAAAAGTTACCATCATGTGGGCTTTCCTACACCTAAAAACCAAAAGGTAACACACTAAAACCTGTAAGTGTAATACTGACTATAGAAGCAAATACATTTTTGAAACCCTGAATATGTCCAACTAAGTCTCATTTTCCTTATACGTCAGGAAAGAAATATATCAAAAAAATATATCACAGTTATAGTTTATGTAGTGAACAGCCATTCCACCAATTCACGATTTTTGCTTCCTCTCCTTAGTAAGCTAGTAATTGAAAGTCTAAGAAACTGCTCTGCAGTCTTTCAAGCTATGTCAGCCATAGAAATTCAGATATGACTAAAGAGCTTAAAAATAGTCAGTATTTATTTCAAACAAGATGAATTTCCAGTCACTTAGTGTTACTATCTTTTTCAAAGTGTATTTTAGAATTTCACTAATTTCAACAATTCACATATGGAATCATACAGTTAAATTTTAACATAAAATTTGTATTACACCACTACTTCAGCCAGTCTATACTTTAACATGACTTAGGATTTTGCAATGTTGCTGAAAGAGTCCTACTACTATTAAGAAAGTTTTTCTAATATTTAGCTTCACTGATTTCTTGCTCTGTTTCATTTTTTACATTCTTTTGGACTACTCTGAACAATTCCTCTCACTGACTTAAGATCATCCAAATATCTGATAAATTATCTCATCTTCATCTTAAATGTGCTTCCTTTAAAGTTTTGTTTCCTATGTGAACATTCTCTCTTTTACAGATATAGCTATACAACTGATGTACAAAATGCTTCGTCCTAATTTTACTATAATGTACCACGAACAAAATTGTGGTTTTTTTCCCCAAGATCTCCCCACAACTCAGTGGTATGGTTTTAACTTATTTAATTGAATACTAATGTCCCAGTCTATCTTCCCTTACAACTTTGAAAACCAAAGTAGTATTATGAACTTGCCTTTGGCCAGTAGGATGCAGCCAACATGTATCCACCTTGTAGGAGATAACTGGAATTTGGTGTCCCATTGTTCATCTGGAAACTGTCTTGCGTCTCATCTTGCGTTGTACTCAGAGAGGCTACACTCTCTTCATCATATGCTTTTATATGCGGGGTTCCTTCTGCTAAATAAAACCACTAATATCATTTGATGTTGTCAAGAAGTTAAACACTCATTATAAGAGGTTCAGATGAACAAAACACACAGAACAATGTTCAGAGGAAGTCCAAACACAAAGTTAAACTGAAGAATTAATCTGTTAGGTTTTTCAGTATGACTGCTGATCTTTTTCTAGGCATGTAAATTCCACACATATTCCTGTTAATATTTCAAGAGCTCAACACATCAAACATTTAGCTATTTGAAAACAGACATGCTTCAGAGCAATCTGATAGGCAGTCCTTACTTATTTTAACATATTTCCTTTGTAAGCCAACATGCACTAAAATATAGAATGAAATTGAAATGAAAGGTGTCTAACACCAGAACATGGCAAATCTATTTGGATACTACTTTAAAAGACACCTCATTTCTTTTACTGGATGGAATGCTGGATGTTCCACGTCTTGAACACGTGTCTGCATAATTTAATTTTTTAAATTTTAATCACAGAGGATTTTTTCCTAGTGTCTTTCCAGTGTGTCATCCTTATACTTTTTGCCTCATTATTATTTTGCCTCCATCCAGACAACAATTTAAGTTTCACTATGACATGAGGAAACAGTCTGAAACTAGAAAAAAACAAAAGTGCTGCCTGAAAAGGTAAATACTACATCAGCACAATGAGTAAGAATATTGAGGGACAATTCTACAGAACTCAATTTGTCCTTAACAATAGCTATGTATCGAGTCATCTGATACAATTTAGCTCTCTCTTAAAAGATGTTTCAAATGTGAAAGGTGTGTCAAGATCCATGATCATTGTACAACATATGAAATAAAACCTGGGCTTAAAATTAAAATGCAAACGAAGTTAACAGAATTTTCCAGCATTTACCAATCTCTTCAACAGCAACTTACAGCAGAAGAGCTACAAAAAGAAAGGCTGACTGATTACAAAATTTTGCAGTCTGAGGATGGCACAATTACTTGCCTAAACAGACTGAGCTGGCAGAAAGCAAGCCTAGTATTTGGACTTGTAGCACGTGTTATAGTATCCACCATCTAGATCTAAATATTTGTCATACAAGCATTCCTTTTTTCTCACTGTTTTAATGTTTGCATGCGACTGTTTCCTCTGAAAATGTCCTTCCACTGCTACAGGCAGCAGCATCTTAATCATTTTGTTTAAGTGGCATTTTACTTGCCCAGTAATCATTTTCCCCATAAATTAACCCTACGGTTTCCATTTGTCATTTCCACAGCCAAGAGGATCCATCTGATTAATACAATGCCTTTTTCCCTGAGGTATTGGGAAAAAAAAAATAGCTTGCTTACTTATGCTGTCATCCCACTGCCTGACTTCATCCTCTGCCTTTTCCTACTACCATTTGTTATGACACAGTAGAGAAATCTTTTCACATTCTGCATTTCAATGGGGCAAGAGCAGAGGACACTTCATAGTATCAAAATAAAGAATGTACTAAAGAATGACTGGTTGGTTTATTAAAAATTTTAAATCACTGATCAAAGGTTTTTGCTTCTACTTTGAAGCTTTTGAAGTGTCTCTGTGTTATTTGGTCCTATGCTCTATAGTCGCCTCAGTCTTTTCTAAGCAGGTACCTATTTTTAAGCGTTTGTAAATTTTCAGTGCAAGTACACTGCTTGGCCACCTCCAGTTTACAAGAAAAAACAGCCTACATAACAGCTTGGACAGAAGGAAGCTTGCAGATTTCATGAAAGCACAATGAGGAAGCTACAAAGACAGGTGAGCAAGAGTGGGAAAAAGAAACAGGGAAACCAAAAGAATCTCTGTATTTAGGAAGAAAAAGAAACAGTAGTAGGGAATACACACACACACACAAAATATTTCCAGAAAACATTAGCCATTCAACTCTCCTCCCACACATGAACCACATGCACAGTAAGCTTGCTTACGGAATCAGTCAACAAATCCTAACTACCTCATCCAAGGCACAGATATGAAGCAAAGAAAATGCTGTAGCCCTGAAATTGTTACAACTCACTTGAAGAATCAAGCAAAGATGTTTATTTAAGTTTACTTTTGTGGGATTTAATATCCTCAGACATTTTTCCATTAAGAACAAACTCGTTCAGTTTAAGAGTTATACTGCAGAAATAAAGACTACACACATACCACGTTTTTGTGCCTCCTCTTCATCACTATCACTCTCTTCAGATGATGATGATGATGACGACGACGATGATGAGGATGATGATGATGAGGATGAAGATGCTGAAGAACAAGATGAAGATGATGAAGAGCTAGAGCCTGATCGAGAGTGTGAACAAGATGAGGAAGACGAAGACGATGAAGAAGATGACCTGGAAGAACAGGATGATCTATCTGAGTCAGAGTCTGAGTCAGAGCTAGAGTCAGATCCCCTTTTGCTGACTCTCTGTTTTTTGGAAGCTGGGTTTGGAGTTAGAGGCTCTGTCCTTGCTGCCACCATGCGCCTGTCTGTTTCAGTCTTCACGCTAGGTTTGTGGTCTGTATTTTGTATTGGTGTGCCATTTTTTGGACTCAAAGGTTCAGATTTTGTTATTGTCTGTGTCTCCTCTGTAGACATAGATTCCTCTTCAGAAGACTGAGGGTCCTCTTTCAGATTTTCATTTTTAGCTTTTGTGTCCTCAAAAGCATTCACTTTAGCATCTGACAATCTTGACTGAGGTGTAAGAGGAGAAGCAGATAATGCCATCTGGTACTGATGCAAGAGTGGAGTAGAAGTCCTTGAGAGTGCCACTTTATTTTGATTATAGTTCCTCTGGGCAGACATAAATGAGAGTTCAGGATCACGAAGAATATGATAATCTGTCCTGCTAACTCCATGTTTAGCAGCTCCAATAAGTAAATCCCTGTCATGAGTCCCACACTCCCACCAGACAGGTAAGTCTGGGTTTGGCTGGCATAGTTTTAGTCGTTCAAACAACTGTGGGTGTCTAAGAGCCTGTTCTCGCACTTTCCTTAGGAGTTCAATACGATACAAAGTCCGAGAAGCACGCTCCTCTGTAATTGGCTGGATAAAAATGTTTGGGTCTACGAGTTCTGTATTAAAACAAAACAAAGATGAGAATCTGGCAAAAAAACCCAAACCACTGCAAATCAATACTAGAAGTAGATGGCTTTAATCAGTTAATATATGTCTCCCCATTACAAGCTTTCAATTTCACACTTAATGTGTTTCCTTCTCCCCCATTTTTATTTTGGAAAACATGAAAGAAAAACCTTTAAGATAAGCACCGGCAACAGAAATTGAAGATAAAACTAAAAGTAAAAATATATACACCCACCTTCTTTTGAGGGGAGACGACAGACCCTCCGGCACATTGACATAAATGCATACAAGTACTTCTCTAAGCTCTCATCAGTTTTCTTATGTAGTCTAGCCATTGCTCTAAATTTGGTCCAATCAAATCGTCCCCTTTCAGGATCAAACACCACTCCAAATGTGGACACAACTCTGTAAAAGTCAGCTTCTTCTCTTCTCGTCCATCTTGATCAGCAAGAAAAAAATTGGAAATTCTGTCATTTTCTTCACTATTTCACTCAGCTAGCAGTTATTATTTCTTCAATATTTTTTATATAAGGATGTATTAAAAACATGTATTTGCATGCTGCACATACCTTTGCTGTCTTTCAATCTTAGCAGCCATCTTTGGATTTAGAGCAGCTTCTTCATATGGAGGCTGCATCATACTAGTTTGTATCGGGAATGCTGGCTGGATCTGCTGAGCCTGCCTATTTTTACTTGTTCGTTGATAAGCTGTTATTAGACGGCGAAGGCGTGTTGTTAAGGCAGACTGAGTGGGCCAATAGATTTTGTCTCCTTCCATCATTTGTCCATCTATATTAAAGCAAAGTCACAGGAAAAATAAAGAAGTTAATCATTGCTGGTGCCTATGGTTCTACACTAGGCAATCTAAATACATTTTAGCTAAGAGTCAAGAGAATGAAACAATTCAAAATAGACTGAATTGGCTCAGATTTGAAGTTTTATGTATTTACCTCCATCTGCTATTACTAGATCACCTGGGGATGAAACATCATCCTGTAGAAAAACAAAAGTGAAGCAAAATTAAAAATGTAGCCCTCTCCAGAGATTTAGGTTAAACTTACGTCTTGCAGACGATTTATGAATATGACAAAGAACAAGAGTAACAGATATTTTGGACAAATGGCTAACAAGGCATACAACAGAATTATAGAACAATTCCCTCCCCCTTCCCCCCACCCACACAACTGCAGAAACACACGGAATAAGTTCTATCAGTTTAGAGAAATACAGAAAAAAGTAGTAATTTGCTCAATGAAAAGGTGGAAGTATTACATTCTAGGTGCGTTAAAAGGTGCTATTAATAGGTGCCTACTATACCTCTATGTCATCTTTAAACATTGCTGGTGCTGGTTTATATTCGGGATCTTCTACATCCCTGTCAAAATTTCAACACAAAAGAACCCATCTTAGTAATACTTTAGAAGTCCTTATGCTCTTTTCAGTTAAGCAAAACTAATTTCAATTTAGTTAGATATACTATATTTAATTTTCTATTTGAAATGAGGAAAATATTTCATGGCTTGAATCCTGCCCCTCCCAATTCACTACCTCATTCA
This sequence comes from Mycteria americana, assembly GCF_035582795.1. Classification (NCBI taxonomy): domain Eukaryota; kingdom Metazoa; phylum Chordata; class Aves; order Ciconiiformes; family Ciconiidae; genus Mycteria; species Mycteria americana. Next base: position 31,958,880 of record NC_134372.1, read on the forward strand.
AAGATGGTCTTTATGACCACAGCTGCTAACCTCACTGATGAAGCAATGAATAAAAGCAGTTCTCCCTTTCAGCAGTTATCAGCATTACTCAAATTTATCTACTGGGGTCACTGGTTAGCTACACAAGACTAATACACCAAGCTGACTGACCTGAAATCAAGTTCAATAGGTCTGTAGCACTCCGCCTTTGAAGGCTTTTGCATTTCAGTGCCTAAATAATACTTCTGATACAGCAAGACAAGGTAGAGTCCCTGTTAACAACAAGTTGCTGCATTTTTCCTTTAACTGTGAAATCCCAAATTTCAATGGTTCTGTTACACTGTTCCTAACTCTTTTACACTCTGTGGGCAATCAAAGTAGTATTCTTCACAACAATGGCATCAAATTAGTATAAAACCAGTTAAGAAGAGAATAAAGTACAACATATAAATTCAGTCTTGTTTACTTTAAGACCCCAAAACATTCATGCCCAATTTAAGTGCTCATACCCATCAATATAATCATTTGCTCTCTGTTCAGCAGCAACTGCTTTTTCATCTGGCTTGCCAACCCTTTCCAAGAAGCACAGCGCTGGGTCTGCTCTGATAGTGTTGTATTTTTCATAACCTATAAAGGAAAAAAAAAGTGGCACAAATTCAACTTTCAGACTAAGCTATAAAAAAAAAAATTGAGTGTTGGGTGTTTATACTGAGGGGTGGGGAAGTACATACGTAGTCATCCATATTACCCACCATGTTTAAAAACTCCAATTAGAAGGGATTTATCTGCATCTGCATCCCACCACTCAGCAGGAACTTCAGAGTGATCTGGCTCAGGGACCCAAACATCAATTTCACTAAGGAGAATCACCAACAGCACACCAACATCAATAATATTCAGAGGAAGAAATAAATTTTTATTTTCTCTTTGTACATTTGTACTTTATGTGGGATTTTTAAACTTCTCTCTTCAAGCACATATATACAACATTCCATGTCCAGCAAACTAATTCAAAGATTACTTTGAAGGCTGTAAAGAGTCCTAGGATTGAAATATTTAATTTTTGAAACGAACTTTGTTATTTAATAGCAAGTAGCAGTTAAAAAGTGGATGGTTATGCTACTAAGTTACATAAGCCACACAATACAATATTAATTTATCATTAAGAGTAATTTTGATAACCTAAAGAAACTGAGGCATACAATTTTTCACCTCTGCATTCAATAAGACCCTAAAAACAGTAATACAAAACACCCAGACAGCTTGGTATTTTGTATTTCACAGAGACCAGTAACAGGGAAAGAATATGAAACCAGAACGAGCATAGACTATTCTTCTCTCAGTAAACTCTGCCAAAACTCCTAGCAGTTTGTGCTTGCAAAACTTATCAAACCAAGGATTATCTGCTTTTATGTTTAATAGCATGAGATGGACTGTTCTTCCACAAATGTTTATAACAGCTTTCTGAATCAAATTAAAACTTTCTATCCACCAAGCTCCTGTAGCAGTGAGTTCAAGAATTTCCAAATGGAACTACTTCCATTAAAAAAAAAAATTAATGGACTATGCAGCACATAACTAGAAGTGTGCACAAAGAGGCAGGAAAACCATGCCAATGAGAATGTAAAGTATATAATTCTATCTTTCACTCACTTTTTCAGGCTATTTGACTTAAATAATTTTACTTAATACAGCTAGACTCATAAATAGGCATCAGGACTCCCTCATGTCAAGTCGATACAAAGTGTTTAGTAAACAAAGAGTAAACAAAAACATTTTTCTCACAGCCTAAGGATACGACTATTTGGTTTTAATATTTCTTATTTAGGTCTAGGAAGATTTCTGAATTTTCATTTGATAGTCTACATTTTAAAATAAACAAGCAAAAAACCTCTCTATAGTTCACCTGGCATCAATTCCATCAAACACCTTTTGGAATTCATTACCAATGACCTCTTGTTTTAAGTAATACAGCATTCTTACTCGAAGCAAGACCCTAAACAAAGAAAAAAAGAAATACAAATATTAGCGCCCTAAATGCTTTCAAAAATTGTGGGTGGTTTTGTTTTGTCTTTTGTAATATCACAAAGCTTTCAAGTCATTTTCCTAAAACATACTTCCTTCAGTTATAAGAGGAGATAACCTCCAATTCAGGCCACCTAACACTTTTTATTGCGATCCCTGTTACAAATAATTTCATTACAAAAATTCTTTCAAATCCTAGACAAAGACCAGGGCCAGCAGAACAATCCTCACTTGCTTCATAAAATACTGCTAAGAACAAACTACTATTTCCCTTTTCCTACTTAGAAGATTCCCTTAGAAGGAGCAGGCTGACAACGAACATCTTTCACATCACCTTTTCATTCCTTCTCAGTTCAAATTTGGTGCACAACCCCAATGGCTTCTCCATGCTTTATCTCAACTCTTGACTATAGCTGTATGAAGTTTTCAAGGACAGTATGACAGGTTTTGCTACAGAAAAATGATTTACCTAAAACAAGCTCATTCATGGCTATGCATGAGCTTTCAACAAGCTAGCAGCTCAGATTCTCAGAAGCCTAGAAAACATGCCAGGTAAACAGCATTTAAGACTGAGGGGCAACAACTTCAGTGCTTTCACAGTTTCTTTGCTAGGCACTCCCAAACTCTTTAGTCCTTTGGCTGCTGCAAGGCTCCCCAAACATGCTAGCAAGATCGATCTCTCTCTGTGCAGACACAAACATACAGTTTCTTTAAATTTAAATGGTAACAGAATTACTTTAAATGTGAAATACTCTGTTCACCTTCTAATACACTGCAACCTATTTATTCTAATCAAGCTAACACCATTAAAACTTGTTTCTTCATAGTGCCACAAGTATTTTAAAGTCTTCCAAGACAATGAGGAATTAGAAGAAAAAAGAATCTTTACATAAACGTTGAAAGGCATTCACACTTCAGCCACTGCTTACTTGTTGCAATGGTGTTTTATGTGCTTTTTGTATCCTTCGTCTTGCAACAGATGTTCTGGATTGTATTTTCGAAGCCATTCTGCTTTGTGTATATCGAAAGTGCTAGCCTGGGTCTTCACTTTTTTTCCTTTTCTTCCTCTAGGCACAGGGGCTGATAAGCCTATATAATTTAAAATATAATACAGTAATAGCAACAGGTAGGTATAGATCCCTATGACACTTATAGTTCCTATATCCTATACTAGTATTGTGACCTGCAGTGCAGAAAAAAATACTAGCATCACAGCCTCTGGATATGAGTTTTTTTCCCCTTTTGTCTCTTAGAGCATCCCTGGAGTACATTTTACCAGCTAAGGACAAAGCAGGAGAGGGGGAAAGAAAGGAGAGCGTGTTGTCACCTACTATGAAACAGAACAGGTTCTTATGAACTGAAATTAAAAGAAAGCTTACACAGAGTACACCAATCCACTTGGGCAAGCTGTCAAATACAAAGCAAAGCAGAAATGACACTTCTTTTGCCATCAATTGAATTGCGTATCTGGAATAAATTCCATTTATTTCAAGTAGGATGCATTCAGAGAGAATTTTTAGCTGTTTTTATCCCAGTACCACAGGCATACGCATATGAAGCTATTTAACTGCAGAAACATCTAAGTCTTACCAAGATGATTCTGTAACTCTCGTGTTTGCCCATCCTCTGTTGGGGTAATGAGATCCCATATAAAACTTTTTATTTTCTCATCCCCTCTGTAGTGAACAAGACAATAGGCTAATAGAGCTCGGCAAATTATCTCCACATCCTGTTCATTCAGCTGTCTCTTGAAGCGACCATGTGACAAAATTTCTCTCCATCGACCCCACCTAGTCCAAAGTGAAACACAAATCAGCACTTAGAAGTGAAACACTTGGGTAGCCTATAGATTTCTGTTACAAAAGGGAATTTCTCTGTAAAATATTTAGCTTTCCTCTTTTCTCCTTCAGCTTAAGTTACTGAATGGAGATATGAAACTAACATTTGCAACAAAACTCCATCTTTTTAAAACAGTTTTAAACAAAACTTGCCTGTTTACAAAAAAATATGGATGATTATTTTAGGCTTCTAAGACACAAAACTGACAGGAACTCACACTGATAAGCACAGTCATTTATCTTATAAGGTGGGTGAGAGAAGACCTAAGATTTTATTTCCAAATGAACATGTCTGATTTAAGTATGCTTAAAATAACTGGTTAGATTTTCAGTTCCTATTTGCACCTCATGGAAGTGCAAGATGTTCTGCTATTATGAACATCAAGTCACCTAGCAAGCCTTTATTTCAGATATTTATTTATTTACAGAGTTTTGAGCCTGCCTGCAAGCACTTACTGTACTGATTTTTAGAGAGACTACTGTAGTGCCCATGTTAAATGTCATGATCTCCTTTGAAGAAAGGTTTTCACCTCTCCTCTTTAATGTTTCTTCAACTGCAAATTGTCAGAAAGATTTATAAAGGGTGTATGATAAATTCACAGAAATTCATATTCTAAATAAATTCTATATATACACAGCAGGTTATTGCCAATACAGCTAAGAGCTATCCCAAAAATACAATTTGGTACATGGAAAAATACTGTTTTTTTAAAACTTCCTAGAAGGAAGAAGGGTGTATACCATACCCATAAACCAGCAAGTTTTTTTCCACCCGAAAGCACTCTGTTCTTCCGTATCCATTGGAACGGTCACAAGGCCTGCGGAGTTTTGGTTTATCATCACCCTCACTCTCCACTTCAGACAACTCGGCCAGCTCATCTTTTGTAGCACTGAAGGGCCGTGTTTGTTTCCTAATTCTTGGGGTATCAATAACCAGGCTGTTCTGCAAAATTTCAAAAAAACCTTATCAGAGAAACAGTTGATAAGTTTTTCTTTAGTAGATGGCTTCAGTTCAGAAACAACAATTTCTATCTAATGTCATTAACAGGTCTTTTGTAAAGACATCACAGTAAACATCCATAAAGCAAGTAAAATATTTTGTGTATTTAAGGCAACAAAAAATGGGTTTCATACCATGATGCCAGTACATTCGTTACAAACAATACTGAATACCTCATCTGAGCTGAATACTTACACAGACTACACTCCAGTCTCTGTGAGTAAAAAGGGGCACTGAAACCTTTTTAGAACTGACTCCATGGGAATGTCTTCAAGTATAGGACACAACTTCCAGTATTATAAAATTGATACAACTCTTAGTCAGCTATTTTGCAGATCCCAGCCCAGGATTTACAGACAGGGAAATCAGAACAATTACACACTTTCAACCATTTCCAGGTCTTTGACAAAAATCAAAGACCCCCAAACTCTTTTGGGACAGCAGGGAGCTAGGAAATACTAAAGCTATCAGCAGGCTAATTACCCATGCACAAAAAGTTTGATTTGTTGAAATATTAATCAAAAAAGCACCAGAAGTCCTACACATGCTATTCCAGAATTCATCAGCAAGCACATAAGTGAAAAAATGTGCATTAAAAAAGATAAATACTTACTCTACCACTGATAGCATCGATATCTATTTCTGCTTTTTTGGCCCATTTCTGCCAGAAGTTGGGATCATCTAGTGAAATATCAGTCCTGTTTCCAGATGCAACAAAACTAGCCTGTAATAAATAAAACTAAATCTTACCAACATCATACATCAAAAGTTTTTAGAGTTTGAATGCCTTAGTGCCGTAAAGACTGCATAACCTTACTCCATCAAAAATCTCCCAAGCAGCTGTTAAGACTTTAGAAGTTACTTACACTGCAAAGCAATTCAAAAGTTCTCCTCCCCCTTAATTTTTTAAAATCAGATCCATAATATATCAGAAAAATCTAATGAACTTTTATACACCATCAGGACATTAAGCAGCAAGATTCTTCTGCTTCTAAGTCTGAATCTAAATCACTTGAATGGAAGAAAATAGAATCTTTTGAGGAGGCTTATCAGCATTTGGGGATTTCATCTTATGCAGAAGTACTCGCTTGAGGGAAATTTCAAAGGAGTGTTTAAACTACCAACAATCAAAGCTTGAGAGCATGGAATAAGCTTAATTTCAGAAGGCATTTAAGAAACCCTGATACAATACTTTTGGGAAAAGAGTAAATACATATAAAAATTTCTAACTCTTCTGATAAAAAGACAATGATGATGATGTTCCCTAATTGGTTTCCTATCTCTTCTTTAGAAGTCTATTTCTTATTTAACCCACAATCAGCAAGATATAAGAGCGCCTAAATAAATGTATATTTATAAATAATAAATATACATGTAGTTGTAAAAGTTTTCCTTTTGCTTTGCTTTTTTTTTTTTTTTTTTTTTTTGGAATTGTCACAACTGCATTTGTGAAGTACCCATTCCAAGCTCAGTTATACTGCTTGATTTTTTTTTTTAAATTATTTATGTATTTTTTAATTTACCTGAATTTGTATTTGTTCAGATTCATATTTGCACATGCTTTGGAAATTGAAGAGTCCAAATTTACTTTTTGTTCTGTTCATCCAATTTTCCAGCATAGGTTTTTGGATGCTATGATATTACTGTTTTTCTCTTACCCACCAAAAATTAGAAAATGTCTGTCCAATTTTATTCTAGACTATTACTCCTAAGACCTTATGTTCTCAGCTCCCTCTATGTACATACATATACACTCCACCCCCTGCTATTTTAGAAGCCTTCTTATTTTGCTTTTCAAACTCTTACCAAAAAAGCTAATGGTTCAAACTATATTTTATGTGTAGGCGTTTTTAGAATAAGCCTGACAATTTTTAATCTTATTACTGACTGTCTTGTATACATTTTCCCCTGCTCTTAATATATGTGAATACAAATGGATCAATGGATCTATAAACAAAACTGTTATAATATTCTTGGTTAATGCAGTCCATTATATTTCACACAAAACCTAGCCTTTTCAAAAGCAGCACACACCTACTACTCCTCTTTGCTCAAGCATGCTCTTTGCACCTGGCATTTACTCTATCTGTGTGTGCAAATCTGATTTTGCTATGTGCACGTTAATATAAACACACAGATACAAGAACCCCCAAAATGTACCTAACATACACACACATTAAGTAAAGTAAACATAGCTTTAAAAAAAAAAAAGCATAAGCTTTACAACATTCAATTACGTTTACAGTTCTATACTGTCAAAGAACAACTTGCTGCTTCTGCACCTTGGCAAAAGTGGAGCCCCTTCCTTCTGATTCAATTGTGATAGTTTTAGTACGACGCTGCAAAATTTGGTCAATGTCTTCCTCACAGAATTTAGAGCCTTCATCTTCTTCATCCATAATGGCACCATATGCACCTCTTCGAAGCAAGTCTTCTATTTCTTTTTTGGAGAGTTGTTGGATCTGAGCAAATAAAATAAGTTTTAGACAGTCGAGAAAAAAAATCCCCCAAAGCCTTTCCTATTTCTCTTTCCCTTTCCAATGCTTATGCAACCTAGCTGTGCCTTATAAACTTAAAATCTAGGTTATTAAAAGCTAAGAGAAAAGTCTAGTTGACAGTTGAAATAAATTGTTATGTGGTTACAGTACACATTTTTACAGGTATGTCTTTTTCATTTTGGCTATTCTCAACACAGTGATGAACATAAGTTTAAAAAAATTACCTGTTAATACTAGATGTAAATCTCATCTTATATTAAAGTAACACATTATATTAATGTGAGAAGATACAAGGAAACAAAGGGAAACTTTTCTCCTTGTTTTAACTTTGACATTATCTAACTTAGACATTCAGAGGCAAGAAATAGTGCAAGATTTATCAGAGTAACTGACTACATTTAAAATTATGTCAACTATATTGTTAGTCCACATCAGAAAACATGAGATGCAAACAACAGAAAAATGGTAGCTTCTCTAATTTAAAATAGTTTCCACATGATTACAAAAGCAAAATAAAAGTTATTTCAAGAAATAAGTCTACATACACCACCAACACTGTTTTCTCTTCCACTCATACTCTGTAAGACAGCCTTATCCAGTCCCAGTTTCAGACTTGCTCTGTCAAACATCTCTCTCTCATAGGAGTTACGCGTTATCAGTCTGTAGACCTTCACTGCTTTGTTCTGACCAATCCTGTGACAACGGGCTTGAGCCTTTTGAAGGAAGGGAGAACAGCAATAAGCATTTAGACTTATCTAGGAATAAGATACAATTCTTTTAAGAAATTGTTTCTACTGTAGCGCAATCTGAAAAACAATAGTATGAACTCAAAAGGAAGTCAATTCACATTTAAGTAAATGGAAGCTATCAGACATTTTCCACATTGTGAACAGTTTACTAAAAACAGTGTAGTAAGTAAAATGCAGATAAATGATCTATCCTGAATGCTACTGAATGGTATTCCCCCTTGCAGTAATACTAGATAAAAAGGCATGCTTAGCTCTTAAGTTATCTGATCTCCAGATACAAATGGTAAAGGAGTTGCAACTTGAGAATGGATTCAATTTCAGCATCCAATTCCTAGATTTGATTAATTCACTCTTTCTTAATACATATTAATCCTTTTCTATATTTTATGTTTTAGCTGAACAGCTCTTTTTCCATAAACTGTGTTAGTCAGTATATGCAAAATCTAACCCCCAGTTTCATAACATCATCAAAATCTTAAGGGTTTTATCAATTCACTGACTTAGTTTATCTGTGTTGTGCTTTTAAAGAGTAATCAATTTGACAGAAAACGTTAGAACCCAGCCAAACCCAGACGACCTCTCCTATCCAAGCAGAAAGTATTCCTCAAAAAACATTAAACATATGCCTTAAAAAACCTGAACATTTCAAAATGATGCATGTTCAAAACAGAGACAATATTCAAAGTGACCACATTTATATCAACCACGTTTGACTTCTTAGGCCTCGCTATTATGCTTAAAGGAATTTACCTGCAGATCATTTTGAGGATTCCAGTCAGAATCAAAAATTATACATGTATCTGCTGCAGTCAAATTAATGCCCAAACCACCAGCTCTGGTGCACAAAAGGAAGACAAAGCGATCGGAATCTGGTTTGCTGAACCGGTCAATTGCAGCTTGTCTGAGATTCCCTCGTACTCGACCATCAATTCGTTCATACAAGTATCTGGAAATTACCACAGATACACAGACACAAATCATTCCAGAGATCAGAACAGATATCCTGCTTGCATGTTTATTCTTTACAGTGAATAAAAGTGATATAAACTAACTTTGGTCATCAATTGGTAACATAACCAGGAATCATGACAGAACTCACTTATCTGTAGTACTAATACACATCAGCAAGTCCAAACACTGAGCATTTTAAGACAAGTTCTTCTGAACTTTGACCATTCAAGCAAGTACCCGATTATACACACCAGGAAACATGTATTACCATGGCACTTAGTTGCATTAAAACACACCAAAACCTGAAGTCCCATGTGGACACTTAGAAGTTTTTCACATGCTATTATGCTTGGATCCCTGCCTAGGATCACAGAAGCAGGACAGTGTACTTCTGTATTATATACCAAATTGTCTGAACATGTTAGAGGTAACCAAGTAATAAGCAGAAAGCAGTACTTGGTGAGCTGTCATTGGACAAACTGCATACTGATTCTGTCAAGATTAAGAGAAATGGAACAAAAATGACATGACAGCACCTCTAACAATCTTTATCAAGGCATCAATGAATCCAGGGCTTCCTAACTAAAACCAGCAAATTTAAAAGCCTAAAGTAAAACTGTCATTTCTGTTACCTTTGATAATTAGAAAGACTCCTATGAAACTTCTGAAATCAAGCAAAATACTTGGAAGCAAATACTTCTGTACGTTGTAAATGGAGTAAGATGCTGGATGTCTATCTACTGGTCAAAAAGCTTCACAACCATTTTTCTTCTAATCAGCTATAAAATGGCACAGCAGATAACCCATAGGACCACAGGCATTTTGGCAGGCAGCCGTCTCCTACAGTCATGAATTCTGTTAAGTATTAAGTCTAATCACATGTGCACTCTAACATTTCTAATCAAACAGTAGCACAGAGCAAGTTTCAGCTTCTACAGATTTCAGAAGATTCTACCTGTAGGTATGCTGCACTAGTCTAGATGTTACATTGTTACAGGAAAAAGGAGTATTTTCCATACTGGATTATAAGTACTACTATGAAGTTAAAATTAGTTTATTAAAATAAACCATACAAACTGTTGAGCTCTCAGTTCAAACAGATAGCTTTATAAAACAAAAACCATAGAAGCATAGAAGTTACACAAAATTATCACAAAAAGAAGTATTAATATAATCTACTAATGATTTTCAATATACATTCCAGTATCCACTGCAGAAAGGCTTGACATTTTTATGAATTTTTATTTTTTTACATGTTAACTCTATGTAGTTCACAGACAAATATACACTTCAAAGCAGTACGTACATTCCAACAAACAGAATATTAAAGCAACCAGAACTATGCCTTTTTATAGTTTTTCAGGTTGATATAGCAACTACTGATTGTAACCAAGTTTAAGGTTAGATTTTATGTGCTAAGGCTTTATGCATAGTATTTAGTCACATGCTTAAATAAGCCCTTAGTTTCCGTGGAGTGAACAGTGGAGTGAACAGTATAATCAAAGGGTGCTATTATATGGGACAGCAAAAGCTGATCTAAGGAGCTGCTTTATGGCTGGCAGTTTAGTTCTGCTGCAAAATTCAAAGCAATAATAATTTAGGAAAAATAGGAAGCACATTTTTATTTTTACATTAATAAAAAACCCAAACCTCCAGTTGTTTACCGTTTTGTACTCATATTCTGTTGGGAGTAAGGAGCTGCATTACCCCTGTCTGGTCCAAGTTCAACACGATGTAAGTAAAGAACACATTCTATGCTTCTGGGGTTTGGATGAGCAACGCTGAACTTGAACTTACTTGGTTTCTGACAGGCAATGTATAAACAGTACATAAATACAAAAACGTTTAATAGAAAAAGCAGCAAACTGAAGGCACGTGGTTTACTCAACAACCTCTCTTTTAGTTGTTCTCTGAAGTTTTTAATTTATTGGTGAATAAACAATAAACCATTACAGAACACAGCAAGTTACACAGCGATTAACAACAACAACAAAAAATTCCTATCTTTGGTATGCAGTAATCATTAATTCTGCACTAACATTCAAAGATACACCCACTGAGAACAATATACTACAGGAGACAGAATATGCAGTGTCTTACCTTTTATGTATAAGGTAATCCTCCAAAATATCAAGGCAGCGCACCATTTGAGAGAAAATAAGGACCTTGTGGCCTCCTGCTTTCATTTTTGGAAGAAGTTTATCAATAAGAACCAATTTACCAGCAGACTGGATCATTGCTTGCAGATGGAAGTCAGGAGCACTTGGGCTATACGTTTCTTTAAACTCTCCGAGGATTTTCTCTTCAGCACCTATCGAAGAACGTATTTCTGTATCTATAGGTGTATCTACACAAATATCTCTGTTGAGTTACACGACTTAAGTTACCAAAATCAGTGCTGGTGCTCTGATAATATCCCCCATTAGCCACTGCTGGAGACAGAACAAAGTTCTGCATGGATCTAAAGTCTAGCAAGAACATCTATTTCTATGCTCTTTGAAAACAAGTCTTAAGTTTTTAAGCAGAACGCCACAGAAAAAACACCTAGAATGAGGTGAATCCCCCCCAAAACTGCAAAAACGAAAATACAACTTGTTCTCAAGCGTTGTCTAAAAAAACAACTAAAACCCACAAGTCCTTTTGTCTCTGTGATATTTCAAATGGGACATGAGTCTTAAAAACAGTATTTTGAAGACCTTTTCTGAAGCCCCACTATGACTGAAATCATAGCAAAAACTTTAAGAGCTTAAAGTGTATTTTCTTGAAGTAGGAAAAACATCCAAGTTAGTTACAAGTAAGTGAGAAAAGCAATGAAGACTGACACAGACCATATCACTTGCAAGAAGCATTAATTTTAAAAGTCAGCTCTAGAAGTTCTTTTTCATACTGCTTTCAAAGAGACATAACATTTCCATGAGATAATTGCTTCTAAATGTTCTGTGAAATGCTACAAAACAACAAGTTCATGTTTCAGGCCTCAAATACGTAACTGCCTCACAACTTTGCCTTACCATCTACCAAAAAAATGCTTCCACCTAATCCAATCCTTGGCAAGTCTGATGAAAACACCAAAGAATTACAACAAAAGTTCTTACATATTTTAAATAAAAGTACGAAAGTAGTATAAAAAAAAAAAAAAAAAAAAAAAAAAATCGGTATTTATCATGTATTTACCTTTGATGAGATAAGGGTGATTACAACACTTTCTGAGTTCCATCATAGTGTTAACCAGATTGGGTACATTGGCTTGCCCTGCTCCTTTGGATAAGAAAGCAAAATTTTTCTCCAAAATTGCTCGATAATATTTCTTCTGAATATTAGTTAGTTCTACTTCAATTATAGTTTCCTCCTTAGGAGCCAGCTTTTTTTCTACATCTTCCTTTAATCGTCTGAGCATCATGGGTTTCAGGATAGCTTGCAGTTTCTGAACCTAAATGAAACACAACAGTTTGTTGGAACATGAAAAAGTAACAGTGTAGTTTAATTAAAAATTTTTGAACTCCATATCACTAATTTTTTTTCCTAGACTTATATAAAATATTTCCAGATGGGATTAGCCTTATTTTTAATCCCAAATTACTGAAGAATTTTTTTAGGTACTCCAAACCAAAAAAGAGTATCTTGTTAGCATTTGTCTGCAAAGACTCTGCCTACAAAGCCAGAAAACTTCAATTTTTATTATTCTCACTATTTACTTATCAAATTTATAAAACCAACCCAAAAAAGTAAAAATAATCCTTTAACATAAAATATCATACTTAACTGATTTCTACTGCCTGCACAGTTTAGAGAAATTGCATGACAAAACAATCATAGGTGATATGTGGGGAGCAAAGGGGAGGGTGGGGAGCAGTAACACTTACTATACAAAACAAAAGTTTTTCCTTCAAGGAAGTCATGCTTAAATACTGAAGCTCAAAACAAACTTATTGAATATGTAATACCTGTTCCTCTGTTTTAAGATCTCCAAATTCTTGCATGAACGTAGATTCAGCAGGAAAACGCAATGGTTCAAGAAAATGAAGGAGGCTAAATAATTCTTCTACTGTGTTCTGCAGTGGGGTACCTGTTAACAGCACTTTATGCTCCTATGAAAGGAAACAAAACTCATGTGACCTTACGTGCACACATTTGCAAAAATTTCTGTTGAGTCCGAGTGTCATAACCCGAAAATACCAGTTCTGCTGTCACTAAATACACAGGTAATACAGATAAACAGATTTATAAAACCAACAATAAGTATTTTCTTTAAATTCTGTCTTCCCACATCTCTAATGAAGAAATGCCTGAACACTTCAACTTTTGTCTGTAATATTCACACATGTATAACCCTCTCTCTCTATAGTGTGGAAAATACACCCCTAAGCATGTATCGGAAAGCAAGTAAGACTACTTCTGAGAACCTGTAGCAACAAGTGTATCAAAGTAATAATGAAGTAAAAGAAACTAATGCAAAACTAGTCATGGTAATCTTGTAGTAACGCACCAAAAGCCTCAAGATTCGTGGCAGTATCTGCTTTTTAAAATCTTTCACTATAACAAATAAGACCTTAAATACAAGACTAGACAATACCTTTTAAATTCTACTACTTGCGTAGCAGTAGTGTTATTACTTGCTTGTTTTTATTGTTAAGTAACATGTTTAAAATACTTTCTAGGTTTTTAAACATTAATTATTGCACAAAAACCTGCACAGAAACTATTTTATTATTTAAAAACATATTTTAAATGAAATCTTCATCATAATTAACACACACTATAGAATAGTATCATCAAAAATAGATTCTGCTTAGTTAGAACTTGCCACATTTTATTTCATCAAAGACATATCAGCATCAGCTATCAAAAATACATACATTTGAAGAGAGTATCAGGAATAGATATCACCTGAGAAAGACTGCTTGAGAGATCTTTTTTGGCACGTAAACCAAATTTGTGATTTATTATCACAGTACTGTAATTAACTACAATCAAACCCAAAAAGTGAAAAATCGTTACTCACAAGGTTCATTAATTTTAGTCCTTCCAAGAGTTTGCAATTTTTGTTCTTCAGTCTGTGAGCTTCATCAATAATAACACACCGCCATTCAATTGCATTTAGCTCTGGACACCCACCAAGAATCATTTCAAAAGTTGTGATAATGGCTTGGAATCTGTAGGTACCTCGAACGATACGTCCCTAGAGATTCATCAACACAAAAGATTTATTACCTTGAATCTACTCAATTTAAAGATTTTGTTGCTGAAATTTTTATCAAGAGCCCAACATCAGATTTTACATTATGAATTGTTTTGTCATCCCATACACATGTATTACATCTCTATAACTATGTAATTAATACTAACGAGTAATTATCCATAGCCACAAATCCAATATTGTCTAACCAACAGAAAAATTGTAACCACTTTTAAATTACAGATTTAACCATCTAATGAAACTGTTTCAAAAGGTGCATGTAATAGTATCACATTTTTAACCCTGGGAAAATCTGAAAGACTAACTGACAGGAAAAAATCCTACAGTCAATCAATCAAAATGTATGACGGTAATACATTTAGCACTCATACAGCAAGTAATAAAAGTATCACCTGAAAACTAAATGAACACTTTTTATCCAGCTTACTCTACTCCACTGGTCTGACAAAGAGCATATGTAAGGCCTTCAATAGGCAGTATACAATAACTCACTAGAGAAACAAGATGTCATTTTAATATTTAGCACTAATTTAAAAAAGTTTTCAGCCTTATCAATTTTGTAGAAAAGGCACCCCCCCCCCCCCTTTTAAAATAATCAGATTTCAAGGGTTTTTTCATGTTATTTAATGGGAAGTATTTCAGACAGAAAAGCAAACTGTACACAGATGAAGCTAGTTATACTAGCAAAAGGAAATCAACAGCTACCTAAAGGTAACATAGAGCTCAATCAGCTGTATTTTTCTCCTCACTGCTCTTCAAATTCAGGACCCAACTGCAACCATCTGTGTACACTTTAATCTCCACATGAGTATCAGCATCACTGCTATTCAATTGCAAAATTACTCAGCATACTGAAACAACATCCATCTTGCTGCAACCACTTTCACAAAATTTACTCAGTAAGCCTATGTTAAAGATTCTGATACGTAAAAAGCTTAAAAAAAACCCAAAACACATCATGGGGTGTAAAATGACTTTCACTAAGACATACGTACAGATAATGTGAACTATACTTTTCGTTACTACTACCTGACACAGGGTTTAGGTAAGTTATTGCATACAAGTGACATTACAATACCTGGGAATCCCTGAAGTACATTTCATACTGCTGAATCATCTGCCTGCTGATCATACTTCCATGATACACTACAACATTAAGGTCAGTCCACGTGCGAAATTCTCTTTCCCAGTTTGTTATAGTGGAAAGCGGAGCTATAATCAGAAAAGGCCCTCTTATACCAGCCAGGAGGATTTCATAGAGGAATGTAATTGACTGAATGGTTTTGCCAAGACCCATTTCATCTGCTAAAATGCAATTTCGCCTGAAAGTAAAATATATTTATTTGTTATTAGCATAAAAGAAAGTACAGACACTAAAGCCGTTACTCAAATGGACAATTTATAAAAACAAAGCTCAAATATACCAGTTTAAAACAATAGTCAAAACTGAGGCACTGTGAGTGTGTTTGCAAACGTTCCCTCGTTACGGTGAAAGAATGAACTCGGTACACAAAACAACAAGCTTTCAATCATGTTTAGCACCAGCAAAACCTAAGCATGGAATGTTCCACGAGGTTCTCCTAGAAAACTATTCCAGAAACATTCTTTTGGGACTACATCTGCCCTAATTAAAGGAATTAAAATTAATCAGATTTCATACACGTACACTCACCTTGACAAAACTGCTACAAATTAACGAAGATTCCATCAAAGTCACACATGGAAAGTATCCCAGCTACACTCACATAAAAGCAGTGCATTATAGCATCACTGACAAATTTCCCCTCGTTTCCAAAACTGAGACAGACGCACATAACCAAATTACTACATGAAGTACCACTAGGTGCTCACCCTCAGCCATACATTCCAGCACAGATGTTCACACAGCTATGTAGTGCTTGACTGAGAATTAAACCAAAATTTTCTTTTGCAGATCATGAAACTGTATGGTAAAATGGTATGTTTGTTGACATAATCTCTATAAAGGACAGGCAACTAATATTTTGGAAATAAAGCAAGCAGGAAGATTCAGGAATAGAAATCCAACTTAAATATAGAGAAAATACATAGCTCTGAAAAAAATCTTGAAAGTTATTATATTCCTGTTAATACATCATAGTATTAATGAACAAAAGTCAACTTTAGCTTACAATACAGAAAACACAATTATTTACTAGCCTTATTTTTGAAGAGAGGTAACTTTATTTGAAATACATATTAATTCTAGAAATCATTTTGAAAGATGCAAGCGTTTCCCCATTGTTCCAAAAATTCTGAAAGCTTGTATTTGATGGAAGTTGCTTTTTGTTTTAATTTCCTCATAGCCATTGAAAATTTATTTTCAGTTAGGTTAGTTTTATTCTTTTCAGATTTGTTTTTTGTTAATCTTGTTGACAAAAACATACTTGTACACCCCAAGGAAGAGAAATTTGTTTTTTCCAGCTACACCCTTTTAGCTATAAGCAGAGAAGTCAAGATAAATTTAGTTAAAACATGCCCAGTATTCATGCCCAGTAACAGTGATTCACTCCATATGGTATAAAATGTACATTAAAAAACATTCCATGCATATACCTATTGTACCAGTTGAATAGGAGCCAGTTAAGTCCTTCCAGTTGATATTCCCTGAGCTGATTGCCATTTTTATATTCCCTGGACTGTTCTATCTTCTTCCAGGAGTTTGGAGGTGGTCGGTCCTTTAAGGGAAAGATTAATATAGGTGCAAGTTGGTACAGAATTTACTCTTTCCAAAACATTTTAACCCATTATTTCTTGAGTGTAACAATTCGGATTTAGAATGTAATTATACAACATTAAAACTGGGACGGTATCACTGTTAACATTACTTACTAATTACTAGTCTGCAGAAACCTGAAATTTGTATTTATTTGTCTATATAAATTAATACTTCTAAAATTAATTGGAGACTATATAATAATATCAAGCAACTGATCTCTAAAACTAAGCATACAAATAGCTTGGCACTGGTAATTTGAAACACTAATTCATTTATATGAGAAACTTCAAGAATATATGAAGTTTCACTTTGGAAGCTCTAAGAACAGCTGTCCTACAACCAGAGCCAACTGAGTATTTGGGACTACCAAAATCCCCGAAGTCTAAGTAACTCTGGATGCTGATGCCACCGTCCTGAAGCAGTCTGGGCAATCTACACCGAGTTACTGTGATCCCTTTCCTTTCAGCACTTGCCCTAGTCACTGCTTATCACTCCACCTCACAGTCAGCCAACTCAAGAAGCCAACACCAGGAATACAAAAAAGTAGACTTGTGTGTGGTTTAGTTCCCTGAATCAATTTCACCAAGGGATCAGACGAAAGACAGTTATCAGCATACGCAGGATCATGATACAAAGGACGTGACAAAACAGACTGTATCAAGGTATATCATCTTAATGTCCCCAGCAAGCTAGAGGAAAGCTGACAGGTTATGTATTAAAAAAACAACCACAAACACATATACACACACACAAGTTCCCAAAGCCTGGAGACTCAACAGGCTGGCCATTAGCTTAGCAGGCAACTTGACAGAGAAATCATGATGTTTTTGACTGATACTAGGTAGGATTCCGGCAGAAAACACCTCTCTTTGGATAGCTTCTGCATCCCAATGTGAACAAACTCACACATTCAAGCAAAATATTTTTAGTAAAAGCTTTTCTGATCAGCTGTACTTCCCCCCTGCTACATGTCTCAGTGTTTATAAAAGCTTGAATTCACTCTAGACTCACGTGGCCTTATCTAGCAGCTCTGAATTTTAGTTTTTGATTTTGTATCTCTCTATTGCCAACGTCAGCATCACCTGACACCAGGTCTCAGTGCAGCAGTAGCTGTCCTTCCCCAGCAGCTGTGGCTTCCTCCCCTCACCCACAAGCAACCATCTGTCCACTCCCCCACACCAGGAGCAGCCACGCTCCTGCTCGCAGGGCTGCAGTCAGCAAATACCTTCTTGTATTTGCTGGAGCCTGGAACAAAAAAATACTTGTTGCTGATGCTAAGATGACTGTCAGTTGTACAGCTGCACTTTAATAATCTTATTCTCTCAAAGACAAATATGGTAAATGGAGAGATATAAAAGCCTTTCTTCCCACATGCCAAAATAGCAGGATTTTAAATAAATACTAGAAAAATGAACTAAATATAATATGAAGACATTAATCGTGACTACCGTCATTATCTGTAGATGGAAAAACCATTAAAATAAAATCCAAAGCCTACAAATTAAAACACTGTGCATATTCAGTTCTGTAAAGTAAGTAAGTTAGAACAAGTGTTGTACTACACCACATGGGACACATCTTACTCTGACAATGACACACATGACTTAAAATAGAACTATTTTGTTTTCTCCTGCTCTATGAGACAGAAGATTGATAATTTAAAGATAAAACACATTTCCTTATTACATGTATTTTTCTTCCTTTCAGCTAGCCCTTTATGACAAGAAAAATAAAAGCAGGAAGTAATTACGGAATCTGTTTGACAGATCTCATTTGCCAATTTCCTTCAGTGCTGAGGCACAAGACTCAACTCTGTTCTAACAGGATGTTTATACTTCATTCTGTTTTCTCCTTGTCTTAACGGTGTTTAGATTCTGTGAAAGCCAGTTTCAGTGTGTTGCTCATCACTCAGAAGCTCAGAAAGTTATAGCACTTCGTATTTTTTCCTAAACAAAAACTTTTATTTTTTTTAACAGAGTAACAAATTAGATGAGAATATTTATCTATACCTTCCTGAAAATATTATTTTTCCTAGGTAACAAAGGTAGCAGATCCTTTACACAGAATGTCAATAAGCCTTATGTTTTAACACAAAAGTTTAAAGTTGGAAAAAACAAATCCAATTTGCCAAGACAGACAAGTAAATTGGGTATAATTTTACCAATCTCCTTGAGTCAGGCCTGGAAGCTTGCAACTGTTCAAATTCTTCTATTTTTGCTTGATCTACATCTTCTTTCAGCTCCCACGTACTGTCTTCATATGGCAACGAACACCATTTTACTAAATAGTAAATAACAGGCTGCAGAAGAAAATTCTGAATGTTATCAGCTTTTAATTTAGTATACAGACTGTTAATATGCCTTACTATTTGAGTAGCTAGCTTACATGAGAGCTGGAAACAAAAGCACATTTCTGATACTTTCAAAAATGGTCGATGTAGATTCCTGTTATCTACCTACTTACCCTTGGATTCTCATACTCTACCACTTGTTGTAGACCCTTGGAGTACTTTTCAATCCCACTTACCCACAAGTAAATCTTAGTCTTAGGAAAGATAAATTACTACGTTTGTGATGTTTGTGGAAACAGTGCGGCAGGGCAGAATTAACTACAGAGGTTAACTACAGAGTTGCTACTGAGAACATTTCCTCTGCTCTCCAAATGAGGCTACCTAAGCCTAAAGCAAAGAGCTTGAGAAAGTTCCTAAAACAGAGGTCTTCTCAACAAAATTGAAAGCTTTACAGGTCTGCTGGGCAACATATATAAAAATTTAGGAAAAGTCTCAAAAGATCGAACCAAAGCAGATTATTTTATTTAGATTCAGTAAATAAATATTTAAAAAACAAATAAAAAGTCATCTTTCAAGAAGTTGGGGGAAAATCTTATGACAACACCACATTTTTTCCCGTAAGTGTAATGATGACAAATCTGCTGCATACAACGAAAAGCAATTTTAACCTTCAACCCTGCTTTAGGAAGATTAATGCAGAAATCACTGGGTAAAAGTCTGCTCATTTTACTATCTAGAAGAACAGAATAAGTATCATAGCTATTCCAACAGCCTTAATCAACAACTTCGTCAGTCTTTGTTCTCTGCTTGCCTCAGACTCTTTGTGAATTTTGGCAATTTATTTGCTTGATTTACTTTTCTGTTTTCTTTTTTTTATTATTTTCTAATCCCATGTTTGGGTTCTTTAATAGCTTTCCAGAGAGGTACTTTAAATTAAAAAAAGGGTTTTGATAAATACAGAGGGAAAGGTCCACTAGTAGCTATCAAAACACCTCACCATCACTGGTTGCCTAAAACCTAGGGACAGAGTTAGAGAGGAATAGGGAACCACCACTGCACTGCCTTGTTGTGCTTTTTTCAGCAGTGACCCCATGTCACTATCAGAGAGACAGGACAGTACATGGGATCAGCCTTTTGTTGGAACTCACAAGGGCAATTATCAAACCTCACATTTATGTCAGTAACTACCTAAGCTTTATCTACTATGACCTATTGTCCTGGTTTCGGCTGGGATAGAGTTAATTTTCTTCCTAGTAGATGGTATAGTGCTGTGTTTTGGATTTAGTAGGAGAATAATATTGGTAACACACTGATGTTTTAGTTGCTGCTAAGCAGTGCTTATACTAGTCGAGAACTTTTCAGCTTTCCATGCTCTGCCAGTTGCACAAGAAGCTGGGAGGGGGCACAGCCAGGACAGCTGACCCAAACTGCCCAAAGGGCTATTCCATACCATATGACGTCATGCTCAGTATAGAAACTGGGGGAGCTGGCTGGGAAGCAGCAATTGCTGCTTCAGGATGGACTGGGCATCGGTCAGTGGGTGGTGAGCAATTGCACTGCGCATCACTTGTTTCGTACATTCTTTTATCATTATATTTTCTTTTCCTCTGCTGTCCTATTAAACTGTATTTATCTCAACCCACAGGTTTTACTTCCCCTCTGATTCTCTCCCCCATCCCTCTGGGGGCGAGGGGGGGCAGGGAGGGTGAGCAAGCAGCTGTGTGGTGCCTAGTTGCCAACTGGGGTTAAACCACAACACCTATTAATACTAATAAAAATATAAGCCATTGAACTTTGATTTCTATTTCAAAATACATGGCTAGCATAGGAAACGACAAGATTGTCATGTCTCATTAGAAATATTATTGAAGCTTAAAAAATCATTAAGGTGTTACTCTGAAATCTGCTACAATTACCATTATCAAACACTACTTGGAGGTGTACCTTCCTGACTTGCTTTAAGATATATTTACCTCGCCAGTGTCCTTATCTTCACAAAGAGATACTTCTAATACCCGGTCTACTTCAACATAGTCAGGATTAAAAGGTTCTTCTTCCATCTGCAATGCAAGATTAATAAAACCAGTAGATAGGCAAAAAAAAGCTGCTATATGCTAAGACTTGGTCCTGCTATATGCTAAGATTTGGTCTCATTGTACACAAAATGAATCTGGCAGCTGGAAACTATTGAGGCTTTTGCACATACCTTAAAATCCCCCCCCCCCCCTTTTTTTTTTGGCAACTGGCACTGAAGAGGGATCTGACATTAGATTAGAAAATGCAGTCATTTAGGGATAAAGTGCTGATAGTAGACAAACTAGCCATACTAACATAATCTTTCCCTCCTTACCACTTTTTAAGTAGTTACCCAAACAATCTCAATTTTAAACCATGCAAGTCAGGTTAGTTCAGTGACTCCAGAAGACTTGTTCTTAAAATTACATTAAACAAACAACTCCCTACTGCAACCAAAACCCCAACTCCGATGGCTAATTTTTACTTCTCAATATTCAGCTGTTCTATTTAAAAGCAAACTATTAATCACAATTTTACAAGGAAAAAAAAAGCTTATTTAACTGTATACTTCATACTCACATCTGCAAAAAAGTGAGCTCTTTGTGCTTGCCGTAGTTTGAATCGTTTTATTTTCTGCTGGATTCTTTTATCCTTTAAAAGCTGTTGTTCTGTGGCCCACTCACAGTGGAGATAAGAGCTAAAATTACAGAGATTAACATTAACATATTAGTGAAAGAACACTAACATATTAGTGAAAGCAAAAGCTTACTATTTTTAATATACAGTTAAAATAATATATTTTATAAACCACAATTTCACTTAAAAAAGAAAATGTTATCATTTAAGACAGAATTCACTGTAAAGATCAAAGATTTATTCCTCCAAATAAGCATCTCACAGCATTTAGTTAAGGCAGTGTTTTTGGGCTAGGATCCATAGAAGTCTATGGAGTCACGAATTTCTTTCATGTATCCTAAGAAAAGAAACAAGTGTATTTAAAGTAAGCTTAAATAAATAGAGTTTAAAATCTGACAGCTCTATCAGAAAAATACCCAGAGATATAAAGTACTTAATATACTGGATCTAACTTTTTCATGTACTTCATGTGAACATCTCTTCACAGGTACTGCTGAACTATACAGCTGAGCCCATTAAAAGATCAGTGAGGAACATCAGAGCCCATGGCATAAAGGAACATGCCATCAGATTGGGTTGGGAGAGAAGCATGAAGTAATAGAGTCGAAGGAGGAAGCATAAGCACCGGTAGCTACACCATCTAACTGCACCCCAAGTGAGCCTTTCTGAAGTTAGACTGGTTTGACAGAAGTACATATATTTCTTCCTCACACCTTTTTAATATATTTTCATCACTTCTTAAGCTTTCTGAAGATATGCTAGAAATAAAGAAGAGCTATTGCTGGGTATTACTCATTCTCGGATGAAAAGATAGACTTTACCCTTTCAGAAAACAAGAGCTAAATGGTCTCCAGAAACATGTGAATCCAGAGTGTCAAAAAAAATGACATTTATTAGCAAGAATCTCATGAAATTACTCACATATGTAAAATTAAAAATCTGCTTGCATTTTCAACATCAAGAACTGAGTAGTGACAGAAAGATAGGTATGAAATTAAAATAGGAAAATAAGGAAAAAGTTTTCTTCTTCTTCATTCTTTTTTTATTTCCTGCTTCTGATGTAAAATAACGTCTATCGCTAGAAGTTTTTTTCCTTTTAAAACAGTAAGACCAACTCCTACATCAACCATTCCTAAATGTATGGCACAATCTAATTTAGGTTCACAAAACAGCTCTGATTTAAATTCATGAAATTAAAATTAGCCTCAGGCATGTAGCCCCTGCTGAATTTAATAAATGTGTCTTCTCTAAAAATTCTGTTCTTTTGGCAATAATGGCTGTCAGCTTATTGGTCAGTGTTGGTTTCACAATACTGATAATTTTAAAAGTTATTACTAACAATATAATGCAGATTCTTAGCAATTTTAAGATTAAATTTGTAAATAAAAATCTCAAAAGATGACAAAATCTAGTTATAAGTAATCTTCAAACATTACAAAACTTTAGTACATTAATATGGTACTTATTTCAGTCAACACCTCCAATGAAACAACTTTTAAATACTTACTAGTTCTTGTATTTTACAAAAAACTCTTCTGTTTCTACTGTCATTCCAGCAGATATCTAGGAAAGGAAATTCAGGGGAAATGTAAAACGTAAAAATAAAATACAACCCCCTTTTTCAAATAAGCAACTTTATTCCGTGACAATCACTTACTTCTTTCTTTATTACCCTGGAGGATAAGATTTTGTCTACAATTGCTGCATCTTCTTCACTTGGATTTTCCTATAAATGCAGGAAAACAATGACATAAATTGCAGTAAATGCCCTCTCTTCAAAACTGATCAGGCTTAAAACAGGAAAACAATGACATTATAAATTGTAGTAAATGCCCTCTCTTCAAACTCATCAAGCTTAAAACCTTCAAACACAAGTGGCTTGTTGAAAGATCAACAATAAAGGCGGACTTGATGTCCACCAGTAGCATTCTCTTAACATTCTCATAGAAGTCTGGGAGTAAACTTAAAATCCAGGTCTATATCCTGAGAGAAATACATGCAAAAGTACAGTATGTCTGCAACTTCCAAAGAGCATCAGATGCAATGCTCACCTGCCAAACACACTTAGAGTGCAAGCAATGGTGATTCTGATGCTTTCCAGACACAGACTCACTGTGAATGCCCTACTGAGTTGATGTGATGCAGCGGACATACCCAGAATTTCATTATACAGATATGGAGAAATAAGAACTCTGGCAGACAGGTTAAAAAAAATTTAATAAAACAAAACCAGCATGTGTCAAACTCAATTTAATAGATTTACTCTGAACATAGATAACAAATGTGCTGTGGAATCAGGCAGGCAAGGTCGTGTCTGGGAATTCCAGCAGGGCTTAGGTGTGACACAGATATGGGTTTACTTAGCTCTGCCAAGACTGAAGCTGTGGTTCCAGAGATAAAGAGCCAATCTTTAAAGGTTGGTTCCAATAAAAAGTCACCTACCTTCCTTGTCTGATTTGTTCCCAATCATACTATCCTTCTCCTTCCCTTACAACTTCGGCATTCCTTCAAACATCTCACAAACACTTTTTTCCCCCTGTTTCTTTCCTGCCACTTTATTTACCTAGAATGGCTCAACAGTAAGTTTGAGTACCAGAGCTGAGACAAGTTAAACAGTGAAGTGTAAACCTGAAGTGGGGGGTGGGGGGGAACGGAGGAGTATCCTTTTTAAAAATCTCAGTAAGCAGAGATGCCCATAGGCTCAATTAATTTTATACTTCTGAAAGTCACGATAATATTAGCATACAGCTTTTTCATACGCTTACACAGTGTAACACATTATTTGAGATATACCGGCCCTTAAGTCTTATCCTTACCCTTAAGTTCAGTTAAGTCAATGATTTTTCTGTTATAGAAAAGAAGAAAATAGTAATAGCCATTTCTTGTAGTTTTCAAGGTCTTAGCAAGATGTTACATTAAATAAACTATGGCTTAGTAATAATAATGTATTCCTTCCAAGTTAGGAGCCTTATTCACTGAACTACTTGAGACAAATGGGAAGTTCCCACTACAGACCAAGCCAGTTTTTACTTACCACAAATAATTGTAAAGGCTGTTCAGCAGGTAAAGGGGCAGAATTCTTTTTGATTTTCACAGAAACTTTAGCTTCTTCTTCTGATTGTTTTCCTTCTTCGGCATATTTTTTCCTTTTAACTTGACGATTTGATCTTCTCTTCTGCATGCAGGAGAATAAAAATAGGTTTTACCAAAATCTTACTCTAACGTGAATTGCAAGGTTTGGGACACTCTAAGCAATACTTCAGCTATATCTAAAACACAAGGCCAAAATTTGATAGAAAACATGTGTATCACAGAGGGACAGAAGTAGCCATGTACTATTTTTGATCAATTAATTTTTTTTTTCTGTTTCATATAACCATTTGATACTTTTATTTTTAGAGTTCAAAAGCAAACATGGAACAATATTTCCAGGGTATGGGAACAAAGCTGATATATAACAGATCTCCCATAAGTATCAGTATTTCAACAGCAATTTCATAATGCAGTGTAACAGCAGTGTGTTACTGTCCAATTCAAGAATCTGAATGAAAGATACAAAATATGCTGAAGTATCTCTGCTAAACAGTGCTATATAAAAAATTACGAAGATTTTCATTAGATCATATTGGTCAGATTGCTGATGAAGTCTGATCTGATGGCTAATAAAGTTTGTTGCTTTGTTAATGTATTTGTTTTCTCCTCCACCTTAATCAAGCTTGTTTAACAGCAGCATTTGGCTTGCTTTGTGGTTTCTCTCCCTAATCTTCCACTCCTGTTTCTGCAAGAATCTGAGGACAACAAGTTCCAGCTGGAGAAATCATGTTCAGTCTAAGAAAATAATTCCTTCTCACTCACTGTTTAAGTTTCAAATACTTAAGATTATTAGGATATTGCATATCCTTTCCACCCCTGAGTACCAATATATGAGACACTGCATATTTAACCATAAGATTAATTTGTAAATCCATTGGACAAATAATGATAGCAGAATCAAACTAGTCAGCTAACATTTGAAAACAGTGCAATCTGCTTTAGAGAACTGATAATCACAAAAATAAAATCAGCAAAGTAAAACACTCTCTATAAAATGAATTAATTATATTGAGCTACACAGGAAAGCATATTTTTGTTTAGGAAAAGCCACTGCTGCTTCTAATACACTGTAGTAATCAGTCGGGAGAACAACAAGTTGAGAATTGAACAAAAACCAAAATCCTGTGGTCATACTGGCTTCTGCAGAGCCGATATTAAGTAACAGTAAGACTGCAGCACAGGAACTTTCTTCCTGACTGTTGAATTCAGCCCTTGGTGTGGCTGGTATCTGGTAAAAGACCTAGCTATACTTCAACAACTACATTGCAAGTATTTTAGTAAGGTAGAGTAGTAACACTACATATACAGTAAAAATCAAAGAATAGGCATCACCATTCTTCTGGAGAAGCTGGGACAGTGCATATATGAAACCATTCAATCAGCTTTCCACAATAATGTAGCCAGATTAGCTAGTCTTCAATAAAAAGTGAGTGTGTGCGGGGTGGGGTGTTAGCACAAAAAAAGAAACTTCAGATTTAAACAGACACATTAATGTGACATAAAATGTCACATTATAGTTAAATCAACAATAGTTTGCTGACAGAAGTAGATTTTTTTTTTAAATGCCAGCTAATAGGAGCAATGCAAATGATGTATGAATTAGGAAAGAAGAATTAAGAACCAGGTTCAAGTTTTACTCATTAAGTATTTGTTGAATTTTTCAAAACCTAATGAGGCATTAACTGGCATTTTCAATCCTTCTCGCTATGTCTTTTCGTAAAGTATGAAATGATTAACAAAACATCACAGATTTATGTTCTCCAACATATTAATATATAACCTGAGTTGTTTGAAAAAAACTTTGTTATTTCCCTGAGCTGATAAGCATCGTCACAAACAAATGCTCTAAGGCACAAAATAAAGTAGTACCACACATTTTTCCGAGAAATAACATATTTAAGGAAGACACTTACTGTGAAACTAAGCATACAAAATGAATTAGGGGGAAAAAAAGGCCTAAAATTGCCCTCCAGAGCTTAGAAACAGACACCTATTTGCAACAGGAAAAGAAAATCATGAAAATGTTTGAAAACTAGAGAGAGAATGAAGTAATGAAGTAAACCAACTTATGTCTTTCCTGTTATGCTTCTCCCAAACTCCTTCAGGGATAGATGGGACAGTGCTGTGACATTCTGCAGTATAATTTTTTCTATCCCATGTCACCCCTTATTGTCTCTACCCTCTGTTCCCTTCATGCCAGGATCATGTGATTTGATGATACTCCCTGTCTAGCCACACTAGAATTGAAGATGACCCTTGTCATGCTAAAAATCAAATATCCAAAAAACCAAAAGCAATGAGAAAAAAAGAAATAATCTTCAGTCTTTTGTATTATACTTGTTGGCCTACAAGTTTATACCTATCTGATTACAGAACACTATTGATAAGTGACAGTACTCCCGAACCTGCTTTCATCTCCTTCCATGTACTAAATGGACTTTCTATACCAAGACAAATTCCCTTATAAATAATTTCATGTTCCCTTCCAGTTAACCTTTACCTAAGACAAGCTATCACTTAAGTTAATAAAAAGTCATTCTGATAAATGGCTTCTGATCCTTTTTTTTCCCCCAGCATTATTATCTGTGAAATACTGAAGGTCAACTCAGGATCTCGTAATTGTTTTCTGACACTGTCACCAAATAATGCAATTAATTTTTACTCAACACCACCTTATTTTGAATACTGATTTCATCTCTGTGGATGAAATTGCCACGGGATAAAAACCTGTGCATTTCCAGCATATAACCTTACTTTTTATGGAGTTTGCCCTAAAGCAAGGAAGTTATAATTGTTACTAACATACGCATGAATAGGATATAATCTCTTACAAACAGTTCATACTTCTTTGTGCATAAGTTTTGTAAATAATTAGCTATGCTACTATTATACCAGGGCAACCTATGGAAAAATTGCAGAAAGTTACAAGGTTGATATTCCTCAAGGGAATGACTCCACCACTTTAATTCTTGATCTGGCACTTCCTTCAGAAGTATTCCACAAGCAAATAGAGCCTATCAGCATATTGATCATTTCTCCCTTCAGATCCAACACTGAAAGAAACCAATTCTTTCAGTTTCTACAGAAGCAGAACTCGGAAAAAAACATTAAAGTTTGAAATGAGCCTTTTAAATGTTCTCAAAGAGCCAGTTTCACTGATAAATGTCCCTTCTATTAGGCAATCTCTACATTTTTCCCCCACAAAGTCAGCCAAAGTAAGGATCAGGTCTAACTGCCAGCTCAACAGGTGAGTACTTACAGTCTCAAATCTATGGACTTCTGTACTGAAATGAAACAGATACAAGCAGGGCACTGATGTCCCATTACAGAAACAGGACT
Organism: Mycteria americana; assembly: GCF_035582795.1. Taxonomy (NCBI): domain Eukaryota; kingdom Metazoa; phylum Chordata; class Aves; order Ciconiiformes; family Ciconiidae; genus Mycteria; species Mycteria americana. Next base: position 31,987,228 of record NC_134372.1, read on the forward strand.
CTAACCTGTAGGATTTTCTGATTTTCAACTGAGGAAAGTAGTTGATAATCAGGTTCTACTTATGAGATACAGACAGCAGTGAGAAAGTAACCATCACTGTGTCAAAAGGAGTATAACTTTTTGGAGAGAGGGAAGACCTGTAGAATAACAACACACACAAATTTAAAAGGGAAAAATTCTGACTACTTACCTGTGAGTCTTCATCTTTCAATGGCCGCTGTGGAGTCTGCTTAGCATCAGACAATTCATCTGAAGATTCATTTTTTCTTTTCTGCTTCTTACCCAGTGTGATGATTAGCTTTCTGTTAGGAAAAACCCCCCAACATCTAAATGAATGCCATATACTAGTCTACTTAACTTCAAGATTAAAAATAACACCACATCTACTAGCAAGTCCCATCTTCTCCTTAACATAAAACTCGGGAAGCACCACTGTCTGAAAAATGAAAAATATGTCTCTTTACAGTTGACAGTATTTTCTACTACTGTTACTGAGTTTCTCTACAAGCAAGCAGTTACCTTACTATCACAAACGCCTCTGTATCACACATATTTTGAGTCTACAAATGAGCAAGAGATGCAAAATCCAACATTTAAACTAACTGACAATGGTAAACTATACAAAGTTAGCATAAATACTATCTGCAGATAATGACAGTAAATGATTTATCATAAACAATTTATCATTGCAAAATATATATTCTCTTATTTTTACTCAAAAAAAATAGCTATGGACAACAATCTAAATCATTCAAAGCTGTCTGACATGCAAAACTTTTATGTTTAATAAGTCATTCAATGGTGAAAATGAGGGAATTGCATGAATCCTTTTTGCCCTTCAAAAAAAAAAGGTAAAAAAAAGAGAATCTGTATTCAAAACCCAGTAGTTTTATCTGTAAGAAATCTCAGAACCTCTCAGAATATGTTAAGAACCAACATTGTGCTGAATAAATTCGTTAAATTCTAATGAACAAGCACCAATTATTTATTTGTTCAGATTTAAAGGTTACGCTGTAAATGGACAATACCAATTCATCTGATTTGTTTTTAACTAAAGGGTGTCAAAATATTTATTTTTTCCTATTTGAAATGTGCCAAATACTCCTCTTTAAATATGTTTTCAGTGGCATAATTGCAGAATGATGACAAACTATCAAAAAAAAATCACAGATAAAGAGCTGTCCTAAAACATATATTTTATATAGTATCTAAGCATCAGATCCGCGTAATAGAAAATGAGGTAACTGTTCCAGCATACAAGCCTCTTCTGGCATTCTACAGAACAAATGAAACACAAGACACCAGTCTTTATACAGACAATCCAAATTATTTTACACCAAAGTAGCATCAAATATATTGGCCACCTGAAAAACCCCTGATGAGAAGGTAGTGGTTGAAACACTTGTATCTCATTTGCTTCTCTTGGCAAGTGTCCAAATAAGAGACCTATCACATATTTACTACGTCCAAACCAACAGTCCACAACAAAAATGAAAATCTTAAATTACCAAAACACTATGGATAGTTTAAGCAACATGGCTTACAAAAGATTATAAGCACATTTTAAGAAGCAATTAACATTTCCATTGGTTTACAATATTTAACCACTAGGTATGTTCAGTGGAAAGGTTAAAAAAAAGTAAAGAAAACATTTTCCACTCCCATATTTTTTACTTCTCGTATGAAGTGAATAGCACTGGTGAATGCATGTTGAAATTAAGCTGCAGTAAGCTCAATCACAGATCTGCTTGTTCATATTGCTGCTTCTTCAAAAGTAAATTCTGGTCCTCAAAGCCCTTGCTTTTCATTAGGTGTTCTCAGATAATTATTCCTTAGAAAACATGTTTCATAAGTGCAGGAAATAATTTCAACAACGAACATTTCAAACACTGGTTTTCCTACTGTCTTCAAGAGTAGTTTGGGGTTTTTTTCCCCCCCTCACTTTTCAATCTCTGATTAGGATTTTTTTTTTTTTTTTTTTTTTTTTTAAGACTGTTGGATTCTCAGGTATTTGTCCACTGTGACTCTTTCTGGTGATGGACTTGGATAAACCACTTTTTCCATTTTTATCTCATTTTGTTTCATAGAGTTTAAGTGTTACATTAGCACTTGTCAGCTAATATGTCAAATTAGTTAATATATTCCAAAGTGACACAGACAAGGCACACTGTGATTGAACTTCTGAGCTTGTTGTTCAATGGAATTGTGGATGCTAAAATTTAATATGGATTTAAAGGAAAATCTGGTAAACTTAAGGGTGAGAATTTCTTGGAAAACCATTAAATTTATTAAGCAGTAGCTATCTCACAAAGTTCCTAGTTTGCATCTTTGGAGTTTGGGAAAATATTAAGTATCATATATGTTTTCCCTGCTCTTAAATTCTTCCCATTGCATCTGCTTCTGGCCATTGCTGGAGAGAGGATACTAGGCTAGATGAAACTCTGGTCTCATGCGGGTATGCACTCTTCTAAACTTTTCCCATATATTATTAAGTGCAACAAGCTGTGCTGATCTGTACCTGTCCCTTGCTGATCTTTTCATTGAAATAAATGGACACAGAACATATTCAGTCCAGTGAACTCACGTGATATAATTTGTAAATTATTATTTTTTGACCAATAAATAAGATCCCAAGTCTTCTCTTTGATTTAGAGCAAAGGCTTTAAAGGCCTAATGCATGTATGGCATTGTCCTGGTTTTGGCTGGGATAGAGTTAATTTTCTTCCTAGTAGCTGGTATAGTGCTGTGTTTTGGATTTAGTCGGAGAATAATATTGATAACACACTGGTATTTTAGTTGTTGCTAAGTAATGTTTACACTAGTCAAGGGCTTTTCAGCTTCCCATGCTCTGCCAGGTGCACAAGAAGCTGGGAGGGGGCACAGCCAGGACAGCTGACCCAAACTGCCCAAAGGGCTATTCCATACCATATGACATCATGCTCAGTATTATAAATGTGGGAGTTGGCCGGGAGGTAGTGATCGCTGCTCTGGGACTGACTGGGCATCGGTCAGCAGGTGGTGAGTGGTTGCATCACTTGTTTTGTGTCGTCCCCCCCCCCCCCCCCAGTTTTGTTCCTCTCTCACTCTCTTGTTGTTTTCCTTTTCATTACAATTTATTATTAATAATTTATATTTTTTTCCTCTTTTTCCCAATTATCAAATTGTTCTTATCTCAACCCATGAGTTTTCTTACTTTTGCTCTTCTGATTCTCTCCCCCATCCCACTGCAGGGGGAGGGTGAGCGAGTGGCTGTGTGGTGCTTAGTTGCAGACTGAAGCTAAACCACGACACAGGCACATTGAGATGATTGTGAATGTGATACACATTTTGATTTTTAAATGAACAACAAGACTACTAACAACAAAGAACAAGGATAACAATGTTCTTTCATCAAATAAGTGTTGAGATGTAAGACAAGCTGGAAGGGGCTGCTGGAGGACATCTGGTCCCTACTCAAAGCCAACTTCAGAGTTCTTTTACATTGCTCAGTCCAGTCAAGTTCTGCTTATCTCCAAAGCTGACACGTCCCTGGGCAATCTATTCCAAATATTGATCCTCTTTTGTGAAATGGTAGATTAAAATGCATCATAAATGCATGCTGCTATGTTAAGGATTTGTATCCATGCAACCATAGTTCATCCCCATTTCATGCACTACTGCCTAATATTTTAGGCTCAGCTTCCTTTTGGATTCAAGAAGCACAATATTAAGAAAGGCTGTGACTACTTTACTACGGGTTGTAGTGGTATCCATTGAATAGCAGAGGATTTTAAGCATCTTCTGTTGTAGAACATGGGCTTTATTTTGTGATTAGACTGCTCTAGCTACATCTTTCCTTGTGCATTTTTTCCTCTTGTTCTCTGTAGTTGTAGTCCCCCCTTGTGTTCACCTCTTGCTCTGCTCTGCAGTCTTATACATAATACTCCATTTCTCCATCTGCTTTTGTGCCTTGTCTTGATCTTGTATTCCCTACCCTCAGTACTTCTCTTCATAAGCATCTCCCTGAAATTTTCTTAACATCTTCTCTACATGTTGCAGATCAGAATGTTTCCTCCTCTATATGTGGATATGGTGCCAATTAAAGGAATAAATGCAGTTTCACTTCTTTCTGATCCAGTGCCCAGAACCACAATGCTCCTTGCTATCAAGAGCTGCTGAACGACAGTATGGTGCTGAAGTCATGCATTTCTATTAGTAAAAATGCAATCTGCTCATATTTTGGCCAAAAACTTCTAAAAAAATCTGCTATGTGAAAACAATGATTTTCAGAAGCTTGTAAACTGGATCAACTCTTGTGAATATTTTTCATTGAGAGAGCAAGTTCTCTTGCCAGTTTATAAATTTCTGCATGAAAGCATAAAGATCCTTGGCTAAAATTCCTTTTTCCACCCCGAAACAAACTGTTCTGAACAGAAACCATCTATTCTTTTTCTATGAAAGGAAACAGCATACTGTAGACACAGAATAAATAATATCACTAGACTCCATTCCAATTTCACTTTCTCTTGCCTTTTTAAAGTGTTATCTTATTACATAACATCTAGAAATACTGTAACAATTAGACAGTGTACATTTCTTCAACATATATTTCTTCTTCTATAACTACAAACTAAAGATGTTGAGAAACTTACACCAATGGAAAAGTTTAAAGAGAAGCCACCTCATGAGCCATTATTACTTCTGATCCCTAGCACAAGACTCCTAACGTGGTTTAGATCCACAAAACTGAAAGACTTAAAATATCGGCAAGACCACCAGGAACCATTATTTGAGGAGCGTTGCAACTTCTTTCTTATAAATTAAGAACCAGTAAGAATCTGCTCCATTCCCCTTCTGTTTGATAGCAGAGAATGTGACAGAAGAGTTGTCAGCACTTTGAACAGCTTTAAAATTATAAAGAACAGTTTTCAAAGCCTTCCAAGTGGTGAACATGAGGAAGTATCAGAGAGGAAAGAAAAGAAAAACAGCAAATATGTATTAGGCATGGAAGAAATGAGAAGTATTGCTGGGCTTCAATGCATGCCTTTAATACATCATTTTACTTCAATTCTCCCAAAACAGAGAAACACCAAGTAATTAATTATTAGTGTCCAAAGCCACCTCCCAAATATTTTTAATTTGTAGTCAAAGCACTTTGTTATTATTACTAACAATAAAACTCCTGTGTTATCAACAGTATTAGTATTTCTTTATCACTAAAAACTTAGCTAAAAATCTGATCTATTAGCAAAATACAAAGCAGATATTTCCTTGACAAGATAGCAGATCCTCTTGGAAAGAGAGTTAAATTGGTGGTATAAAAACAGTTGCTCTTTATTTATTAAACATATGCTAAAAGGATAATACTAACACACTAATATTAGCCACTGTCTCCTTTCTCCAGTTATCTTTCAAATTAATAACTTTTGCATTGTGCACAGATTTTTAAAACACTCCTATAGTCTTATTGGAACCAACAGCCATTTCAAGCTCATACGACACTGGAATAATAATGCAAGGGGACAAACAAGCATTTAGTTATTTATTCAATAAGACAAAACTATTTTGCATGCATATATTTTTCAGTAGAAACTTAAGATTATGTCTCTTAGACCCAACGTACGTATCAAAACTAGAATCTGGAAGCAGAGAAAACTTCACCAAGGAGCCACAGCTCAGACATCCCAGAAGGATGATCAAATTTGGAATATGTGCCATTTCTAATCATGACAGTAGTTGTTTATGATCTAACAGACCTAACAGAACAAAAAGATTGAGATCTCTTCTCATTGAGCACAGATCTATTAGCCAACGTTTGCCTGACTTACACAAAACACAAAAGACAACTCACAATGTCTGCCTTCTAGGAAATTCACTTCAAGTTCTATGCATTTAAACTTAAATGATACAGGATCAGCATAACAGGCGAAACACTTCCCTTCCACCCCTTCCCTACGTCTCCTGTTGCTAACTGAGTCTACAAAGGGTTCAAATCATCTTAACAGTATCATATGAACAAGCTATCATATAAAGATTTTTTGTCAGGGTCTTGGATCCTAAAAATGCTCCATCTTGTAAACAGTACACGAGACCTACTTCAAGGCAACAAGGACATTCACTCATTTGCGTAGTGAACAGGATCACATAGGACTTGCTGGATTCATTATTACATAATTTAAGGGTTAATTTAAAAAATCCACCATTGTTCTTTTAGCACATGAAACAATACAGCCATTTCTAATAACAAGAAACAGTTTTAAACTTAAGGACTACTACCTTGAATCGAGCTTCTGTAAATCAAATTCTTCTGGAATCAAATAAATCTGGGGGATTTATTTATCTATCTGAACTATGCAGTGATAAAAAAAATGTCTTAAATGTAGTCTACTGATATTGTCCTTTACATCACCAATGCAGAGCTGCTGCTTTTCATCAGGGCCATGATATTTAATTTTATGTTTGAGTAGGTGGGAATACATTGAGAGCTATAAAACCTAAATGCCAATCTACTTTTTTGAACAGAATGTTCACAAATTCCTAATTCTTCTATCTTTCATATCAAGTGGTAAGAAGTAGACTTCTTAGTTTAAATATGCATCACCTTAAATGGAACAACTAGAATTACAATCAGTTAGAAAAAGCTTATAAATGGAACTAAGTTCTATGCAAAAATATTAAGGATTTAAATAGATTCCTAAACATCAACACACCTTGGTAAATAGCCATATGAAAAGTGGTTCTGCAGTCCTCAGAAAAATAAGTAAGTAAAGTAAGTTAATTTTAAAGAATGGACTTCATCAGTAATCAATGCATAAAGCAAACTGGTTACTTAATTTGGTAACGCTAAATACAATACACATATGTTCTTCTACTTCTAATAATTTCTGTCATACCCTTACAATTTTCTTGGTAGTAAAAGAATTTAGTCATTTATCTTCACCAATGCTTATGGCGCAGAAACTTTACTAATTACTGAATCCAGTTCTAAACCATTTGCCTGAAATTAACAGGCATTATTTCTATGACGTCAACAGGTCAGAGGATTAAACACCTCAATCCCCACCTTTAGAAAGAAACTACAGCCTGCCTAGAAAGTAACTGCTAACAATTTATAACTAGCAATGATAAATTGAAAAGAATCATGATATAATTTTTTTTGGTACATGTAGATCTCATAGGAATCTAAGGATCTAAGGAAAATGTAAACAGTTAACATGAAGCCCCCGAAGACATACCAATTGTGTTGAATTAGGGGGGGGAAGGACTGTTTAAAAATCATCCCATCCCCTAAATTCCCTGAATTAAGACACAGGAGTTAAAACTTGGAGTAGCCCTCATCTAGGATCATTTCAGTAAAAGCTGTATTGCATTACATTCAAAAGCACACTTTTTTTTTTTTTTTTAAACAGATGGCTACCAGGCAATTTTATCAAGGTCTGTTCAGCAACTAGTGTTCCAGCTCTGCCAGATCAGCGAGGCAGAGTATCTCATTTTCACAGCTGGACAACTGTGTACCTCCGTAAATCCTCCTCAAGAGCGATACAGGACATCCTACAGACGATATGCTACACAGACAGGAGCCTTGTAAGATCCCAGCAAAGTTTATGATCACAATCTAAGTAAGTTTGCTGTTTGAATGCTGGACTAGAGAAGGTACAGTTGTGCTCATATTGGATAGGCTATGTCTGATGCTAGCAGACATGTGAAAGATCAGATTAAAACCATTCTCCAAACACTTCTCAAAAAAAAGAAAACCAAACCCAATATATTTGTTGTTAGTTTCTGCTCTTTCAGCTCTACACCAGCCTGCAAATCGAACAGGAGGAACCTGAAACACAAGTCTGACTTCGTATCTTCTCAAATACACATAACTCCACACCACCTCCCGCACCAGTCTGGCTCTCAGAATCCAAACTGAATCAGCATATTTAACAGTTACTGCAAGTTAAGTATGTTTGCTATAGAAAACACTGAATGAAGAGAAAGATATTCATCTGGGATGGACATATAGTGGAACTCCTTCTAAAAAGGAAAGCCAGATGCACTCAAATAAATCCTCCACTACTGTTAAAAAGGTATAATTAGCTTATTCTTTTTTTACTGTAGACCTTTATTGGTTGTAAGGTTTCACTCGTGATTTTATTGCATCTAGAAGAACTACAGTTGACAACAGTTTGTAACAGTTGGAAATTATTTATCCTTTGAATCATGAGGGGACTTTCTACTGTCTTCAGCTTTTATTTCCTGCTTAAATGGCAAGCAATGTCATAGATACAACTTCACTATTTTTTTTAATAGTTTTTCTCCTTATTGAGTAAAAAAGAAAAAAATAGTAATTTTTCTCTTACAATTTTAAACAGATCTCAAAAATCCTTATTTCCAAGAGAAAACCAAAAGTTTTCATAGAATTGAGGTTCTCCCTTCCCCTTCTTGCCCAATAAAGCACTTGTCTTCAAAAGGTCTTATTTTAACATGGTAAAATTTTCTCCCAAGATTCAGTAAGAGTTTGTTTTATTTTAAGATAAATGAGCAAACCAGTGTAGCAACCCACACATTTAAAACCCAATCCTATTTTGACATAACAAGAAATATTTTCCTAAGAATGTAAGATAAGAAACCTTTAGAAGAGTTGTTTAGCCTTCTAAAACCCTTATTAGTTATTGGATTTAATTCTGTTCTTAAAACAAATTTTATTGATCACACAATTTTTTTAACCACCTTTGAAAACACAAGTATAGCCATTCTATAGTAAATATTCTTATAGAAGACCAACAGTTATATTTGCATAGAAAACAGAGTCTGGTAGGACTATTCTAAAAAAAAAAAAAAAAAAATCAAGGCCTTCTTGCAATTACTGCTCCTCATAACTGCTCTAGTATATTCTTTGCTAAACAGTTAATATTTTACGTGTTTATATACATAATATAAAATAGTGCTAAAAACATAACACATAAAGCTGTTTGGATACAAAAATGAAGTATGTGGATGCCTCAAAGCATTTGATTTGCTGCTCTCCATCAAAATACACCGAAATTCTGTAACATCTGTAGTATGTGGCTCTAGAAGAGTCTCTTCACTGCTCTTTTAACAGGATCCAACTGCTAAATCTTTAGGTGTGAGTCCCACATACTTAAAGCAATACCTGGCAGCATGATTAAGTTAAGAGTGCTACTGGGGCATTAGTTGATTAGTGGTAAATAATGGGGAGGCAAACCTTCACAGCTCAATGCAAAATGATGAAAAGTTGACCATACTTAATTAAATGGGAGTCTCTCTACCAGCTTCAGTGTACTTTGGATCAAGCACAAATATCATGGTTAAAGAAATAGTTTGAGAAACGTCTTTTTCTCAATTGACACTGCCTCATGAAATCTTGAAAACTGATCCTAACTGATGTGCCCAGCTAAGCGTTTCACGAAGACAGAAAACTGAATGCAGAAGTATAAATCAAAGGTAACAGCTCATTTCACTTTTCTGATTAAAAACAGTAAAAACATGGGAACTACATAGTAAATCATAGGGATGATACTTTGGCAAGTTTTCTTAACTACCCAAAAGAATGAATAAAAAGCACACTAAGGGCAATTCACATAAAGTGTCAGGAGACTGACATTAACTAAACAACACTGTAAGTTTTCTGATTAGACAGACAGACAAAATGTCTGTTATAGAACATAAGTAAATTCAGAAACATAAAAGTGAAATCAACTTTGGAAGTACACATCCAAAATCCCACTTTAAAACAAGATGGAGTAAAAAAAAAAAAAAAAAAAAAAAAAGGAAGCACCATACAGTGTGCTAAGGAGTATTATGAGCAGCATTCATATGCCAATCCATAACCAGAAGAGAAAGAAATTAAGACCAAGAAAGTTCAGGTTAAGAATCAAGTCGAGTTTAGAGCAGTAACCTTTATACTATAGGATAACTTCTCAAGGAAGTTGTTTACTTGGAACATGTAAGAAAAGCACTGATCTCTAGAAAAAAAATGAAAATGCAGAGAAATGGGCTGATTAAAAGAACAATTCATTTCTGCTCCATATACATGAGAATATACAGGTACATGAGACAATTAAATTTGGAGAGATATGCCACTTAATATTTCTGTTACTGCAAAAAACATAGATTTAAAAAATAAAAATCAGACTGTAGCTAAGATTTCCATTTCAAGTCCTGACTGACATACTTAATATTAGAAGTTACACACTTTCCTTTAAAAATATACAGGAGAACTAGGTTAGCTCTAGTCAGAAGACATGCCACCTACTGAATCCCTTGGAGCGTTCTAACATGTAACGTCTTCTGAAAGCTCCCTACCCCAAGGTATCCACCCAGCTTGACTCAGCTGAGTCTGAAAAATTTTTAAGAGGGCAGATTGAATTGATTTGACTAAAGACTACTAAGTGCTTAGAATACAAATTTTCCAACATGCACCTTCCTTTTGACACATGGTATCTACAAGAATATTCACTTGCTAACAAGTTCATTAAGCTTCCAGCTTCTTTCTATGCACTTTATCATGCACACTGTATTGAAGATACATGCCAAAATTGAGAAAGACAGCATTTATAATATCAGATAAACTTAATTTGGAGTCGGAACTGATTACAACACTAGATGAAAGATACTTTGGTCTTGTCTATGCTTCAAAAGTAAGTATAGAATAGTTTAGGATATGAATTTAAAATAATTCCTTTCAAAAGGACAGTCCTACAATGATTTTATCTAAAGAGAAAACAGCATTCTTGTTTCTGAATGAGAGTCCACACATGGACTTAATCAGAAAGAATTTTGTGTAGGCAGTGGAGGAGAAAATTTTATTATCTGTAAGCAGTTTTCATTTTAATCAAGGATTTACAGTCTGAAGAGAAGCAAGACATTTTAATCTACTTACCCAATTTTTGTTTTCTCTTTAATTTTGGATGAGGAACCAGTTTTCGGTTTTTTGCTCTCCTTGTCCTTTGGTTTGGATTTCACTTTTCTACCCTTCTTTTCCTCTTTTCCTTCAGCTGAAACACTGGGGAAGTTTTCAGGACTCATTACTCGTGGAATGTTTCTCTCTCCTCTCTCTTTCGCTTTTGCAATTGCTTCAGATATTATGCGATTTGCCTTCTCTTGTTTACTTTCCGAGTCTGCTTTTTTCTTCTGCTTCTTTTCAGACATTGCCCTCACCTGGGTATTCTGCAACTTAGTATATGATCCTGAACCATCAGTCTTCTTGGAGGAAGGAGGCTGTAGCATGAGACAAAAAGTAAATAAAACCATCTTATTTTAAGAATAGAAACATTTCTTGAAAGAAAAAGTGCAAATGTTTTTGATCTGGATACGCATTTAAAAAAATTTAAACTGGCAGGGACTCACTCAGACACAAAAAAGAAGGAATTCTGTTTATACCACAGAATGGCGTGGGTTTCTGAATAACTACATCGACTGTGGGTTTTAAACAACCAATCCACGTACTGAAAATCAGTAAAAGGTGTCTTTCTAAAATTCTCTCAGCCTTATTTGCAGCTCTGTAGTTAGAGACACTGATCCTTAACCTTTCAGGCATTCCCATACATTTGACACACACCTCCAACATCTCCAATAAATGTTCTTCTCATAAAATCTGAAAAAGCAAAGAACTCACGAAGGTAACAGCATCAGTATTTTGCCTTTGGTAAGATACCAGGACCACAGATACCTTAAAGCAGACTAAAGATCTACAAGACTAACTCAGTTCTAAACAGAACAGATGCTCGAACAAAATCAAGATTAAAAAACAGACAAAAGATAAAACCAAAACTACAATTACATGGCTCTGTATTAATAAAAAAAATCAGAAAGCAGTATTTCCTTTATTTAGATCAACATAAGGTCGGTGCCTTAGTTAGAAAATGTACCTTGTTTCTATTTTCAGGTTTTTAACCACCCTTTCATAGACACAGAATTGTTTACACTAAGAGTGCAACATTCAGATTATCAGCCTCTCTTTAAACAGGCTAGAAGACATGTTTTTGCTTTCCTCCCCTCCCCCCTTCCCCTCTGAGGAATGGAAAGAATTTCCTATTCAAACAGACAAAAACCCCAGCAGATAACAGTTATGTTACGTTCTCACCCGTAAATGCGCCTCTGCCTACAGCATGAAGAAAAGCCACCAGGAATTTCCAAACACATTTTCTGGCCAAATCCAGCGCACTTCACTGGATACATTTTCTATAGGTGCCTCATCAAAGGCTTAACAGCAGCGCTGCAGCACCGGGAAGGAGGCAGGGTTCAGGATCACTCTCTAAAATGCCACCTTAAGGCCTACAGGCTATAACAAATAACCAAGACCCGAGAAAACAGCAACAAGCTCAAGATGGCGATGCAGCACGGCTCCCGCAGCAGCAGCCAGTAATAAGGAAGGTTATTCAATCCCATTAGCCTTTTAGCCCAAAGAACCCCTCCTCCTCCCACTCATTCAGGCTTTCACTTACCCTTCCTCTTGGCCTCTTCACTGAAGACATTTTTGGCGTCAGACAAAGGCTTGCCCTCTGCTTTTTCAGCACCCCAGGCAGTGCTCAAGAGAAAAGCATTGAAAGAAGATTGCTAAATGGCCTATTTAGCGAGCTGCAGCCAAGATATGCACAACCCTCCACAAACACACATTGTGATTTATCAACATATTCCTCCCCTGGCAAGTACACATCCGCTGATCCTCCAGCTCAGGTATGGCAAGGGCTGCCTGCCTCCCCTCCAGAGCGGGGTTTCAACAACAGCTGTAAGCAGATAGCCAGATTCCAACAAAGCACAGAAAGAAATGAATGCACAAAGCATCAAAATGCATCAGCATGAATATTAGAGATGTCGTTAAAAATACTGACTCCTTCTGCGGAAGTAGGCCAGCAGATGGTGCTACCCGTTATTATTCCATTAGACTCTGCAGTTTAACCCCCAACGGACTGCTCTTCCCTACATGTGGTACGGGCATTAACTCTTACTTCTCCACCTCCTGCAGTACTGCGCCCATGTTTCTTCGCTTGGATGGAAAATCGTGGGAACTAAGCGTTTTTCTGTCTTAGACTTCAATTCGTGGCAACTTTGTGGTTCCAGTTCTCTCATCAAAACGGGGCCAGGGGACAGCACAGGAGGACAGAGACTAAAATCTCAGACTGTGGCCTCAAACATATTTTGCTCTCCAATATACTTTTTTTTTTTTTTTGCATTGAATTCATTACAATAAGCTAGCAACAGTAATTGTATAAGCATTTGCGTACAGACTTCCCTGCTTCCCACATAAAATGGAAGAACTCCTTAACTCGATTTTATCCCTCCGCTCCCTGCCCAGACCTACGGGACGCTTTGCAGTGAAAATCTCCTCAATTACATGGGACACAGCTACATGGTAAACTCCTCTTCATTCCAAGGTTGTTTTAAAGTGCTATTTTAAAAGATCTGTCAAATTTTTAAATACATATTGTCAACATATCAAATAAAACCAAAAAGAAGATACGATGGGGTTTTTTGAAAGGTTATTAAGAAAACAAGAAGCTTTTGACAGCACAGCTCCATCCTAGCAATACCCTTTACTCTCAGAAGCCCATTAAAGAAGAATGATCAGGATTTGATTTCTGTTTTGCTTAATATATATTTATACTTTTATTTTGTGATACAATACATGTGTTTTTCCATAGAAAATTTAAAATACTGCAAGGAATTTGAGATTGTTAAGACTAGGCCTTACACTTAGTCAGAATTTTACTTCTATTCAAGATTAATTTCAAAATGAAGTTCATTGTCCATTGAAAATACTAGTGGTACCAATACATTAAATGGATTCTTTTCTTAACAATACCACTTAAATTCAAAGGTATTTCTGTAAATATGCAGCTTAATCACAAGGACAATTATTAAATTTTAATTTTAATTTTGAGAACTCTAGCCAAGATGCTTCTACATTATAGTTACAGTACCTATAACAAATTGCAGTGATTTACATTTTATGGTTATTCTTTCATAACTTAGTAAAAATGCTAAATAATGTACTATTTTGCATTTTGAGATCAGCTAAACAAAAAAATATTCCTAATGTACTCTTGGTATAATTTCAGCTCTAAGCCACATGCTACTAAAGCCAGTATGGTTAGAGGATTTTTAAAAGAAATTGGTATGTTCTTGAACATTCCTGGGCCAGAAACAAACAAACAAACAAACAATTAAGTGGGCAATATAGAAATGGTGGCTTTTTCATAATTCTTTTGCAATAATCTTCCCAGGTATTGTATTACTTTTAAAACAAAGTTTCTTGCGCTACATTTCCTCAGAGCTCAAAGCTGCTTCCCAAGTTGTTCCTCAACAACTTTTACTACTTTCTTACTGTAGAATTGGGAATATGCTGGATGAGGCTACTGTATATTTTAATTCCTCAGGCTGACCCTCTGCTTCTTGGTCTATACTATTGCTTCTGTTTATAAGTTATGTCTCCTGCACTGCACAAACAGTAAGCTATTTGTTAGAAAACCGAGAACGTATTTTTTTAATTTTGCTATGACATTTCTCACCATATGGAAATGACATTCATGAAGATGCAGGAAGGCACCAGCCAGCCATTCTAAGCTAAATAAAGCTGTAATGAAACCTTCATCAAGGAAGTCACCATTGTCACAAAAACCAAAACTGGAAAGCAACACAAGTGTTTTGAGATTAGAAGAACCAGAAACTGTGTGTTATCTGCGTGTACGTAGCAACGCAAGCAACAAAAATCATCTAATTCAGCAGAGGTCTTTTATTCTGATAATCATTTCATGCTTCCAAAACACATGTGGCTATAAATAGTTAACCAGCTATAAATCATCATGCACACTGAAAACAATTTCAAAAGCTACAGAGCATCTACAACAAAAAGGACAAAGCGTTTTGCCAAGCCAAAAATACCCCTCCCCCTTACTGAGAGGGGACACAGATCAAACATCCTAAAGGAGCATACCCTTTGGCCAACGGCTTACAAACCTATTCCATCTATCAGCATTAAGAAATAAATTCTTAACGGACAAACATATAGGAGAAGGTGGAAAGGAAGACCCTGAGGCAGCCACGTATTTAAAAACTGAAGATTTTATTTTGAAAAATATATTTTTACTTTTCGTGGTTGCAAAGATAATCAACCAGATATAACTGAACGTAAACCAATACAATGTTGTCTTGAGTCTGCACAGAGAGAGCTCCAGGGTATCTGCTGCTGCTAACAGCTTTGCCAAGCAGCAGCCGAGTGCAATGAACAAGCCTCCCATCAGTTCCCTGCTGCTCCCCGCAATCCTGTGGGCAGCAGGGAAATTGGCAGGAATCACGGCAATTCCACGCTACTGCTGCTGCCTGCAAGAGCCATTAACAGCAGCAGGTATAGGCTGTACTGCTACTCACATGGAAGAGCTAGCCCTAAAAAAAAATACTAAGGGTGGAACAAATACGACAACAGCTGTAGACTTCCCCACATATGCCCTGATTCACAGCAGTCAGGGGAGCATCTTCTCTTTGGCAGTATTCAGAAGAATTTGACGTGCTGTCTTGCAGGAGTAGAAGGTACACTACACATGTCTGAATGATATCTTAATTAAACTAATGTAAAAGCAATCAAGTTACCAGACAATATCAGGAGACAGAATCATGACAGCAGTCTTCCCAACAGCTAGCAGTACTCTGCTGAGTAGGCTTTTCATAGAAAAGCATAATCCAACATTTTGTTGTGGGTTGTGTAGGACATGCATTTCAAGACCTTCACTGGCATAACAATACTTCCCACAGCAAGGACAAACCACTATCCTCAATGCTTACAGACATTGCTTTTTTTCCCATGAAAGCCTAAAGCCATTTTAATTTACTCCACAACAACTTAATAGTTTCTTCACATCCTCTGCATGTCACTACAAAGGAAGCCCCAAGAAGAAAGTAAGTTTACCATAGAAAAAAATTCTATCTCCTAGAAAACCCTCCCAAATCCTGCCTTATCTGTTCCATAAGTAAAACACTGCTTCTACTGTAAGAGCACCTTTCTTACAGTAGGTACTGCCATTCATGGGAGAGGAGTATTACTTTCAATTCTGTGTGTGCACAGAATCTTTAAGACTAAATATCTCTCCTGAGTTGCATCCATTCTTGATATACTCTAAGGACTGGTAATGCCTTTCCTTGGAATTTTAATGAGTCACACATTCCTGATTTAATTATATAAAGCACTTTTTTTAAATAATGATTTTCACTTGTGGATCTACTCATCCAAACACTAGCTACCACTAAGAACTAAATTATGACCCTAACTAGTCTAACAATAGAAAGCTAAAGTTTACATTTGCAATGCCTTGAATGACGCTTCTACTGGTAGTAGTACACACCAGCAGGAAGGTGCACATACTAAGTACCATATGCCTCAAGAGCATAACAAGCTCTTGCTAGTCTACCAGGTCCTCAGGAAAATCAAGATGACCTTGACATCAACTGCACTGAAAGCAGCTAAAATTAGCCACCTGGAAACCTGATCTTCATGCATTACCACATCATCTTTGTCCATGTTTATTACTAAACAAGGAATGTCTTTGTGCATGTCAACTCACCAAAACAGTATCAATATCACAACCATAATACAAATAAATTAATTGCATAACTTATGATAATCAATAGTTTGGGTTTTTTGTCCAAATTAGCCTTTCATTTTTTTTTCACATTATAGTCACATCAAAATTTGAAAACTGCAGTGGCTTTTAAGCTGCTACAGTGAAAAATCTTAAAGGAATATCCATTCATCATTTGAATTATAAAATTGTATTTAGGAATGCAATTTTGAAAAAAAAAAATGCATTAACTCAACTCAGTGACTTCTGAATTCCATTCTAGTACTCCGAACTTTTTTCCTCTAGAATAGTCTGCATAAATAACTCTTCTAGTGATTTTTAATGGCAGTTTTATAGTAAAAAAGTGAATCTGTTAAAAAAAGATAGATATGAGCTCACACCCTTGACAGAGTCAATCTGGAGAAGATTCCTTATAATATGAATGCGTGTCACCCCACATGCATGCGGAAAGGAGTCTCCTTTGCTGAATGGCAATCCCAGCAAAAGAAGTGGTTTTCTTTAGATGACATACTGAAATAAGATTTCCATGTTTAATCGAGCTACTTCTGCACAACTGATGGGAAGATGACCTAAACATACAACAGGGTTTCTTTTCTCCAGAAAAGTGCCCCTTCCCCCCCCCCCCCCCCCCCCTTCAGAGCTCCTTCTGAATTGCTTTTTATTTTCTTGTTGAACTGTTGCCCCACACCATTGGTTGGGATTGCTCTACAAAGCCAAGAGCAAATGAAGATCCATGGAGTTCTATCAGTTTTCCATTGTCTTTGGTGCATAGATGGAACTATTAAGAAAGCCAATGAAGCATTCCAAATTGTAGTTCTTTCAATACACTGATAATACTCTTCCTTCTTTTTCTTGCTTATCATCGCTAATGAATGTCTCAGTGTTTAAGGGATACAGAATCTCAAGACATACATACGTGAAACCTAACCCAAATTAAAACAGACATGTTACAGATAGATTAAAAAAAGGAAAAAGATACAGGGGAAAAAAACCCCTACCTTTTCCATCTTCCACATTTGTTATCTGTAATGTTGATAAATGAATGGCTAACTACAGCAACGTGGCCAGGCAACAGTTTTATCTGTATAATACTCACTTCAGAATGTAAATTTGGTTACTGTGATTTGTATCTCACAAGGCATTTAACACCAAGCTTATGACCAGATTTTAAATTTATGCGGAAATGAAAACATTAATGTAAAGGTCAGCAACCTTTAAGGTCATGTTTCTAAGACGAAACAAGCACCTGCTTTGCATGTCACACACTCTCTACGTAGGGTGTTGTTTCTCATCTAAATGCTACAGAACCCAGTAATACATATCACTAATCATGTTTCACCACTTCTATAGCTAAGATACCATAGTTGTGATTAGTAGCAGCTTCTTAACCAGTAAGCCTCTCATTTACCATGCCATTCATTGGGAGAAAATCAAGCCACCGTCCACTGTAACCACATGCTGCTAACCTGGGCATGCTGCAAAGGCAGCATCGGATATTAGACAAGAAGTCTACAACACACGTAAGCTTCCATTTGGAGATTGTGTTTGACGACAGTTTTTTGGAGCTCAGTGCCAAATATAGTTAGATTGTTTTTCTGAATATTTAGCAGTGGTATAAAAACTGTGTGCAACTTTCACTGTAATTCTTAAGGAAGGTACTATGTAATGAAGCATATTAAATTTCTCTTTGGTTCTAGTCTGTAATGGTGAACACAGCTATTTGGAAAACACCATACAATACCAATAAAACCTACTGCCTCAGTGAAATTTCTCAGATGCTGTTTTGCACATGCAGAACTAGTAACACTGAGTACTTGTATTGATCTGAGCCTGATGCAGTGCATATCTTTTGTTCCACCCATGGGGTGGGGTCCCCACTAGAAGTACCGCTATACTTAACATGAGAAAACTGTGGGCTCCGATATATGAAAAAAAAAAAAAACTATCATATTCAACGCAACTGGCACCGTGGATGCACAGTAGATTTGAATTACTAGGCTCAGACCAACCTCAGAGTCATGCCATACCTCTGCCTCTACAGATTTTCTAAAGTCTTTAACACCTATCCTAGGGGTCAAAACAGTTTAGCAAAAAAGGTCAACTACTCTGTTTCTTTCTTGCACTCTTGACCGGTCTTACCTGACAATTTCTACAATTATTCGACTCCTTAAAAAAAGAGTTGACTTAATTCAATACTCTATAAAAGGAAAGTCAGGTTTCATTCCACTGTTTGAAACAAGGCCTGTGCAAGCATCTGGAAATAAATCTGTAAGACACTTCGCCAAATACTTATGGGCAAGAAAATAACACAGATTTTTCCGATTTAAAAAGACTAGTCTTTAGAGTTCAAAACCCTCAGATAAAGCCCTACAAATATATCGACCCACTGAAATCTCACATCATCAAGGACATTCTTAGAAGTACAGGTAAGAGTTAGCTTCCTCTGGAACACACACGTTTTTACAAGGAAAACCTTTATTTAAGAGGTAAAGCCAGATAGCTTCTATAACTGTGGGGAGTGGAATGCAGCAAAGCAGCGAAAGAGAACAGCTCTCCCTAACATTTTTTTAATGACCTTTTATAATCCAGAAAAATATAACACTAACTGAAACTGCACTAATTTCTAGCCTTTCGTCACTGAACAAATGGCAGTTAAAGTAATTTCTCACACCAGTAAGTGGTGCTTCAAGAACCTGTTGAGTAACAATATTGGAGAAAATCAGAATAAGCTGTTAACTTTGTTCTTTTGTGTAGGAAACCTTGCTTTCCCTCACGAGATTAAATTCAGTTTATTTTTCCATTATATTTGAAATCCTAAGTAAGGGGACTCCCTGAACAGATACTAAATGTAAAAATAATTTTTATTGTACTTAAAGATCTAAGCTCTTCTTTAGACCAAACTAGTGAAACATGTCTTTTTTTGAATGCCTCTCTGATTTCAAAAAGGAGGAAAACTTTTATTAAACTCATGTTCTCCATTCAAAAAAAATAATACGATAGGAAGATACTTTATTTCCTAACTTAAAGATTGATAAAGGCAAAACAAAACCACCTCACAAAATGGAAGCAAACAACAGGAAATCCCTAAATGACTTCAGCTGGAGTAAGTTTGGGTTTTGTTCTCCCTCTCCCCAAGGTAAGTCATCATTTCAGACATTTCCCTGGGGTTATTTTTTGAGGCTTTGGAAAAAAGAGAAACAATATACAAATATTTATTCTAAAACTGCAAGAACAAGCGCCACCAAATTCATCCACACATAAAAAATTAATTATTCTGTAACAGAATGATTCAGTATTCCATCCTTCCAGTTTGCATACTACAGGTATCTTGAAAATATAACACACAGCAACAAAATGTACCAAGTATAAGCTTACTGTGAGCAAGATTTTCTAGTGCTCCTGCTACTATCTGCTGAATTTTTAAAAAGCAAATGTAGCAGCGATATGAATAAAAGAGGACAGACAAATGGCAATATCAGTATTGTGAACCACATCATTGCTCTTCAGCTGTCTACAGAGCTCTGAATGGTAAATTAGCAAAGACAGTTCCGCAGGCACCAGAGGTCTTTTTCCTAATGCTCCTCAATCTAAACCATTCCTACGCCAACTAAAACCCATGCCAGCCTAGCAAATGCCACACATTTTGAAATTTAAAACAGCAATGCAAAGTAGTAGCCCATTTTCCCCCCCAATTGGATGCTTCATCACTGGACACATAAGACATCTTCATGCAGTTATGACATTCAAGATGAACTTACCTAAGGATAACATGGCATGGAGCTAAGTTTGTTCACTACAACTTCATCAAACCTCACTGGCTGTCCCAAGGAAACACATTATTAATACCTTCACCTGACTGGCCTCTTTCCCAAATTGCTTGATCTAAAACAAAACAGTAAGGTACACTAAATGCCCCCCCAACCCCCTAAGAGACAGAACAGTTGTCCCTCAGAGCAAGGAATACTTCTGTTCCTTATTACAAAGCCAGTCTTTAATAATCATACATTCTCTGACCAAAGACTTGCAAGAAAGATTTTGCTTTAAAATACTCAGCTAGGTTGTTTTTCAGCTCTCAGGTTACAGTTATACATGCACATTAAACTACAAGTGACAGCTGTTCAATTTTTATGCAGCTTGCTTTTAAAAAAAAAGTCTATACAACTATGCCATACAAGCTTGTGCATTTATGTTTCCAAGCTCCTAGTAATTTATAATCCATTGATCAAATTTAGTCAAATTAGAAGAACAGAAATCTCAGAGATGTCCCTACCACTTACACGAAGCAGACAGACAGGTAGAGAACAGCTATCTTACTGAGTGAAATGAAACATGAGCTCAATCCTCCTTGGATCTCTGAGAATCCACATAAGACATTACAATTACAGTAACTGCAAGCTGCTAAATCCAACCCTTCGACACCGCATAATCTACTCATTCTTTCTTTTCTCCCTACTTCCATATAGATTCTCATCTGACAAAAGAAAACCTGAGTAAGTTCTGCTAAAGCAATGCTAAACGGGTCTTCCTGTTACCTACCTCCTCTTCCCCCTTCCCTGAAGGCATTCAAATGCACCAAAACCAAAGAACTGCGGAAATGCTATAGGGACCCATATTTCTTCAGAAGGTATTTTGACTAAGTGGCCAAAAACATCCATCTTTCACACCTCCTGTTTTGTTATTCTTGTTTTAAATTCATGCTTAGTAGTATCTAACATTGCCTTCTAACTTCTATTTTTTTTCCTTCCTACCTGGGCATCTGAGCCTCTTAAATGTGCACCTACTGACAGGACTCTCATGGCATTACTACTCTATATAGATTAAGAAATGGCTGAATAAATACTTTTAAAAAGGCAAACGCTGTGGAGTATACTTGTCCATTTATGACAATATTTAAACTGTATTTAATACTCTATTGAAGTATTGCCTATGCATAATATCATTCTCTAGTGTTAAATTATGATTCAAAAGGAACTTTTCAATGTATAAATTAAAATGTATTAATTTTGAAGTTTTGAGGAAATTGTGTATTCCCAGAAATGCAGGGTTTATCACTCCTCCCTCTTCCAAAAAGTTTAATATAGGAAATATTCTAAATTTAGGGTAATACATCCTGAAAAGATTCCACTTACTGTACTTCCATTCTGATTACTCAAGCCTGTTTCAATTCTCTGTGCACAATAAAAACAAAACAGAAAAAGAGAAGACTGCTGTAATAGTTTATATTTCTAACCATCAATTTCAGAAACTACTGCTTACTTTCTACACTTTTTTTTCTTTTGATATGCTAAAGCTCCTGTCCTGAAAGACAAATTCACAAGTTTGGTTGTCTGAAGTCAGTTAAGACAATTCACATGCTCAGGGTTAAATGCAGAAACAAGTCTTGCAATATCATGGTCGAAATAAAGCTTCTGAAATGTAATCTTTTTTACTGACATAAAGGAAGTTAGTCTTCTAATGGGAAAGATTCTTTCAGAAACTGCTTGTCTGGAAAGGAACAAGATCTATAATAATACAGCAGCTCACTTTAAGGCCTTACAAGTCACAAAAGGAACTGAAGCATTAGCACTTTTCCAAAACTGCAAGCATGATAAAAAAACAAAACGAGGGGCCAAAAAAACCCCAAGCTTCTATTTGCTTGGAGATACAGAACATTGGAATTCTGTAATCAGAGTGCTAAGAATAATAAATTCAAATCTGTAACAAAAAAAAGGTGGAAAAATACTTGAAATTAAATATACTCCATCCACAAAATAAGGCAAAACGAAGAAATGTTGCACACAGAATATATTGAACTTTTAAAGTTTCCCTTTTCACCACAACTTCTATTGCTGTTTTCTTAAAATATATATATTTTTATAACAGCTCAAACTCGCACTAATCCAGTGGAACTCTGTTGCTAACTTCATCTTAGTACACAAATATTATCAAGTGAAACTATCAAGCAGATGCAGACTAGGACTTCAATATCTAACTTTAAGGCATACCAGCTATGAAAGCAACATACCCAACCTGTATATACAACAGAATGCCAATACTGACCCGAAGCGTCCAAGTGCTACTGTCATCCAGATAGCAAAGTAATAATATCTATGTCAATGACCTGATACCAAAATAAATACAAACTGCAATGCACATTGTGAAACAAATACTGTGAAAACTAAAGACACAATTGTGTTCGACCATTACAGCTATATGCAGTTGAAAACATACCGTATGTATCATTTGCATATATAAAGTTATCTCACATTAAAAATTGGGAAGGAGGTAGAAAAAGGTGCACAAACTCAATCTAAAGAAAGTAAAATTTTAAAAGCTACATTTTTTCTACATTACTAGAAAGTCTTTCACACTGAGGAAAAACCTAAACACTGGCAGAAGTGAGCATGTAGCTTTTTCACCTGCCACTGTAAACTCAGGTTTGAGCTCCCTAGGAAATATCAAGATAAACAACAACATGGTAGATACAGACAGAAGATTCTAAATAAAGACTTTATATTTTAGAAGCTGCATAAAGCTTTAAATTGTAAACAGCAGCTGAAATTTTGACTTTATTTTTAAGGAAAAAAGAACATTTGAGTCACCTATACATGCCATACAAACTAGAGGGCATAAAATTGAATGTGTTGAGATAGCTTTTATCCAACCTCGTTACTACACACCCAACAATTTAAATAACATAAGCACTATTCAGATTTACAGTCTTCAGTAAACTTGCACATTACTTTAAAAGTATTCAGGTTTTAGCTACTGTTTTCTTTACAAGTAATCTTAAATCAAGTAATTTTGTTTACCTTTAGACAGAAATTGTGATTTATACAAGATGACAAAATCCTTAAAAATGCTGATTTTAATATAAAACAACAAAGAATTGGCTGCAAAAGTGTGCAGAACAGAAAACAAAATTACAAAAAAATCCAAATTAAACTGAAAAAAGAGCTTTCCTCTTTCCATTTTCCCATGTTGCTACCTGCCTACTCACGTTCTAAATGGCCACCACTTTTGTGTGCCATCAAGAGAGTAATTTTCTCATGTTTTTCATTACCAACCAGAGAGGAAGACCAGGAGACAAAACCCCTCCCAAACTACCTCCAAAAAGAACACCACACAAGGAGCTTTTTATTCAACTTAATCCAAACACCCAAGATCAGCTTTAGCACACCTATCCCAAGCACATTAAGAAACCAGCAAGGCATACATCTATTACTTAGCAAGAAAAAGCAGCAGGACCTTAATGGTAGCTGGTTCTTGTCAAAAGTTAATTTCAGTTAAAGTGTTCCTTCTACACCTCTCATGGGAGTAGCCTTGTAAGAAAACATTTTCATAATTAGAAACAAAAACACTTTCATCCTCATGAAGTTTAATACTGCCACTATTTCCTTACACTCTCCCCCTTGAAACCTCTCCATTTGTTTTCTATCCCAGAGTCAGAAGTCATTACAGTTGTGAAGGGTTGCAAACTGCAGAACCATCCATAGTCTATTTATTGCACTCTTCTGCTACTTAAAGGAGTCACTTAACCTCCTGAAGTGATGAAAGTGAAGGGCAAGTAGGCAAGAACTATGCAGAACTAGCATGAACCTGCCCACCTTTTGTCTCAACGCCTCACTTCTGCAATTACCTGCAGAAAGGAAAGCTGGGCTAGGTCAGAGAAACAACCACAGATTAAACAAAACACAGAGACAGATTCTCTTCCACAACATGTTTTAACAGCATAATTTACCAAATTCTACTCAAATTTTGTAGTACATTGAGTGCAGTGGTAAAATAAAATTTACTTAGAAGTTAAGTGAAGCAGCTTATTCAGAGTATGAAGGCTCCTGGAACAACGTGCTGCAACTGATCACTGTCTCGGTCAGTACCAGGAAAGGACTCTATGATAATATTGGCAACTTCCTTTTTTAAATTTTTAGTTTTTAAAAAGACTATGCATTTTCACTGCTCGTTCATGGCAGAAAAATGAAGTATTGTGAAAGATGACAGACGTGAAAAAATGATGATTTGATTCCATATTAATAGGAAAGTACTGATCATGAGCTATCTTTAAATCAAAACAGAATGCATATTCAGAAAGGCTAGCATGTAAGATCTCTATTTACAATAATTTTATTCACTAGAAGCAGTTAAGTTTAAAAGTTTACTCCATTTCTGAACGTGGCCTTTTTTGTAGTATTCCTCAATACTTAACAGAGTAACCAAAATGTTTTCAATGTTTGTAATTTCAGTGAAACAAAAAAAATCAGCTCTTAACATACATTAAAATACACTGACAGAAATTGGGAAAAGTAATTTATTTTTAACATCAGCAGCTAGGGAGTCACTAACATCATTAAAACCAGTACTGAATGCACAGCATATTTCCATTTAAATTAAAGGGGGGCATACTTCTTCCACTTCAATTCAAACCAACTTAAATATTTTTATGTCAGCTTCAATGAACTACTTCAACAGCTTTCGATGCCAGAATCTCCAATATAAGACGACTTCAGCATATGCACAAGCCTAATGAAACCACTCCTGTTGAATCTAGTTTTCTCAATTAAATATTCCTGAACAAAACTTCTTCCCCACCCCCCCACCCAATTGAGGAAAACTAGATGCTTACAGAAAAGGAATTTATCAAAAAGAGGCAATGGTTTGAAAATAGAGGTCACAAGTCAGAGGATGCTACTGGGGATCAACAGGATTCAATTTCAGGCAAAGGAAAAAACCCAAAAGCAAACCACACCAAACCATTTTTCCCCAGTAGTCTCCTAAAAAATTTCTACAGAAAAAACATAGCATCCAAGAGCTTCACAGGGATAACCATTAAAAAAACCAAAACAAAACAGCAGGGAGCATGAACTTTTGGTAGGGATCAAACAGAAAATCACAGAATCACAGAATCATATAGGTTGGAAAAGACCTTTAAGATCATCGAGTCCAACCATAAACCTAACACTGCCAAAAACCACCACTACACCATGTCTCTAAGTACCTCATCCAAACGTCCTTTAAATACCTCCAGGGATGGCGACTCAACCACTTCCCTGGGCAGCCTGTTCCAATGCTTGATAACCCTCTCAGTGAAGAAAAATTTCCTAATATCCAGTCTAAAAATGTTGCAAGACACGTCTCTAGAAACATAAGCATAGCAATAATTTTTTTATCTTAACTGAGTCTGGCTATTAGCAGAAGGGGCAGGACTAGACTCAGTGTAAAGCTCAAGACAAGGGAAATTCTTATCAATTTTAATGGGAGTTAATGTCAACAGAAACTGCTATCAACATACAGCAGAATGACAGCCTAGTTAAAGACGGCAGTGTGCTGCCAAGGACATCCTCGAGCCCAGCCAGGAGCATGAGCACCTTCATACCTCTGTCCCCAAAAAGCAAGGTTGGGTCACCATTTCTGAAAATCTCCTGAAATCAGTCAAAGCCTGTACACATTTGCAGTTAACTATATTAAGCCAAAAAGCACACCGGGCTGGCAACATAAAACATGCCTCTTGGGTAGTATCTGGAGTTCATCAGATTTCATAATACCCCACATGACTGCAGGTCAAAGAATCCTCCATAGGATGACATAAATAGGCGATACAACACAGACACATCAAAATAAATTCATCTAAAATTTTAAAAAAATTTTTCTTACTAAACGACAGTAAGACACGTCTGATTTTGTCACTCGTGTTCCTTAATTTACCTGCCTTCCCTGTGACAACTTGTGTTCTGTAACAGTTGGTTGCTGCTTTTAAGACTTGCAAGAACCAAGGTTCCTGCTACAACAAAATTTACACATCCAGCTGAGCCATACCTGGGCCTCATGAGCAGCTGCTACAAAGATTTAGTGAAGAAGAAAAACAACCCAAATGTACTGCATCTTCTAGTGCTATTTCTTATCCTTCTCAAGTATAAAGACAGGTAGTGTAAGTCATAGGATGTTGCAAGTCACAAAAAGCACAATAGCTATGGTTTTCTAGTAAGTGTGCTTAAAATACTGTTATAGAACTCTCCTTCTATATGTGTGGTACTCAGTAAAAAAGATGGTACAGTGAAACAATTGTTTTTAAGACTACTCTTAAATTTATTTTAAAAACCTACCAGTCAGGACTCTTTCTGAAACAATGTTTCAAACTATAAGAAAAGAAACAAAATGCTCAGAACCAAAATATTCGCAGTCATCTTTAACACTAAGGCCAACTCCTCTTTTCTTTCCAACATACAAACTAAAACTAAATTGTGAAGTCACAAGGCCTTCCTATCCATCTATGAAACCAGTTGGGGTTTGCAATTCAATATGCTATTGAATAGCATTATGTGTACATAGACAATATGGTACTAACATTGAAATTACTTTTAAATACAGAATAACTCCTGAAAAGGCAGTATGTAAAAGATGGGAACTTTTTCCTAAGATATAGATTAAAATGCTAGCCTTCACAGTAAGACATCAAGGGAGCAAAAAACCCAAGTAAGTGCAAACACAAGCCAAATAACCCACACAAAAGAAAACCTGCCACATTTATGAAAGAAAAATCAATCTCCACTACAAATTACACAGCCTTCAAAAACATAAAACTTGTCAACTGCTTCTAGCCTAAAGCTACATTCCTAGATTCATTTATCAAACTTACTCAAATCAACTTAAGAATTCTCAGTCTCACCATCCTAGAAATCCACTCACTTGTATTTATTAGCCTTAAGAGTTCCCAAATTCAATCCACTCAACACCTGAAGATAGACACTGTCTTGGAAATGCATGTAACCAGGAACTTAGGCAAATTTTTTAACCTGATAATGAACAAAGAAAACAATATCTCTCCAGATGTAGGAGACTGTTAGGTAGACAAAGGGCTGGAAATTATTTTGAACTCTCTTTATATTTATAATTATCATAATAGCTAAAAGTTGTAAAACCTGAGTGCATAAAGCACACAGACATCTGGACAAATGCCACATGAATTTCAGATGTACTTCAGATTCTTTGGCTTCAAAACCATACTACTGGTTAACATCTTTACAAGTTCTGCTTCTCTTTCAGTAATAACACTTCGCTAACACTTTATAAAGTGTTGATTCTCTACAAAATGTCTCAAGATGAAGCGCTGTCCTGGAAGTTTTAGAGGCAATGATATGTTTGAAGCCACTCAAAAATTCAGACTTTAGATAATAGCATTAGACAAAGCAGATTAGTGGTTACAGGTGCCAATGGATAGTCCCACAACGAGCCCACTTGCACCCTCTTTGCATTTGAGGTTGCGGTTCCATGCACAATTATTTTGCCTCTACTGCAGAAAATGATGCTTCCCACTCCTTCCTCTCTCCCCATCACTGTTTCTATGGTACACAATTCTGTACAACTAAGAGGAGAACTAAATCAGGAACCTGTACTCCTGAAAAACACCCTCGACAAAAAGTAAAAAGTTTCTCTGCACCTGAATGAGTTTCCCAGTTCAGTTCATAGCACAAATGGCTGCACTAACACAAGACAAAGTGGAAAAGTAGGAGCTTTTTTCCATAAATTTTCCCTTAAACTAATTATACTTTAGGCATACACTGAACTACAGCTTTAACAGTCTATAGTATGGGTTGCTGTCTTTAGAAGACAATTTAAGATAGCTTTTGTTTTCTGTTTTCTCTGTAATTAGGTACCACTTTTTCCAGACACTAAGCTTGCACAATTGTATCAGTACTTTCACATTACTGAATAGCTTTATAGTTCTTCAGTGTTAACAAGACACTGCTTGCAAATACTTATTTAGATTATTCAATCACACTTACTCTGCAATATCATTTAAAAAAAAAAAAAAAATCTATTTTACTTATTTTTGTCAACATGTCTCACCTTGCTATCTGTAGGATTACTCCTGTAAGTTGACCTAGCCAGAAGCTTCCTTCCTATGCTTGCCATCTGTTAACTACTTTTTACAAAAATGCTTCTCTTTTGGCACATTTTAAAGACAATTATTGCAGTCATTTAATGAGTGTGCAATTAACTCAGGGAAAATGATATTCTTAAATTATAACAATCATTACAACAGCAAGTACTTCATTTTAAAAAGGAAACATACACAAAGAATTGGACAGCCTAATTATTTGACATGTGACGAAGGCTGAGATAGACTTAAGAAAAGCATTAGCGATAGCAAAAGAGATTCAAAAAAAGAAAAATCATGAAACAATTTAACTCTACCCAACAGAGATGGTAATTACTAACAAACTCATAAAGCCTTTAAAACAGTAAAGCAGATACTCTGGCACGTTTTCCCTGTTCTTAGAAGTCCAGAAATTTGTCTTTCCCTTACTATAGAGCTGTATGTTGAAAGGAAAAATAAGGCAAATGAAAAATGGAGGCAAATGAAAAATATAAGTTATAATAAATATTCATCAGTGTGTTACAAACTAATGTCACAAACATGTACTTCCTTTCCCTACCCTATGCAATTTTTCATTTTAAAAAGAAGTAAAATGTACAAAATGCTTATCTAAAACTTAGATAAAATATATATAAAAGGAAATGCTTCATGCACTTTCACCTATAAATAAAGCTATCAAAATATTGCTATCTTCAGTGATGAATACATCATTGGCAAAAAGCCATAGATTAGTAATGAAAACATATTATATACAGCTATAGTTTAAAAAACTTAGTTCATTCCAGGAACTGCACTACTCAAGCTCAGAGATGTTGCTCTACTCCTCTCATTAACTCTGTGCATTTGACACAGCTTCACCACTTTCACTCCCCCCTATTTGTGCAGGCCTTTCCGAAAATAATAGAAAGAAAGCAAAAAAGCTGGAAAATACGGTACAAAAAGAAGGTCAGTGGAGGGATTACTTTCATTACTTGTTCCTACATGATAAAGCTATTAGGTGCTGGGAGATGACAACTGCATTCTGCTGCCTCACTGTGGTAGAGACAATTTATTATGATCCTACAAGGAGAAAATTGTTCTTTGAGCGTAGAGAACTAAATCCAGAGCATACAACTCCTAGAAACGTTTAAAAGGAAAGTTCAGACAAAGATTTATATTTGTTAATATGATGATGCCACCCATAAAATTAACGATAATTAAAGGAACGAGAACAATATAAATACAGTGGATATGCTTAATGGGAGCTACACCAGCACTATTAAGCATTTTAGGAAACAGAACAAGGTTTTAGGGCTCTTTTGGTTTGGGGGTTGGTTTTTTTGGGGGTGTGGTTTTTTACATTTCAAGATTACAAGATATAATTTTTAATACTCCCCCCTCCCCCCCAAACACAAATGCTTACTGGAACAATGTCTAGATTTCAGTTTTCAGATGATGCAAAGTAGGGCAAATTTTGAGACATGTATTTTATTATGCTCGGTCCCACTGAAAACTCTCATCCACTGCTTCACAAGCAATATATGTAATGGCATCATATTTTTACAATCTTATCTTGTAACAATGCTTAGGAGCCATAACCTATAAACTTAATATGCAAAATAGCCAGTCTCTTCTACAAATAATTTATATATAGTGTGATCAGTTCATTACTTTAGAGTGTTTCTCATTACAGGCTCACTTAAAATTAAACTATATGGAATGTAAGAAATACACTGACCAATACTATATCCTTGACTTTTATACATCTTCCATAACTGCATCTATCAAGTAATTGGCTTGCTGTACCTGCCATAACTAGCCGAGAAAACACATCACTGCTTACTATGTATTTCTCTCATAAAAACTTTACAGTGCAAGATTTCATATGCAAGTTGGACAGCAACCAATGGCAGAGTAAGAGGTTTATGAGTGGAATAATCCAAGGGATACTTGTCTACAATAAATTTAGAGTCGATATAAAAGGGAGGCATCTGCTAACACAGTCAGAGGTGAAAGGCCTATGACTATTCAGGACATGCATCTCAGCAGCACAGAAGCCTGGACTTTGATCAGGTGAAACAGTGCCTTCTCTGATGATACACTTATATATGAGGTTATGCCATTCTGATATATACAGATGTCCCAGGCTACGACACCAACCAAGCAATCATCTACAATGTTCAGACTGTCTTTGCTAAATTTTCCAACAAGGGCAAGACAAATTCTCTCCAAAAATAGCGTCATCTGGTGCTATAAAACAAGTGGTAGGAAAGCTCGTGCTTGCAAGCACAAAAGCACTTGTATGTTTCAAGTCAGGTTAAAAAAAAAAAAAAGTCAGATGTGAGATACTGGAATTCATGAATATACCAAATTATCAAGTTAGGTGCCAAAATTTTAGTCACAAAAGGGAAAAAAAGATACGCCTGATTTAAGAACCAAGATTACCACCTTGTCTTACAGCACTTAAGATTATTAATGGAATATTATTTTCCAGTTTAATCTCAATTATTCTGCTTTGTATGTATGTAGCCAGAAGAGATTAAAATGCTTATTACAAAATAACACACACAGTGAGATGGCTGTAAACTTCTCTTAGGACAGTTTATACTTCAGATTATCTTTCTAACTTCCTTTTTCTTCTAAACATGCAGAACTGAATGTTGAAGCCAGTATTTTTGTCATCTGTATTCAACTTTATGAAAAGCAAATAGATTATTTAGCTTTAGCAAACTCAAAACAGTTTTAAGTGGAGTTAAAAAGATCAGAAGTGTTATGTTAGTCAAAGCTGAGGCTACACAAATCTTCAGTGTGTTTCTCCACTTTCTGTTCTCAAACTAACTCTGATGAAAAATGCATGATGTAAAATTAAGAGGCACCATTTATTTACAATTATAATCTAATTACAGCAGGCATAGAAAGTATAATAGCAGCATAATACAGTCTAGATTGTTTTTAATTCTGCAGTATGATTACACTGAACAGATTGTATTAATTTTTAAATTAATTTCTATCAAAAGAATAGCTGTACAAGTAAAAATGTGATGAGTATGCTTGCTTTCAAATAATGAAACAACAAGTATTTAATGTTCTTTCTTATTTTTAAATAATCTCAGCATAACTGTCATTAAAGATCTTTGGTTGTCTAATGTTGGGTCCATTCCAATAGCCACAGTTCATTAACTATTTCATAAATTAAAAAGTTTTCCTTTCTGAAAAAATGTCAAATCATTATCAAAGTAAAACCAATGAAAATACTTAAATCCACTAGTAAATTGTTTCCTCAACATGTACAAAAGCCAGTATGAAATAAACATTTCACCTTAATTATTACATACGAAAGTTATCAAAATCCCTTCCCACCTAACTTCTAGTCTAGAAACAACCTGTTTCAGTAAGACAAATATTCCCTCCCCATCCCTTACCCCACTTTTTTCCTCTCTGGTTAAACTACACACATTTGTAAAAAGCTTGAACAGAACAAATTCATCTTGAACTTTAAATTCTGCAAAGTGATCAAAGAATAAAAGTGAGAATTAGAACTAAAACACCTCTTTGAATTGTCATCAGACAAAAGACAGATCTGAATGAAACACTTCGTAACTTCAGTAATTGCCATACTTTTCTATTACTATTCATATTACATACACTGCTGATTTAAAGAGGCTTCTACATTGTTTCCTTCTGTCACTCCCCTATCAATACATTCCTCACAATAGTTTGACAGCTACCGCTTCACAACCAGTTTCTGAAGGAAACATTAAACATCTGTCCAATTAGATAAACTCAAGGTCAGAATCCAATTTATACAATTTATTGCATATCCTGAAATAATAAAAACCAAACCAAGCAGTTTTATAACTGTTTTTTGTCTGCTTCATTTCAAAGTTCCAGGGGAAACACATAAAAAAAAGTTTAAATGCTGTACAGTTGCTTTGTTTTCACAGCACAATAAAAACCAAAACCAAACCCCCCAAAACTTAAAACACTCTCCTTAGGCCTTAGAACTTTCCCTCTACTCCTAGTTACAAAACAAAGCACTAAAAACTGACGTTGGTGAGATTGAAGTAAGCCTTGAAAGGTTCTAATGCACGCAACAGAAAAGTCACAGCACCAGAAAGTTTTATTAGACCTACTTTTCGCCACCCGGCTCATATCCCACATGCTCCTCACAAACAATGCTAACCCCTGGATTTCTCGCCACCCCCACTTTTCCTGGAATCCACTTCCCCTTCATCCTTCACCCCAAGTATGCTCATGGGAGACCAACAGCCTCAATACCACTGTTCACAACTCTGGGTTCTGCTGCTCTGCTTCGTGGCAGGGAACTCGGGCACTGCTCCCTCTGCAGTACTGTACACACAGTAATAAACAGGATCATGTTTCACTAGTAGCTACTATACCACATGTCTTTAGGTTACCGAGATAAGTGACTAGAGTAGCTACTTGGGCTGTGCACTCTTCTTCCCCCTCCCCGACCTAAAAAGTAAGAAATGTTTATCGAAACCAACAGAATGCATCTACTGCATCATTCAGTTAATCAAGCTAATCTCAAATACAGAGCCGTA
Organism: Mycteria americana; assembly: GCF_035582795.1. Lineage (NCBI taxonomy): Eukaryota > Metazoa > Chordata > Aves > Ciconiiformes > Ciconiidae > Mycteria > Mycteria americana. Next base: position 32,020,188 of record NC_134372.1, read on the forward strand.
TGTTCTATTAACATTGCACCACAATTTTACAGAAAAAGTTTCACTAGTAGGAATTGAAAATTACACACTCCATAAACATAAGCGGAAGTCGTAATGGAAAAGCAATCTACTGAACCAAGACCAAAGATTAAATGTGTTAAACCCTTATCTCTACACTAATGACATAAAATTAAAGGGGGGGAAAAAGCATTACATTGCCTCCTTCACAGGCCTGTGTCCTGTAAACTAAGTAGAAGCAAGAGTGAGTAATTAAGTTCCTTTCCTTCCCAATAGTTTTTTTTTCCCAGCAAGACAGCATTCCATTCTCAGGTAGAGAGAATATTGGTAGCAAGAATGTAGAGAAGTAATACAGTTATTACAACCTTTTTAAAGCTGTCTGCATGTATCTATTTGATGTCAGAGTTGCCTCTATTTTGAAACGCACAGACTGAGAATTAGAAAACATTTCTATTCCCCTCTCCTTTCCCAAATACAAGCTAAATTCCTACTAGAATTTAAAACAGGACTTTAAAATAAAAATTCCTATTTTAACTATTCACATGTACATGGATTTCAACAGACAGTCTCACAATTTTGGAAACCCTAGATAACCAGCAATGGCAGCTGAATATGTGCATTTATCACACAGAAGCTACAGCTCCTTCTGCCAAACCATCTAAGTGAAGAAGTTTCAGTCATTCCTGTCAAATCAAGTTTGGGCTGGAAGCTACCAAGCAGCACCAAACTGTGATAATATTAAGGTATAAATTAACTTACAGATAATGCAGTCACCGATACCACTCCTCAAGCACTAAAAACAAAAGCCACTAACCCAGTCTCCAAAACCATAGCAATAGCTTTAAAGATTGATACATTTTAAAAGCTGAAATAATAATTATTTGTGCCTTTGGTTATTAAGTCTCTCCTACATTGAAGATGTATTTTCTTTTGATTTAGGAATTTTTTGAGCTGAAAAATCTGCAAGAATCTCACGTACGCTGAGGTTTCCAGTAGCTGTAATAAAAACATGATTTTGCTGGTTACGGTGTTGTGAAAAAATAACTCTACTTGCCCTATTTTGTTTGCTTTTGAAAAGCTTAACTACTCTCCTAAGAGATCAAAGCAATACAGAAGCACCAGTCTATATTTCAATTTATTGACACTGACATTCTTCCTACAAAAGAGAAGATGATGATACAGAGGAACATAAAGGTCAGCGTTAAAAAAAAAGTGGACTTAATATCTCAATTAAAACTATTTGAAAATTCACTACGTCACATATGTTATGAGAAAGCACTCATAAGAAACAGGCTGAAGGACTGAAGGATTGTCTTTCCGAACTCTTCAATGCTCACACAATTTAATTTCTCTCAGATAATCTGAAAAGCGCTGTCTGCAAAGTTCGTTTCTCTTATATACCATTAAAAAAGTACAATATCATTTTTACGCTATCTTGTCCTCCATACAGAGGGCTTTAATACTTGCAGTAGATATGCACGTTACACTAGAACAACTGCAGAGTTTTTTTAGTTTAGCCAAAAGTAACAAAATCAAACACAGGAATAGTCTTTTATATGTTTTCTACTATTACTAATCACATCAAAAACAATAAAAAAGTTTGTATTTTTAGCCAATGAGTATGACCACAAAGATACCAAGCAAAGGACCGAGTAACAACAAAACCAGTGCAATTCTTGCAGGGAATCAGCCACACAAGCCTTATTAAAGCTCTTAAAAATATGTTGCTATAAGTACTTTAAAAGACAATAAGCAATTATATTTGCACCAAAATCATAAAACAACCGATTTTCTCTGCTGTACTTGGGAAATATAAGTAGCAGAAGGACTGGCACCATTTTCTCTGAATAAATATTGCCAGTCATATAAATCTTGTTTTCTACAATAGTAAGAAAACAGGATAAAGCAAGGTCTGCATCAACAGGGTTGGGTTTTTTTTTTCCCCTAAACTAGCAGTTACTTAAGACTTCTTCAGGGTCAAATAACAACAGCTGAGAGACTTCAGTTATCATGCTTTGGCACAAGCACCAGTCACTATTATTCATTTCACCAGATCAACCAAACAGCTCAAACCCCTGCCCCCCAAATCCCTACGTACCTGTCCTTGTAAGGTTACACGACTTCTGTCTTGCAGATGCTGATTAGAAACTGAAGAATGCCAAGGATGGATCTGACTTTGAGACTGTGCCCGAACAAGATCAGATGACTGTGTTACTTGCTGTGGGGTTATATGGTGTTCTAGGTCATGCTCTAAAACATGGCTTGTGCTATCCTGAACAAATGCAGAATCATCGAACTGTGGCAGAAGGTCTTCCTGAAGGAGGTCATCCGGGTCAAGTCCTGTAAATGGTTCATTATGAGCCTCAACCTGATGAAGTAAGTTCTCATCTAAAGATGTAAAACCGTTGCTTTCAATAGGGTCAGTGAAATGGCTTATCTGAGAAGCAGAACCAGCAGAAGCTGGAAAATTAATATTCACAGGAGAGAGTTTTGAACTACTAAAGTTGCCCTGAGGATGCGCAGAATGCAACATCTGAAAACTATTTGAATTCAAAGGTGTATTAGGATTCAACATGTGCTCAGTTGTTTCTTGCTTGGTCCCTGTTTGAGATGTAAAGGCATCGCTTCCAGTGAAGTCAGAGATAGAGTGCGTCTGCTGGCTAGTAGAAAGAGCTGTTGTAGACTGAAGAAGGCTGGTAGGAGAAATGTGGTTATTAGAGTAAGAATAAGGAGATGAAAATTGTTGGCTATTATTGACAGAACATGGAGTAATAGTTGGGGACTGTCCATCAAAATTTCCTTCTTGATTCCCACAAAAATGTACTGAAGCACTTGCAGTTTGAGAAAACTGTTGAACAGACAGAGGCTGCTGTGAAGTTGATGGATTAGAAACTGGAGGTGGGTGGTTAACACTGACTCTGTGAGAAGTAGACACGTTAACTTCCATGAAGTCTTTTGGCTGACTCAGAGCATCTTGCCCCGTGTTGTTTCTGCTTTGTTGTGACCGTAGCGAGGCACACTGATGCTGCGGTTCATTAGCCTGAAATAAGGCAAAGTCATGGTGTGCTACAAAGCTTTTGTTTTGCTGCATAGACTGAGAATGTCCTTGGTGAAAGGGTGACCCATTTTGATTTGAAACAGTTGTGGCAGTCTGATGACCCCACATAGGACTACCATCAGCCACATCTGGAAACATCCCATTGGACTGGTTTTGCGGATGAATTGGTGAACAATTGAATTGAGAGTGTGGTGATAAGACGTTGTCAGCTGAGCTATTAAAAGACTGATTTACTGAGTGAAGTTTCAGTGAATCATACTGATTCAGCTGATCAAACTCACTCATCTTTTGTTGATTTTGAGCATCTTGCACATGGTTCAATGAGTCTATGTGCAAAGGTTCAAATTCTGCACCCAAATTCAATTCATCAACAAGCGAAACAGGTCCAGGTTGAACAAAGGCATCATCTGACAAACCTTCTAAGGTCTCACTAAAAAGATTGGCATCATCAAAAAAATCCATCATAGGATCAGTCATCTTGATAGGTCTGTACTGCTTTTTCTCTCAACTCCAAATGGAGTCAATTCTGGCTCTCTGCAGTGAACAGAAACAAATGACATCCAGCGGTCACCACCTTATCCAAGGCATGCCAACATCCATTAGTGCTTCTGATGAAACATTCGTCTTAAAGTGTTAAAGCATCCTGGGCGGGGGGGAGAGAGAGGAAAAAAAAAAACACAGAGAAAAATTATTTTCATGACTCTCCTCACTGCTGCTTCCCCTCCCCAACACTTTTACAGATTTTTGATATTTTGTTCATACCTTTACAGTTTAGTTAAACCACAAATCAACTAAGTTATTTTTGTCAATGCCCTGTGCAGCATTTATTGGTTTTGTGCCTTATGTAATTAAAGTAATATTTGATGTTTTAAATGTAATGGTTTCATTTTTTCATTCAGTTTGCTCTATTACCTAAGCACGCTTTTAGATTCTCCTTTGCCATTTTCATAAAAACTACCAAATTGTAACAGAATTGTGGTTTTTAGTAGCCCAGAATTAAAATTTGTTTGTAGAAATAAATCATACTATACGTAAAATGTACACAATAATTCTGTATGTTTAAACAGGAAACTTGAGAGGTTATAAACTACATTTAAAAACAAAGCTACCATGACTTCAATAGGAAAAGCTGAGATACTCTGTTTCTTCTATTTAAGTTGCATTAAGTAAGATTCTGAAAAACTACATTTTATCTCACTTCAAGACATAATAGAATTCTTATTTAAAGGAAAGACAAGAGAATGAACACAGTGATACAGTCAAAGATAAACACAGGAAAAGAACTGCCTTTGATTCAACAAAAGAGTTTACACACTTATCTAGTTTTGAAACACAAGTTGCTTTTCTTTTTTATTTATTCATAGTATCACTGAGTGATCACCAATGAATTAGTTCACCATCAGGGATTTCAGGCAAGAGGAGCTAAGAAGGATGGTTAGAAACTTGCACATTTGTAGTGTAATCAAACAGAATGGGAAATGAATGAAAATGTGTGTCTCTGATAATTTACCTCCCCAGGTAACTAGTAAACCTCTAGAATAGAGGAGCAATCACTTTAAATGAGCATCTTCATGGAATAATCATTCCTTTATCCTGTCAATATATATAGATAATTTCTACAAAGAAAAAAGGAAAGAAAAGCCACAGCTTTTATGTCCTGACCCTACTGCTAAAGCTCACTTTCATGCTCTCCTCCATTTCAATTGCAATTCTTCATTAATGAATTCTCCTAATAATAAAATGAGTATAGGATACTTCCAGAAATGGACACCCTGGAAATCTGAAATATTCTCTGATGGACAAGGTTCATTTTGAACCTATTAAGTACAAAGTAGTCTTTGACAAGCTGAAGAAAACCTGTTCTGCTTATACTCCTAGTCCACTGGATGTATTGTGACCATAGTCAGAATAAAGCCTAACCTAAATTAATAAACCTTGTTGAGGGTTTGGGTATATAAAACTTCTGGTCTACACAGAAAAAGGACAGATGGATCCTCTATCACACTGAAAGACACCAATTGGTGAAATCTATCAAGTATGGATTGGTATGAGTGTTAATCACTATGAGTATAGAGAACAAGTATGCTATTAAAAAAGGCACAGAAGCTTAGGAAGGTGACAGCTTAGCAAAGCAAAGTAGCCGTGGATTCAAGATGTACAACTTTATGCAATAAGTTAGAACTTCCTGAAGTCCCAAGTTAAAGGAAGCACTAACGTAAATTAGATCCCATTATCTTCTAACACTGATTAAGTTGTCTGCTTATGATTAAAAGCAACAGAATAATGACTTTCCCAGTATCAAACACCTTCCAACAGATGATAAACCAACATCAGGATCCAGGTAGATGATGTGGCATGGTTTTAGGTTTTTGTAGCATTTCTAATATAATAATCTCTCATTGTAGTTCAACTCAAAAGATAAATTGAGGGAGAGCTATTTTAAGAGAAGACAACGAAGTCAGATTAAGTACAAGGAAAGAATATCAGAGACACAGAACAAATGATCTAATTAAAGAAATCCCCATCTGGGGAAAGATAGATGGAAATTATGGTAGCCATGTGTAAAATGTCATGTTCCAGGCTACCAATGACTCTACTGTTAAAAACTCAAATTTGAAGCCTCTATCAATAAAAGTTTACATATTGAGACTGCGTGTAAATAGGTCAGCAGACTGCATACAGCTCGTGTATGCCCAGAGATAAACTATATTTCACTGTGATCTCTAAGGAAGGCTATTCAATTTGTGCTAACTGGAAAAAATAGAAAAAAGATTTCTTCCATCTTTAGCTATATTGATACAATAAGATGTACAATTTTTCTTCCCTTTTTTTTTTTTTTTTTTTTTTTTTTTTTTTACACATAGGATAAGTGACATATGGGCCAGCTACTCCATGGTAATTAACTATTATAACATGCTCTTGAGTAACTACATAGTAGTCTAGAACTATCAAACAGGACTAAAACAACCCTGTATTGAAAAAACACGTAACAGACAATGACTTCATGTTTTATTGATTACTGTGTACCTTTATAGTAAAAATTGGGAAAAAGCATGCATAACAGCTGGCATCGCTGCAGTTCCAACACTGTAACTCTGAGCTTGCCTCACAGAAATTTGCTTTTTTGCTCAAAACCCAAGAAACACTTTTCATCTTAGGTTTCCTACTTTCTTTCAGCATAAGGAAAAAAAAGAGAGGAAATAAGAGGCAAATACTACAAACTTTCTTTTTAAAATGCAAAGGCTTTATAAAACAAAGAGATCTTAGTAGGTATAAAAAGGAAGCATAAGCTGAAGATGTCAGCTTCACTTCAAGGATCCAAGCAAGATGGATAGCACAGATGAACTTCCAAACTGAGAAATCTGAAGGCTAGACTAGATACACGAGAAACCTCTCCAGGCTAATTAGACCAACATAAATTTATTATGAAGAAAGCTTCTCTGTAAAGAGGAGATCACGAAGTGACAAAAAACAAACCAACCAACCTGTTTGGGAAAGGATACCACTGCAGATAGCCTGAACACAACTCTGGTGCAAAGACACCTTGTTTTATGACCAGAGAAGTACTTTTACCCCTAGCCTTTTTCTTCAGTTTCTTCAGTGTCTGCAGTGTCCAAGCTATGCTTTTCAGCCCAAAGAAAAGCACAGCTTGGAAATTCAAGGATATTTGATTTAAAGAAACTAGCCTTTCACACAAAGTCATCTTCCAAATTTACTAAGCAATTGTCCTTTTTGTTTCTCTCTGCTGCACTTGAATATGAAAACATTAGATGCTCAGCTTGCAAACTGTGAAGGCATATGAAGGCAAATTGTGCTGCATTTCTGAACTTAATTGGTACGCAAGTACTATTTTTCTGTCCCTTGCTTAAAAAAAAATCCTACTTCCTCACATCTAACTCAATGAAACAAAAAAGTTCTGACATGAAAACTTTACATGCTTTCTGTAAGTGATTCTCTTCTCCATGTCGTTGCTCCCTCTTATATAGAAAATGATGGCAGCTACAACTATGTTTTAACACACTTTCATCCAGCCTTCTCCCTTCCCAAACAGATCTGTGGTACGAATTCGAGCATTGGACATGTTTTTAACCTTCAGCTGGCAGAAAAGCTTTCAAGGAAATAAACACTTTGAAGACTTTCATCTATTGCACTTGACAACTACAAGTTCAACAATGCGATGGCAGCCAGTGTTTTATAGTACCAGTTCCAAAATACTTCTCAAGGAAGATAAGCTCCTATTGGAGCTGCAGTTTAATCAGAACGGGGAAACTAGTTTTGAATCCCTACTCAATAAAGCAAACGACAGTAAAAGCAACAGAATGTGTAAAAAAACAAGGGGGGGAGAGGAAAAAGAGCTCTTCATTCTTCCTTAAAGAAGAAAATCTTTGTTTTGTCAAAACTAAGTGTTTCAACATAAGCAATCACTGTTATGGTAAATAATTCAATTTTACAGCAATCTAAAGTTTGATTTCTCTTAGAAAATACAATTTGACATCCTTGTGCCCTCTTACATCAAGAATGTGATGAAGTTACACTTCTTGTAAAAACTAAATTAATTCTAATACTTTGTCTAAATTCTCTACCACCATTGTATACTGATTTAATATTAATCTTTACCCAGTTTAAAGTGAGCAAGATGATTCTACAATATCAATGTCTAAGAACTATTTGGACAAATTCTAGAAAATAAAATGAGCACCACAGCAGAGGTACAACCTGATGAAGTAACTGGAAGACTACGGTGGTTGTACTTCAATTTAAGAAGTTACTGCCCCCTATCAACTAGAATTGCTTCAACAATATTTACCAACTATAGGACATCTGGAAAATTTATACTTTTCCAAATTTTATAACGCAGTGGGGTTTGTTTTTTTGTTTTGGGTTTTTTTTTTTTTTAAATATAATGGAACCCAGAGGCATTCAGCAATGTTTCTTACTAGCACTTAGTTTCTCACTTTGTATTTTAAACTCTCAACTCTGTACCAATCGAGCTGATTTTATGTAGAAAACTAATTCACAGGAACTACTACTACTAGAGGGTAACTACTAGCTAATGGCTATATAATAAAAATCACACGTTAGACTCACTATTCTGAAAAAAGTTGTTGTTTTTTCTTCTTTAAAAATAACATGACATTTCTGAAATTAATTACCAGTAAACGCCAACAGCATTCCCCAACTTCAGCTGAAACACATCTCAAGATTTGCCATCTTCAGATATGCTGAAGCATCTAGAATTTAAACACTAATTTTTTTCAGATTGTCAACTGTATCTTTTGACATCTTGCACAAAACATAGCATTTTCTCCAAAGAGTATCAAGTTATTCTGCAAACATACTTGAATCAGAACAGAAACATCTTCCAGCTCTTGTTTTTTTTAAGTCTGGTCACTATTCATTAAACAGAACACCTATACTTTCTTCAACCTACTAGTTCTTAATGTTAAGAGATCTATTTTAAATTAAAGATTTAAACCAAAGTATTAGAACAGGGGACCTGGTATTAAAATAGATCTTATGAGTCCAAGCGAATGAAAAAATAGTACTAATTTCTGCCTAACCCATGCTTTTAATTTAAAAGCAAACAATGTTGTATTCTGTATGGTCCAAAACTATCTTTTAAATTACAAACAGAATATAAATAAATGCAATATTGTTGTTCCTCTTAATCTGCAAAAGCAGCTCTCATGTACTACTTCTGTAATTCTAACTTTTTAAACTTCAGGATCTTTTTTCAAAATTTACTTATTATATTCAAAACCACTTAGACATGAAACTGGTTACACTCAGCCCAATTCGATTCCTTAAGTGTGTGTGCAAGAAGAATGAATCAATACCAGAGCTAGGTTAGGAAACTGAGGTTTCAAGTTAACATGGTTAACGCAACTCCGGGGGGGGAAGAAACTTTCTCCGTTTTTGTTGTCCATCAGAGTTTAACAACAACCCAAGTCTTAAAGAGATGATCCTCTTTTATACTACGTTAGCATGTGGTAGATCTGAGCTGTAAAAAGACAAGCTGTAGTTAGACAGAAGCAAGAGCAGAAATGAAGGGAATGGTACAAGATTTAAACACCAGAAGAAAAGGAAAGAAAGATTTATTTTACAGAAACATCGAAAAGGAATGAACACATAAGAAAACACAATGGAACAAAGATACCAAATTTTGCTTTCGAAAAAATGAAGTGGGAGTAGCAGTAAAATACAAGATAATAAAAACTACAGATGTGTTTTATTTCATTAATTGCATTGTTGATTACTTCTGATGAAGTGACAGCAGAAAACAAAGCTACTCTTTTTATAAGCAAGTAAATCAGGTAAAGATTCAGCACATTATCATGACATCCACACTTTTATACTTCGATAGACTAAGTAACACTGTTTCACATGATTGATGTGCGACAGTATCACAGATAAGAGGAAGTCAGTGACTTCGATGGCCATTTTTCACAAAAGAAGTTGAAACAATGGCTATCCAGACAAATAACAGAAGCTATCTCAGAAAGAAGCTACGGACAAGTTAATAGACAGAAGGAATTAAAACTTAAGTCATAAAAGCATGAGATCACAGAAATCCAGACTACAGGTAAAGGACACAGAAGGGGTAAACACACATAGTCATAACTTGGGAAGAGTTTTACATTACATGCATGCAAAGTGGTTGGGTTTTTTGTTTGTTTGTTTTTTTTTTTTTTTGGAAAGTAATGCAACCAGGCATAACAGACTTGCTTCTAAACAAAAGATCTGCCAGAGAGACCGAAAAAATCCTTATATTTGCTAAGTTCTATGTAGCATACAACAGCATGACAGTTTCATGGCTTTGTATGATTTGCCCATCTACTAGCAGATCAAACAGTGTGTCAAAAGAGGTGGACACTACTGTGTGTTAAAAAACAGATACTCAAAAAACCGATCACTTCTGCATAGTATTCGGAAATGAGAGAGACATTCCCTCCCAAATATTAAAAATAAAATAAAATTACACTATCATTATTTGTCAGATTTAATTATAACTAAAGCTTTGGCCGAGTTCAGAAAGCTGCAGTAAATTAAATAATACAGAAGTTACTTCCCACTGATGCGCCAATATAAATGATATTCCATTATAGATATAAAGATCAATGTACATGTTAAATTTAAAATGCATAAAGGGACAGCACAATTTCCTCAAAATCCCAGAAATGCTAAAGATTAAAAAAAGAACATTTAGACATTTAGTAGAGATGAAACTTTTTATTCCCTAACAGAAATGAGTAAGTCGGTCTTTGCACAAGAGTGCCATGGTATCTGTAGCTAAATATGGATTGAAAAGATGCATTTTCTCTTATTGTTATCACTAAAATCAGGAGAAAACTTGTTTGGGTAGCCTGTTTCATTAAATAAAAAAATACACATCCAATTATAAATATGCATTATTTTATTTTAAAATTGCTTTTCATTGCTATGCATTTATAATTATTTTTGAGTAATGAGCCACCCCTTTAGTAAAATCATACCCTCAACATACCAGTTTTGTTTAGAATTCTATTCTGCTACTGAGTTCACAGACATCATGCTAAATACTCAAAAGATAACTCAAGTACCTTGTATTTTGATTTGAAGATGAGGAAGAGAAATATTTGAAACTGATGGCCCTAAATTAAACTCTCAGGACCAGGTTCCAGTCCATGGCTACAGTTCCAACACGGAGTAAGAGCATAAAACTGGAGCAAACTGGATTGTGTGTGCTTGCCGTTGTAATTCAGAGTAGTCTGTTCTCATAGCTACACTTGTTTTGCTTGCACCAAACATCTCACATAACTGTTTCTTCCTCTACTCCCCAGACATGCACAAACTCCCTTCTACCACACCTCTCCTCCTTTCTCCTGAAGCAGGTAGCCTTCAGGAAATAAATACTGAAGATTTATAGGGGGGGGGGGGGAAAAAAAAAAAAAAAAAAAATCAGTAACCACCAATTGCTATGGTCATTCATGAAAGTTCAAGTCAACCAACACAACAAATGACATTTCACTTGGAAAGAAAATCAATCTTCCAATGCAACTAAAGACAAATTTCTACCATTCTCAAAGATGTTTGCCTTCACTGTGAATGGGACAGCTTCTTTACTGAGAGCAGCTTTGCTTAAGCTGAACAGAACAAAACCACACCAAAGAGAAACTGTATCACGGAACTCTCTGTATAAAACAGCATGATATCAGAAAGTCCCACAGCATGTTTGGGCCATTTACTATACATCTTTAAGGGACCTATTTTAATATTAATTTTTAACTCAAGGGAAATTTATAGTCTCAAAATGATATTTCAGCAAACAGTGCTTAATAAATGGAGAGAACACATGATAATAAATTCTGTAATGTATGATGTAATCTTAGCTATTTTATTTAAAGACCTACAAAAATTAAAAATACAAATAGCATTTAGAAAAATTAGTATTTTCTACTGAGATTGTTGTGGTTATTTTGTTTCTACTGTTTTGAAGTGGGGGTGTGTAATACCACAAAGTTTCTTCAAATGAAATATGGTTTACATTATTGAAAAAAAGTGTTGTTGTTTTTTTAATTGCACAGAATTTACATCCTTTCCTCTTGTTGTTTTCCAGGAGGGAGTTTCTTTCTTCCCAAAACTCCAAATTCAAAAGATGTATGGTGAGATGCCCAATTAAAGCCTGTAGAACTGTTGTATATATCAGAAAAGGAATCTCAAATCACAGAGCAGTTTTTAAATTATTTACCTATATACCACCATGATGTTTCTCTATCTCTAATACTAAGAGTTAGAGTGATTTAGTTAGAGCACTGATACTTAGATATATGAATTCCAAAGTTTAATAATTAGCTTGGGTCAAACTTAAGAGCTAGCACAGGCACCTAAAGAACCCTATACTATAGTAAGTACCTGATTAACTTGTAAGACATAAAAATAAGTTGCTGAAATCTTCTAAATTAAAAATATATCACAAGATAGTTAAGAAAAGGGCCCGAGTCAAGACAAAAAGTATCCTTACCCATGAATACAGAACACATCTCTTTTAATGAAGAGCTAAGAAGCTCAGAGATGTGCTTTAAATCCAGATGGATACTTCATCATCAGAGACCTGAAAATGAAACATGGTAAACAAGTCACACAATAACCAACTTCAGTATATATTCAAATGCAATACTTTAAACTCAAAAATTTAATAGATACCATAAAAACAAGAACACCAGAATTAATACACAATCACTAGTAGCTATGATTTTATAAACGTCTGATAAAAAGGCAAGTGCAGTGCCCATTTTGTAGGACCACAAAAAAAACCCCAACCCTACAAACCTCTAAGGTTGAAGGGTAGTCTGCGCCAGAATCCTAAAGGTTTCAGGGCAACTTTAAGACACAATATAAGGACCAAAAAAAAAAAAAGTTTTGAGGTTAGGTTTTAAACCTGTCAATGCAAAAAGCCCTGTACATATTACCTTTTAACAGCAGTATGCTATTACACACTGACAGATGTACTTGCCAATAGGAACTGACACTGCCTTTCTAGGGGAGCATACTTGCATGATAGTTTTATCCTACTCCTTGCCTTGACAGTAGGTAGAGGAGCTCAGCTTCGAGAGGTTCTCTTTTAATCTGAAAGAGGCTTGAAAACATTACACAGTTTATGGGAAAATGTGCATGATGTGAAAGTAAAGGCTTCTAGGGCCTGTGTGTAAAAGCCTCAAAGCAAACAAAACCACCCTCTAACATTAGAAGACAGACAAAAAACTAGTATATCAACTTACATTCTATACCAGTGTGTTTTTCCATAAACAATGCTACCCTTTCAAAAACACCATGATTCTCTCCAAGGCACAGAGCATCTTTCAATTCCAATAAATACAGATTTCCCTCTCCCTAAATATAGTTTCTTGATGACAAATTCTTAAACACCTTTGCAATAATATTAATACAGTTCAACCTTTAATCTTTATTAAAAGATAAGGTAGCATATATCACTGCATTAAGAAGCAGATTTCAACACAGATTAGTTCTTCTCCCCACATCTTTGAGACAATGTTGTAACATGTCAAAGATATAAATTGATTATAACAGCTATCAAAAGCCTGCAATGTTCCAAAAAAAAATTTATTCGGTACTAATTTGGTACATAAATTACTACATTTGTCCTCCTTTCATTATTCTGTAACTTCAAGACTTATTCCAAGGTTGCTAAACTGTCTCTGCTGTACATTAATAGGGACACTTAAATAACAACCAGAGATTTTTTTCTAAAATTCATAAACAATAAGCATGTGCCCAAACACTTACTTAGGTGAAGGCTGCTAAAATACTTCCATCTTTGTTTGCTATCTATATGAAGTGATATGAATTTTTTATCAGAACAGCCAGAAAACTTCCTCTAGTTGTTCTTTTTTCCTATACTGGAACTCCCATCATGCAAATAGAGCTCCCATCATGCAAAAGTCCTCTTCACATCCAGAAAGTACAATTAATTTTGAAATTATTTAACTATCAGGTTTTATGCAGCATTTTAATGTATTTTTAATTCCTAAACTTCTATTTATTTAAAAGTTCTTTGTTGACTCTAGTATAAAGA